>NW_026947538.1:3600000-4184000 GCF_034190915.1 Cavia porcellus
GAAAAGCAAGACCGTGTGGTGAGCATGGGGTGTTCAGGAAACATGCATTTGCATTGTAGGATAGGTTTCTGAAAAACATCACGGGGTGGTGCGCATTATACGGGTTTCTAACAGGCCTTTCACTAGTAAGAGTGATAAAAACGTCACGGGGTGGTTTGTTTCGGAGGGCCTGAAATAGGATAGGCAGTGAGTGGCAATGTAGGATGGGGAAATGCACACCGGGTTGGTCAGCATTGGGAGGTCAGGAAACATGCGGTGGCAATAAAGGATAGGTTGCCCGAACAACATTGTGGGGTGTTGCACATTGTAAGGGTTTTTAACAGGCCATTCACTAGTACGAGTGCGAAAAACACGGGTTGGTGTGAATCGGAGTGTCTGAATTAGGATAGGCAGTGAGTGGCAATGTAGGATGGAGAAAACACCAAGGGATGGTCAGCATGGGGAGGTCAGGAAACATGCGGTTGCAATGCTGGACATGTTTCTGAAAAACATCGCGGGGTAGTGCACATTGTAAGGGTTTCTAACATGCCATTCACCAGTAGGAGTTAGAAAAATATCACGGGGTGGTGTGAATCGGAGGGCCTGGAGAAGCATAGGCAGTGATTGGCAATGTAGGATGGGGAAAAGCACCACGGGGTGGTCAGAATGGGGAGGTCAGGAAACATGCGGTGCCAATGTAGGATAGGTTTCTGAAAAACATCGCGAGGTGGTGCGCATTGTAAGGGTTTGTAACAGGCCATTCACTAGTAGGAATGCGAAAAACATCACGGGGTGGTGTGAATCGGAGTATCTGAATTAGGATAGGCAGTGAGTGGCAATTTAGGATGGAGAAATGCACCACAGAGTATTCAGCATGGGGAGGTCAGGAAAAATGCAGTGGCAATGTAGGATAGGTTTCTGAGAAACGCCGCGTGGTGGTGCGCAGTGTAAGGGTTTCTAACAGGCCATTCACTAGTAGGAGTGAGAAAAACATAACAGGGTGGTGTGAATAGGAGGGCCTGAATTAGCATAGGCAGTGACTGGCAATGTAGGATGGGGAAAGCACCACGGGGTGGTCAAAATGGGGAGGTCAGGAAACATGCGCTGGCAATGTAGGATAGGTTTCTGAAAAACATCGCGTGGTGTTGCGCATTGTAAGGGTTTCTAACAGGCCATTCACTAGTAGGAGTGAGAAAAACCATCATGGGTTGGTGTGAATCGGAGTGTCTGAATTAGTATAGGCAGTGAGTGGCAATTTTGGATGGAGAAAAGCACCACGGGGTGGTCAGAATGGGGAGGTCAGGAAACATGCGGTGGCAATATAGGATAGGTTTCTGAAAAACATCTCGTGGTGGTGCGCATTGTAAGGCTTTCTAACAGGCCATTCACTAGTAGGAGTGAGAAAAACATAACGGGGTGGTGTGAATCGGAGGGCCTCAATTAGATTAGGCAGTCAGTGGTAATGTAGAATGGAGAAAAGCAAGATGGTGTGGTGAGCATGGGGAGTTCAGGAAACATGCATTTGCAATGTGGGATAGGTTTCTGAAAAACATCACGGGGTGGTGCGCATTGTAAGGGTTTCTAACAGGCCTTTCACTAGTAGGAGTGATAAAAACGTCACAGGGGGCTTTGCTTAGGAGTTCCAGAAATAGGATAGGCAGTGTGTGGCAATGTAGGATTGAGAGAAGCACCCGGGTTGGTCAGCATGGGGAGGTCAGGAAAAATGCGGTGCAATGTAGGATAGGTTTCTGAAAAACATCTCGGGTTGGTTCGCATTGTAAGGGTTTCTAACAGGCCATTCACTAGTAGGAGTGAGAAAAACATCACGGGGTGGTGTGAATCGGAAGTCCTGAATAAAATAGTCAGTGACTGGCAATGTATGATGTAGAAAAGCACCACGGGGTTGTCAGCATGGGGAGGTCAGGAAAAATGCGGTAGCAATGTAGAATAGGTTTCTGAAAAACAGCGCTGGGTGGGGTGCATTGTAAGGGTTTCTAAAAGGCCATTCCCTAGTAGGAGTGAGAAAAACATCACGGGAATGTGTGAATCAGAGTGTTTGAATTAGGATAGCAGTGAGTGGTAATGTAGGATGGAGAAAAGCACCACAGGGTATTAAGCATGGGGAGGTCAGGAAACTTGCGGTGGCAATGTAGGATAGGTTTCTGATAAACATCACGTGGTGGTGCGCATTGTAAGGGTTTCTAACAGGCCATTCATTAGTAGGAGTGAGAAAAACATCACGGGGTGGTGTGAATCGGAGGGCCTGAATTACATTATGCAGTGAGTGGTAATTTAGAATGGAGAAATGCAACACGGCATGGTGAACATGGAGAGTTGAGGAAACATGCAGTAGCAATGTAGGATAGGTTTCTGAAAAACATCGCGGGGTGGTGTGCATTGTAAGGGTTTCTAACAGGCCATTCACTAGTAGGAGTGAGAAAAACATCACGGGGTGGTGTGAATCGGAGGGCCTGAATTACATTATGCAGTGAGTGGTCATTTAGAATGGAGAAATGCAAGACGTCATGGTGAGCATGGGGAGTTGAGGAAACATGCTGTAGCAATGTAGGATAGGTTTCTGAAAAACATCGTGGGGTGGTGCGCATTGTAAGGGTTTCTAACAGACCATTCACTAGTAGTAGTGAGAAAAACATCACGGGGTGGTGTGAATCGGAGTGTCTGAATTAGGATAGGCAGTGATCGGCAATGTAGGATGGGGAAAAGCACCACAGGGTATTCAGCATTGGGAGGTTGGGAAACATGCGGTGGCAATGTAGGATAGGTTTCTGAAAAACATCTCTTGGTGCTGCACATTGTAAGGGTTTCTAACAGGCCATTCACTAGTAGGAGTGAGAAAAACATCACGGGCTGGTGTGAATCGGAGGGCCTGAATTAGATTAGGCAGTAAGTGGTAATGTAGATAGGAGAAAAACAATACGGCGTGGTGAGCATGGGGAGTTAAGGAAACATGCAGTGGTAATGTAGGAAAGGTTTCTGAAAAGCATCGCGGGGCGGTGCGCCTTGTAAGGGTTTCTAACAGGCCTTTCACTAGTAGGAGTGATAAAAACGTCACGGGGTGGTTTGCTTAGGAGGGCCTGAAATAGGATGGGCAGTGAGTGGCAATGTAGGATGGAGAAAAGCACCCGGGTTGGTCAGCATGGGGAGGTCAGGAAACATGCGGTGGCAATATAGGATAGGTTTCTGAAAAACATTGTGTGGTGGTGCGCATTGTAAGGGTTTCTAACAGGCCATTCACTAGTAGGAGTGAGAAAAACATCACGGGGTGGTGTGAATTGGAGGGCCTGAATTAGCATAGGCAGTGATTGGCAATGTAGGATGGGGAAAAGCACCACGGGGTGGTCAGAATGGGGAGGTCAGGAAACATGCGGTGGCAATGTAGGATAGGTTTCTGAACAACATCGCGTGGTTGGGCGCATTGTAAGGGTTTCTAACAGGCCATTCACTAGTAGGAATGAGAAAAACATCACGGGGTGGTGTGAATCGGAGTGTCTGAATTAGACTAGGCAGTGAGTGGTAATGTAGAATGGAGAAAAGCAAGATGGTATGGTGAGCATGGGGAGTTCAGGAAACATGCATTTGCAATGTAGGATAGGTTTCTGAAAAACATCACGGGGTGGTGCGCATTGTAAGGGTTTCTAACAGGCCTTTCACTAGTAGGAGTGACAAAAACGTCACGTGGTGGTTTGTTTCGGAGGGCCTGAAATAGGATAGGCAGTGAGTGGCAATGTAGGATGGAGAAACGCACCCCGGGTTGGTCAGCATGGGGAGGTCAGGAAACATGCGGTTGCAATATAGGGTAATTCCCCGAAAAACATTGTGGGGTGGGGCGCATTGTAAGGGTTTCTAAGAGGGCATTCACTAGTAGGAGCGCGAAAAACACGGTTTGGTGTGAATCGGAGTGTCTGAATAAGGATAGGCAGTGAGTGGCAATGTAGGATGGGGAAAAACACCACAGGGTATTCAGCATGGGGAGGTCAGAAAATATGCGGTGGCAATGTAGGATAGGTTTCTGAAAAGCATCGCGTGGTGTTGCGCATTGTAAGTGTTTCTAACAGGCCATTCACTAGTAGGATTGAGAAAAACATAACGGTGTGGTGTGAATCGGAGGGCCTGAATTAGATTAGGCAGTGAGTGGTAATGTAGAATGGAGAAAAGCCAGATGGCGTGGTTAGCATGGGGAGTTCAGGAAACATGCTGTGGTAATGTAGGATGGGTTTCTGAAAAACATCGCGGGGTGGTGTGCATTGTAAGTGTTTCTAACAGGCCTTTCACTAGTAGGAGTGATAAAAACATCACGGGATGGTTTGCTTAGGAGGGCCTGAAATATGATAGGCAGTGAGTGGCAATGTAGGATGGAGAAAAGCACCCGGGTTGGTCAGCATGGGGAGGTCAGGAAACATGCGGTGGCAATGTAGGAAAGGTTTCTGAAAAACATCGTGTGGTGGTGCGCATTGTAAGGGTTTCTAACAGGCCATTCACTAGTAGGAGTGAGAAAAACATCACGGGGTGGTGTGAATTGGAGGGCCTGAATTAGCATAGGCAGTGATTGGCAATGTAGGATGGGGAAAAGCACCACGGGTTGGTCAGAATGGGGAGGTCAGGAAATTTGCGGTGGCAATGTAGGATAGGTTTCTGAACAACATCGCGTGGTTGGGCGCATTGTAAGGGTTTCTAACAGGCCATTCACTAGTAGGAGTGATAAAAACGTCACGGGTTGGTTTGTTTCGGAGGGCCTGAAATAGTATAGGCAGTGAGTGGCAATGTAGGATGGAGAAACGCACCCCGGGTTGTTCAGCATGGCGAGGTCAGGAAACATGCAGTGGCAATGTCGGATAGGTTTCTGAAAAACATCGCGTGCTTGGGCGCATTGTAAGGGTTTCTAACAGGCCATTCACTAGTAGGAAAGGAAAAACATCATGGAGTGGTGTGAATCGGAGTGTCTGAATTAGGATAGGCAGTGAGTGGCAATTTAGGATGTAGACAACACCACAGGGTATTCAGCATGGGGAGGTCAGGAAACATGTGGTGGTAATGTAGGATACGTTTCTGAAAAACATCGCGTGGTGGGGCGCATTGTCAGGGTTTCTAAAAGGCCATTCACTAGTAGGAGTGAGAAAAACATCAGGTGTTGGTGTGAATCGGAGGGCCTGAATTAGATTAGGCAGTGAGGGGTAATGTAGAATAGAGAAATGGAAGACGGCATGGTGAGCATGGGGAGTTCAGGAAACATGCAGGAGCAATGTAGGATGGGTTTCTGAAAAACATCGCGGGGTGGTGCGCATTGTAAGGGTTTCTAACAGGCCATTCACTAGTAGGAATGTGAAAAACATCATGGAGTGGTGTGAATCGGAGTGTCTGAATTAGGATAGGCAGTGAGTGGCAATTTAGGATGGAGAAAAGCACCACAGGGTATTCAGCATGGGGAGGTCAGGAAACATGCGGTGGAAATGTAGGATACGTTTCTGAAAAACATCGCGTGGTGGGGCGCATTGTCAGGGTTTCTAACAGGCCATTAATAGTAGGAGTGAGAAAAACATCACGGGGTGGTGTGAATCGGAGGGCCTGAATTAGATTAGGCAGTGAGTGGTAATGTAGAATGGAGAAATGGAAGACGGCATGGTGAGCATGGGGAGTCCAGGAAACATGCAGTAGCAATGTAGGATAGGTTTCTGAAAAACATCGCGGGGTGGTGCGCATTGTAAGGGTTTCAAACAAGCCATTCACTTGTAGGAGAGTGAAAAACCTCACAGGAGTGTGTGAATTGGAGGGCCTGAATTAGGATAGGCAGTGAGCGGCAATGTAGGATGGAGAAAACACCAAGGGCTGCTCAACACGGGGAGGTCAGGAAACATCCGTTGGCAATGTAGCATAGGTTTCTGAAAAACATCCAGGGGTGGTGCGCATTGAAAGATTTTCTAACAGGCCAGTCACTAGTAGGATTGAGAAAAACATCACGGGGTGGTGTGAATCGGAGGGCCAGAATTAGCATAGGCATTGAGTGGGAATGGAGGAAGGAGAAAAGCACCACAGGGTGGTCAGCATTGGGAGGTCAGGAAACATGCGGTGGAAATGTAGGGTAGGTTTCTGAAAAACATCGCGGTGAGGTCTGCATTGTAAGGTTTGCTAACAGGCCAATCACTTGAAGGAGTGAGAAAAACATAACGGGGTGGTGTGAATCGGAGGGCCTGAATTAGCATAGGCAGTGATTGGCAATGTAGGATGGGGAAAAGCACCATGGGGTCTTCAGAATGGGGAGGTCAGGAAACATGCTGTGGCAATGTAGGATATGTTTCTGAAAAACATCGCGGGGTGGGGCGCATTGTAAGGGATTCTAAAAGGCCATTCACTAGTAGGAATGCGAAAAACATCACGGGGTTGTGTGATTCAGAGTGTCTGAATTAGGATAGGCAGTGAGTGGCAATTTAGGATTGAGAAAAGCACCACAGGGTATTCAGCATGGGGCGATCAGGAAACATGCAGTGGAAATGTAGGATAGGTTTCTGAAAAACATCGCGTGATGGTGCGCATTTTATGGGTTCCTAACAGACCATTCACTAGTAGGAGTGAGAAAAACATAATGGGGTGGTGTGAATCAGAGGGCCTGAATTAGATTAGGCAGTGAGTGGCAATGTAGAATGGAGAAAAGCAAGACGGCGTGGTGAGCATGGGGAGTTCAGGAAACATGCGGTGGCAATGTAGGATAGGTTTCTGAAAAACATCACGGGGTGGTGCGCATTGTAAGGGTTTCTAACAGGCCTTTCACTAATAGGAGTGATAAAAACGTCACGGGGTGGTTTGTTTAGGAGGGCCTGAAATACGATAGGCAGTGAGTGGCAATGTAGGATGGAGAAAACACCAAGGGGTGGTCAGAATGCGGAGGTCAGGAAACATGCAGTGGCAATGTAGGATAGGTTTCTGAAAAGCATCGAGGGGTGGTGCGCATTGAAAGGTTTTCTAACAGGCCAATCTCTAGTAGGAGTGAGAAAAACATCAGGGGGTGGTGTGAATCGGAGGGCCAGAATTAGCATAGGCAATGAGTGGGAATGGAGCATGCAGAAATGCACCACGGGATGGTCAGCATTGGGAGGTCAGGAAACATGCGGTGGTAATGTAGGATAGGCTTCTGAAAAACATCGCAGGGTGGTGCGCATTGTTAGGTTTTCTAACAGGCCTTTCACTAGTATGAGTGATAAAAACGTCACGGGGTGGTTTACTTAGGAGGGCCTGAAATACGATAGGCAGTGAGTGGCAATGTAGGATGGAGAAAAGCACCCGGGTTGGTCAGCATGGGGAGGTCAGGAAACATGTGGTGGTAATGTAGGATACGCTTCTGAAAAACATCGCGTGTTGGGGCGCATTGTCAGGGTTTCTAACAGGCCATTCACTAGTAGGAGTGAGAAAAACATGACGGGGTGGTGTGAATGGGAGGGCCTGAATTAGATTAGGCAGTGAGTGGCAATGTATAATGGAGAAATGGAAGACGGCATGGTGAGCATGGGGAGTTCAGGAAACATGCAGGAGCAATGTAGGATGGGTTTCTGAAAAACATCGCGGGGTGGTGCGCATTGTAAGGGTTTCTAACAGGCCATTCACTAGTAGGAATGTGAAAAACATCGTGGAGTGGTGTGAATCGGAGTGTCTGAATTAGGATAGGCAGTGAGTGGCAATTTAGGATGGAGAAAAGCACCACAGGGTATTCAGCATGGGGAGGTCAGGAAACATGCGGTGGAAATGTAGGATACGTTTCTGAAAAACATCGCGTGGTGGGGCGCATTGTCAGGGTTTCTAACAGGCCATTAATAGTAGGAGTGAGAAAAAACATCATGGGGTGGTGTGAATCGGAGGGCCTGAATTAGATTAGGCAGTGAGTGGTAATGTAGAATGGAGAAATGGAAGACGGCATGGTGAGCATGGAGAGTCCAGGAAACATGCAGTAGCAATGTAGGATAGGTTTCTGAAAAACATCGCGGGGTGGTGCGCATTGTAAGGGTTTCAAACAAGCCATTCACTTGTAGGAGAGTGAAAAACCTCACAGGAGTGTGTGAATTGGAGGGCCTGAATTAGGATAGGCAGTGAGCGGCAATGTAGGATGGAGAAAACACCAAGGGCTGCTCAGCACGGGGAGGTCAGGAAACATCCGTTGGCAATGTAGCATAGGTTTCTGAAAAACATCCAGGGGTGGTGCGCATTGAAAGATTTTCTAACAGGCCAGTCACTAGTAGGATTGAGAAAAACATCACGGGGTGGTGTGAATCGGAGGGCCAGAATTAGCATAGGCATTGAGTGGGAATGGAGGAAGGAGAAAAGCACCACAGGGTGGTCAGCATTGGGAGGTCAGGAAACATGCGGTGGAAATGTAGGGTAGGTTTCTGAAAAACATCGCGGTGAGGTCTGCATTGTAAGGTTTGCTAACAGGCCAATCACTTGAAGGAGTGAGAAAAACATAACGGGGTGGTGTGAATCGGAGGGCCTGAATTAGCATAGGCAGTGATTGGCAATGTAGGATGGGGAAAAGCACCATGGGGTCTTCAGAATGGGGAGGTCAGGAAACATGCTGTGGCAATGTAGGATATGTTTCTGAAAAACATCGCGGGGTGGGGCGCATTGTAAGGGATTCTAAAAGGCCATTCACTAGTAGGAATGCGAAAAACATCACGGGGTTGTGTGATTCAGAGTGTCTGAATTAGGATAGGCAGTGAGTGGCAATTTAGGATTGAGAAAAGCACCACAGGGTATTCAGCATGGGGCGATCAGGAAACATGCAGTGGAAATGTAGGATAGGTTTCTGAAAAACATCGCGTGATGGTGCGCATTTTATGGGTTCCTAACAGACCATTCACTAGTAGGAGTGAGAAAAACATAATGGGGTGGTGTGAATCAGAGGGCCTGAATTAGATTAGGCAGTGAGTGGCAATGTAGAATGGAGAAAAGCAAGACGCCGTGGTGAGCATGGGGAGTTCAGGAAACATGCGGTGGCAATGTAGGATAGGTTTCTGAAAAACATCACGGGGTGGTGCGCATTGTAAGGGTTTCTAACAGGCCTTTCACTAATAGGAGTGATAAAAACGTCACGGGGTGGTTTGTTTAGGAGGGCCTGAAATACGATAGGCAGTGAGTGGCAATGTAGGATGGAGAAAACACCAAGGGGTGGTCAGCATGCGGAGGTCAGGAAACATGCGGTGGCAATGTAGGATAGGTTTCTGAAAAGCATCGAGGGGTGGTGCGCATTGAAAGGTTTTCTAACAGGCCAATCTCTAGTAGGAGTGAGAAAAACATCAGGGGGTGGTGTGAATCGGAGGGCCAGAATTAGCATAGGCAATGAGTGGGAATGGAGCATGCAGAAATGCACCACGGGATGGTCAGCATTGGGAGGTCAGGAAACATGCGGTGGTAATGTAGGATAGGCTTCTGAAAAACATCGCAGGGTGGTGCGCATTGTTAGGTTTTCTAACAAGCCTTTCACTAGTATGAGTTATAAAAACGTCACGGGGTGGTTTGCTTAGGAGGGCCTGAAATACGATAGGCAGTGAGTGGCAATGTAGGATGGAGAAAAGCACCCGGGTTGGTCAGCATGGGGAGGTCAGGAAACATGTGGTGGTAATGTAGGATACGCTTCTGAAAAACATCGCGTGTTGGGGCGCATTGTCAGGGTTTCTAACAGGCCATTCACTAGTAGGAGTGAGAAAAACATGACGGGGTGGTGTGAATGGGAGGGCCTGAATTAGATTAGGCAGTGAGTGGCAATGTATAATGGAGAAATGGAAGACGGCATGGTGAGCATGGGGAGTTCAGGAAACATGCAGTAGCAATGTAGGATATGTTTCTGAAAAACATCGCGGGGTGGTGCGCATTGTAAGGGTTTCTAACAGGCCATTCACTAGTAGGAATGTGAAAAACATCATGGGATGGTGTGAATCGGAGTGTCTGAATTAGGATAGGCAGTGAGTGGCAATTTAGGATGGAGAAAAGCACCACAGGGTATTCAGCATGGGGAGGTCAGGAAACATGCGGTGGTAATGTAGGATACGTTTCTGAAAAACATCGCGTGGTCGGGCGCATTGTTAGGTTTTCTAACAGGCCTTTCACTAGTATGAGTGATAAAAACGTCACGGGGTGGTTTACTTAGGAGGGCCTGAAATACGATAGGCAGTGAGTGGCAATGTAGGATGGAGAAAAGCACCCAGGTTGGTCAGCATGGGGAGGTCAGGAAACATGTGGTGGTAATGTAGGATACGCTTCTGAAAAACATCGCGTGTTGGGGCGCATTGTCAGGGTTTCTAACAGGCCATTCACTAGTAGGAGTGAGAAAAACATGACGGGGTGGTGTGAATGGGAGGGCCTGAATTAGATTAGGCAGTGAGTGGCAATGTATAATGGAGAAATGGAAGACGGCATGGTGAGCATGGGGAGTTCAGGAAACATGCAGGAGCAATGTAGGATGGGTTTCTGAAAAACATCGCGGGGTGGTGCGCATTGTAAGGGTTTCTAACAGGCCATTCACTAGTAGGAATGTGAAAAACATCATGGAGTGGTGTGAATCGGAGTGTCTGAATTAGGATAGGCAGTGAGTGGCAATTTAGGATGGAGAAAAGCACCACAGGGTATTCAGCATGGGGAGGTCAGGAAACATGCGGTGGAAATGTAGGATACGTTTCTGAAAAACATCGCGTGGTGGGGCGCATTGTCAGGGTTTCTAACAGGCCATTAATAGTAGGAGTGAGAAAAAACATCATGGGGTGGTGTGAATCGGAGGGCCTGAATTAGATTAGGCAGTGAGTGGTAATGTAGAATGGAGAAATGGAAGACGGCATGGTGAGCATGGGGAGTCCAGGAAACATGCAGTAGCAATGTAGGATAGGTTTCTGAAAAACATCGCGGGGTGGTGCGCATTGTAAGGGTTTCAAACAAGCCATTCACTTGTAGGAGAGTGAAAAACCTCACAGGAGTGTGTGAATTGGAGGGCCTGAATTAGGATAGGCAGTGAGCGGCAATGTAGGATGGAGAAAACACCAAGGGCTGCTCAGCACGGGGAGGTCAGGAAACATCCGTTGGCAATGTAGCATAGGTTTCTGAAAAACATCCAGGGGTGGTGCGCATTGAAAGATTTTCTAACAGGCCAGTCACTAGTAGGATTGAGAAAAACATCACGGGGTGGTGTGAATCGGAGGGCCAGAATTAGCATAGGCATTGAGTGGGAATGGAGGAAGGAGAAAAGCACCACAGGGTGGTCAGCATTGGGAGGTCAGGAAACATGCGGTGGAAATGTAGGGTAGGTTTCTGAAAAACATCGCGGTGAGGTCTGCATTGTAAGGTTTGCTAACAGGCCAATCACTTGAAGGAGTGAGAAAAACATAACGGGGTGGTGTGAATCGGAGGGCCTGAATTAGCATAGGCAGTGATTGGCAATGTAGGATGGGGAAAAGCACCATGGGGTCTTCAGAATGGGGAGGTCAGGAAACATGCTGTGGCAATGTAGGATATGTTTCTGAAAAACATCGCGGGGTGGGGCGCATTGTAAGGGATTCTAAAAGGCCATTCACTAGTAGGAATGCGAAAAACATCACGGGGTTGTGTGATTCAGAGTGTCTGAATTAGGATAGGCAGTGAGTGGCAATTTAGGATTGAGAAAAGCACCACAGGGTATTCAGCATGGGGCGATCAGGAAACATGCAGTGGAAATGTAGGATAGGTTTCTGAAAAACATCGCGTGATGGTGCGCATTTTATGGGTTCCTAACAGACCATTCACTAGTAGGAGTGAGAAAAACATAATGGGGTGGTGTGAATCAGAGGGCCTGAATTAGATTAGGCAGTGAGTGGCAATGTAGAATGGAGAAAAGCAAGACGCCGTGGTGAGCATGGGGAGTTCAGGAAACATGCGGTGGCAATGTAGGATAGGTTTCTGAAAAACATCACGGGGTGGTGCGCATTGTAAGGGTTTCTAACAGGCCTTTCACTAATAGGAGTGATAAAAACGTCACGGGGTGGTTTGTTTAGGAGGGCCTGAAATACGATAGGCAGTGAGTGGCAATGTAGGATGGAGAAAACACCAAGGGGTGGTCAGCATGCGGAGGTCAGGAAACATGCGGTGGCAATGTAGGATAGGTTTCTGAAAAGCATCGAGGGGTGGTGCGCATTGAAAGGTTTTCTAACAGGCCAATCTCTAGTAGGAGTGAGAAAAACATCAGGGGGTGGTGTGAATCGGAGGGCCAGAATTAGCATAGGCAATGAGTGGGAATGGAGCATGCAGAAATGCACCACGGGATGGTCAGCATTGGGAGGTCAGGAAACATGCGGTGGTAATGTAGGATAGGCTTCTGAAAAACATCGCAGGGTGGTGCGCATTGTTAGGTTTTCTAACAAGCCTTTCACTAGTATGAGTTATAAAAACGTCACGGGGTGGTTTGCTTAGGAGGGCCTGAAATACGATAGGCAGTGAGTGGCAATGTAGGATGGAGAAAAGCACCCGGGTTGGTCAGCATGGGGAGGTCAGGAAACATGTGGTGGTAATGTAGGATACGCTTCTGAAAAACATCGCGTGTTGGGGCGCATTGTCAGGGTTTCTAACAGGCCATTCACTAGTAGGAGTGAGAAAAACATGACGGGGTGGTGTGAATGGGAGGGCCTGAATTAGATTAGGCAGTGAGTGGCAATGTATAATGGAGAAATGGAAGACGGCATGGTGAGCATGGGGAGTTCAGGAAACATGCAGTAGCAATGTAGGATATGTTTCTGAAAAACATCGCGGGGTGGTGCGCATTGTAAGGGTTTCTAACAGGCCATTCACTAGTAGGAATGTGAAAAACATCATGGGATGGTGTGAATCGGAGTGTCTGAATTAGGATAGGCAGTGAGTGGCAATTTAGGATGGAGAAAAGCACCACAGGGTATTCAGCATGGGGAGGTCAGGAAACATGCGGTGGTAATGTAGGATACGTTTCTGAAAAACATCGCGTGGTCGGGCGCATTGTCAGGGTTTCTAACAGGCCATTAAGTAGTAGGAGTGAGAAAAACATCACGGGGTGGTGTGAATCGGAGGGCCTGAATTAGATTAGGCAGTGAGTGGTAATGTACAATGGAGAAATGGAAGACGGAATGGTGAGCATGGGGAGTCCAGGAAACATGCAGTAGCAATGTAGGATAGGTTTCTGAAAAACATCGCGGGGTGTTGCGCATTGTAAGGGTTTCTAACAAGCCATTCACTTGTAGGAGAGTGAAAAACCTCACAGGAGTGTGTGAATTGGAGGGCCTAAATTAGGATAGGCAGTGAGTGGCAATGTAGGATGGATAAAACACCAAGGGGTGCTCAGCACGGGGAGGTCAGGAAACATCCGATGGCAATGTAGGATAGGTTTCTGAAAAACATCCAGGGGTGGTGCGCATTGAAAGATTTTCTATCAGGCCAATCACTAGTAGGATTGAGAAAAACATCACGGGATGGTGTGAATCGGAGTGCCAGAATTAGCATAGGCATTGAGTGGGAATGGAGGAAGGAGAAAAGCACCACGGGGTGGTCAGCATTGGGAGGTCAGGAAACATGCGGTGGAAATGTAGGGTAGGTTTCTGAAAAACATCGCGGTGAGGTCTGCATTGTAAGGTTTGCTAACAGGCCAATCACTAGAAGGAGTGAGAAAAACATAACGGGGTGGTGTGAATCGGAGGGCCTGAATTAGCATAGGCAGTGATTGGCAATGTAGGATGGGGAAAAGCACCATGGGGTCTTCAGAATGGGGAGGTCAGGAAACATGCTGTGGCAATGTAGGATAGGTTTCTGAAAAACATCGCGGGGTGGGGCGCATTGTAAGGGATTCTAACAGTCCATTCACTAGTAGGAATGCGAAAAACATCACGGGGTGGTGTGATTCGGAGTGTCTGAATTAGGATAGGCAGTGAATGGCAATTTAGGATTGAGAAAAGCACCACAGGGTATTCAGCATGTGGTGGTCAGGAAACATGCAGTGGCAATGTAGGATAGGTTTCTGAAAAACATCGCGTGGTGGTGCGCATTGTATGGGTTTCTAACAGACCATTCACCAGTAGGAGTGAGAAAAACATAATGGGGTGGTGTGAATCAGAGGGCCTGAATTAGATTAGGCAGTGAGTGGTAATGTAGAATGGAGAAAAGCAAGACGGTGTAGTGAGCATGGGGAGTTCAGGAAACATGCAGTTGCAATGTAGGATAGGTTTCTGAAAAACATCACGGGGTGGTGCGCATTGTAAGGGTTTCTAACAGGCCTTTCAGTAGTAGGAGTGATAAAAACGTCACGGGGTGGTTTGTTTAGGAGGGCCTGAAATAGGATAGGCAGTGAGTGGCAATGTAGGATGGAGAAACGCACCCCGGGTTGGTCAGCATGGGGAGGTCAGGAAACATGCGGTGGCAATATAGGATAGTTTTCCCGAAAAACATCGCTGGGTGGGGCCCATTGTAAGGGTTTCTAACAGGCCATTCACTAGTAGGAGAGCGAAAAACACGGGTTGGTGTGAATCGGAGTGTCTGAATTAGGCTAGGCAGTGAGTGGCAATGTAGGATGGGGAAAAGCACCACAGGGTATTCAGCATGGGTTGGTCAGGAAACATGCAGTGGCAATGTAGGATAGGTTTCTGAAAAACATCGCTTGGTGGTGTGCATTGTAAGGGTTTCTAACAGGCCATTCACTAGGAGGAGTGAGAAAAACATCATGGGATGGTTTGAATCGGAGCGCCTGAATTAGATTAGGCATTGAGTGGTAATGTAGAATGGAGAAAAGCAAGACGGCGTCGTGAGCATGGGGAGTTCAGGAAACCTGCAGTGGTAATATAGGATAGGTTTCTGAAAAACATCGCTGGGTGGTGCGCATTGTTAGGTTTTCTAACAGGCCTTTCACTAGTAGGAGTGATAAAAACGTCACGGGGTGGTTTGCTTAGGAGGGCCTGAAATACGATAGTCAGTGAGTGGCAATGTAGGATGGAGAAAAGCACCCGGGTTGGTCAGCATGGGGAGGTCAGGAAACATGCAGTGGCAATGTAGGATAGGTTTCTTAAAAAACATCGCGGGGTGGTGGGCATTGTAAGGTTTTCTAACAATCCATTCACTAGTAGGAGTGAGAAAAACATAACGGTTGGTGTGAATCGGAGGTCCTGAATTAGCATAGGCAGTGATTGGCAATGTAGGATGGGGAAAAGCACCACAGGGTGGTCAGAATGGGGAGGTCAGGAAACATGCGGTGGCAATGTAGGATAGGTTTCTGAAAAACATCGCGGGGTGGTGGCATTGTAAGGGTTTCTAACAGGGCTTTCACTAGTAGGAATGGTAAAAACATCACGGTGTGGTGTGAATCGGAGTTCCTGAATTAGATTAGGCAGTGAGTGGTAATGTAGAATGGAGAAAAGCAAGACCGTGTGGTGAGCATGGGGTGTTCAGGAAACATGCATTTGCATTGTAGGATAGGTTTCTGAAAAACATCACGGGGTGGTGCGCATTATACGGGTTTCTAACAGGCCTTTCACTAGTAGGAGTGATAAAAACGTCACGGGGTGGTTTGTTTCGGAGGGCCTGAAATAGGATAGGCAGTGAGTGGCAATGTAGGATGGAGAAATGCACACCGGGTTGGTCAGCATCGGGAGGTCAGGAAACATGCGGTGGCAATAAAGGATAGGTTTCCCGAACAACATTGTGGGGTGTTGCACATTGTAAGGGTTTTTAACAGGCCATTCACTAGTACGAGTGCGAAAAACACGGGTTGGTGTGAATCGGAGTGTCTGAATTAGGATAGGCAGTGAGTGGCAATGTAGGATGGAGAAAACACCAAGGGATGGTCAGCATGGGGAGGTCAGTAAACATGCGGTTGCAATGCTGGACATGTTTCTGAAAAACATCGCGGGGTAGTGCACATTGTAAGGGTTTCTAACATGCCATTCACCAGTAGGAGTTAGAAAAATATCACGGGGTGGTGTGAATCGGAGGGCCTGGAAAAGCATAGGCAGTGATTGGCAATGTAGGATGGGGAAAAGCACCACGGGGTGGTCAGAATGGGGAGGTCAGGAAACATGCGGTGCCAATGTAGGATAGGTTTCTGAAAAACATCGCGAGGTGGTGCGCATTGTAAGGGTTTGTAAAAGGCCATTCACTAGTAGGAGTGAGAAAAACATCACGGGGTGGTGTGAATCGGAGTATCTGAATAAGGATAGGCAGTGAGTGGCAATTTAGGATGGAGAAATGCACCACAGAGTATTCAGCATGGGGAGGTCAGGAAAAATGCAGTGGCAATGTAGGATAGGTTTCTGAGAAACGCCGCGTGGTGGTGCGCAGTGTAAGGGTTTCTAACAGGCCATTCACTAGTAGGAGTGAGAAAAACATAACGGGGTGGTGTGAATAGGAGGGCCTGAATTAGCATAGGCAGTGATTGGCAATGTAGGATGGGGAAAGCACCACGGGGTGGTCAAAATGGGGAGGTCAGGAAACATGCGCTGGCAATGTAGGATAGGTTTCTGAAAAACATCGCGTGGTGTTGCGCATTGTAAGGGTTTCTAACAGGCCATTCACTAGTAGGAGTGAGAAAAACCATCATGGGTTGGTGTGAATCGGAGTGTCTGAATTAGTATAGGCAGTGAGTGGCAATTTTGGATGGAGAAAAGCACCACGGGGTGGTCAGAATGGGGAGGTCAGGAAATATGCGGTGGCAATATAGGATAGGTTTCTGAAAAACATCTCGTGGTGGTGCGCATTGTAAGGCTTTCTAACAGGCCATTCACTAGTAGGAGTGAGAAAAACATAACGGGGTGGTGTGAATCGGAGGGCCTCAATTAGATTAGGCAGTCAGTGGTAATGTAGAATGGAGAAAAGCAAGATGGTGTGGTGAGCATGGGGAGTTCAGGAAACATGCATTTGCAATGTGGGATAGGTTTCTGAAAAACATCACGGGGTGGTGCGCATTGTAAGGGTTTCTAACAGGCCTTTCACTAGTAGGAGTGATAAAAACGTCACAGGGGGCTTTGCTTAGGAGTTCCAGAAATAGGATAGGCAGTGTGTGGCAATGTAGGATTGAGAGAAGCACCCGGGTTGGTCAGCATGGGGAGGTCAGGAAAAATGCGGTGCAATGTAGGATAGGTTTCTGAAAAACATCTCGGGTTGGTTGGCATTGTAAGGGTTTCTAACAGGCCATTCACTAGTAGGAGTGAGAAAAACATCACGGGGTGGTGTGAATCGGAAGGCCTGAATAAAATAGTCAGTGACTGGCAATGTATGATGTAGAAAAGCACCACGGGGTTGTCAGCATGGGGAGGTCAGGAAAAATGCGGTAGCAATGTAGAATAGGTTTCTGAAAAACAGCGCTGGGTGGGGTGCATTGTAAGGGTTTCTAAAAGGCCATTCCCTAGTAGGAGTGAGAAAAACATCACGGGAATGTGTGAATCAGAGTGTTTGAATTAGGATAGCAGTGAGTGGTAATGTAGGATGGAGAAAAGCACCACAGGGTATTAAGCATGGGGAGGTCAGGAAACTTGCGGTGGCAATGTAGGATAGGTTTCTGATAAACATCACGTGGTGGTGCGCATTGTAAGGGTTTCTAACAGGCCATTCATTAGTAGGAGTGAGAAAAACATCACGGGGTGGTGTGAATCGGAGGGCCTGAATTACATTATGCAGTGAGTGGTAATTTAGAATGGAGAAATGCAACACGGCATGGTGAACATGGAGAGTTGAGGAAACATGCAGTAGCAATGTAGGATAGGTTTCTGAAAAACATCGCGGGGTGGTGCGCATTGTAAGGGTTTCTAACAGGCTATTCACTAGTAGGAGTGAGAAAAACATCACGGGGTGGTGTGAATCGGAGGGCCTGAATTACATTATGCAGTGAGTGGTCATTTAGAATGGAGAAATGCAAGATGTCATGGTGAGCATGGGGAGTTGAGGAAACATGCTGTAGCAATGTAGGATAGGTTTCTGAAAAACATCGTGGGGTGGTGCGCATTGTAAGGGTTTCTAACAGACCATTCACTAGTAGTAGTGAGAAAAACATCACGGGGTGGTGTGAATCGGAGTGTCTGAATTAGGATAGGCAGTGATCGGCAATGTAGGATGGGGAAAAGCACCACAGGGTATTCAGCATTGGGAGGTTGGGAAACATGCGGTGGCAATGTAGGATAGGTTTCTGAAAAACATCTCTTGGTGCTGCACATTGTAAGGGTTTCTAACAGGCCATTCACTAGTAGGAGTGAGAAAAACATCACGGGCTGGTGTGAATCGGAGGGCCTGAATTAGATTAGGCAGTAAGTGGTAATGTAGATAGGAGAAAAACAATACGGCGTGGTGAGCATGGGGAGTTAAGGAAACATGCAGTGGTAATGTAGGAAAGGTTTCTGAAAAGCATCGCGGGGCTGTGCGCCTTGTAAGGGTTTCTAACAGGCCTTTCACTAGTAGGAGTGATAAAAACGTCACGGGGTGGTTTGCTTAGGAGGGCCTGAAATAGGATGGGCAGTGAGTGGCAATGTAGGATGGAGAAAAGCACCCGGGTTGGTCAGCATGGGGAGGTCAGGAAACATGCGGTGGCAATATAGGATAGGTTTCTGAAAAACATTGTGTGGTGGTGCGCATTGTAAGGGTTTCTAACAGGCCATTCACTAGTAGGAGTGAGAAAAACATCACGGGGTGGTGTGAATTGGAGGGCCTGAATTAGCATAGGCAGTGATTGGCAATGTAGGATGGGGAAAAGCACCACGGGTTGGTCAGAATGGGGAGGTCAGGAAACATGCGGTGGCAATGTAGGATAGGTTTCTGAACAACATCGCGTGGTTGGGCGCATTGTAAGGGTTTCTAACAGGCCATTCACTAGTAGGAATGAGAAAAACATCACGGGGTGGTGTGAATCGGAGTGTCTGAATTAGGATACGCAGTGAGTGGCAATATAGGATGGAGAAAAGCACCACAGGGTATTCAGCATGGGGAGGTCAGGAAATATGCAGTGGCAATGTAGGATAGGTTTCTGAAAAACATCGCGTGGTGGTGCGCATTGTAAGGGTTTCTAACAGGCCATTCACTAGTAGGAGTGAGAAAAACATAACGGGGTGGTATGAATCGGAGGGCCTCAATTAGACTAGGCAGTGAGTGGTAATGTAGAATGGAGAAAAGCAAGATGGTGTGGTGAGCATGGGGAGTTCAGGAAACATGCATTTGCAATGTAGGATAGGTTTCTGAAAAACATCACGGGGTGGTGCGCATTGTAAGGGTTTCTAACAGGCCTTTCACTAGTAGGAGTGACAAAAACGTCACGTGGTGGTTTGTTTCGGAGGGCCTGAAATAGGATAGGCAGTGAGTGGCAATGTAGGATGGAGAAACGCACCCCGGGTTGGTCAGCATGGGGAGGTCAGGAAACATGCGGTTGCAATATAGGGTAATTCCCCGAAAAACATTGTGGGGTGGGGCGCATTGTAAGGGTTTCTAAGAGGGCATTCACTAGTAGGAGCGCGAAAAACACGGTTTGGTGTGAATCGGAGTGTCTGAATAAGGATAGGCAGTGAGTGGCAATGTAGGATGGGGAAAAACACCACAGGGTATTCAGCATGGGGAGGTCAGAAAATATGCGGTGGCAATGTAGGATAGGTTTCTGAAAAGCATCGGGTGGTGTTGCGCATTGTAAGTGTTTCTAACAGGCCATTCACTAGTAGGATTGAGAAAAACATAACGGTGTGGTGTGAATCGGAGGGCCTGAATTAGATTAGGCAGTGAGTGGTAATGTAGAATGGAGAAAAGCCAGACGGCGTGGTTAGCATGGGGAGTTCAGGAAACATGCTGTGGTAATGTAGGATAGGTTTCTGAAAAACATTGCAGGGTGGTGTGCATTGTAAGTGTTTCTAACAGGCCTTTCACTAGTAGGAGTGATAAAAACGTCACGGGATGGTTTGCTTAGGAGGGCCTGAAATATGATAGGCAGTGAGTGGCAATGTAGGATGGAGAAAAGCACCCGGGTTGCTCAGCATGGGAAGGTCAGGAAACATGCGGTGGCAATGTAGGAAAGGTTTCTGAAAAACATCGTGTGGTGGTTCGCATTGTAAGGGTTTCTAACAGGCCATTCACTAGTAGGAGTGAGAAAAACATCACGGGGTGGTGTGAATTGGAGGGCCTGAATTAGCACAGGCAGTGATTGGCAATGTAGGATGGGGAAAAGCACCACGGGTTGGTCAGAATGGGGAGGTCAGGAAACATGCGGTGGCAATGTAGGATAGGTTTCTGAACAACATCGCGTGGTTGGGCGCATTGTAAGGGTTTCTAACAGGCCATTCACTAGTAGGAGTGATAAAAACGTCACGGGTTGGTTTGTTTCGGAGGGCCTGAAATAGTATAGGCAGTGAGTGGCAATGTAGGATGGAGAAACGCACCCCGGGTTGTTCAGCATGGCGAGGTCAGGAACCATGCAGTGGCAATGTAGGATAGGTTTCTGAAAAACATCGCGTGCTTGGGCGCATTGTAAGGGTTTCTAACAGGCCATTCACTAGTAGGAAACGAAAAACATCATGGAGTGGTGTGAATCGGAGTGTCTGAATTAGGATAGGCAGTGAGTGGCAATTTAGGATGTAGAAAACACCACAGGGGGGGCTGGAGATTTGGCTCAGTGGCATAAGTGCCTGCCTTGCAAGCAGGCGGTCATGAGTTCGATCCCCGGTACCGATAAAAAGGAAAAAGACCAAAAAAAAAAAAAAAAAAAAAAAAAAAAAAAGAAAACACCACAGGGTATTCAGCATGGGGAGGTCAGGAAACATGTGGTGGTAATGTAGGATACGTTTCTGAAAAACATCGCGTGGTGGGGGGCATTGTCAGGGTTTCTAAAAGACCATTCACTAGTAGGAGTGAGAAAAACATCAGGGGGTGGTGTGAATCGGAGGGCCTGAATTAGATTAGGCATTGAGTGGTAATGTAGAATAGAGAAATGGAAGACGGCATGGTGAGCATGGGGAGTTCAGGAAACATGCAATAGCAATGTAGGATGGGTTTCTGAAAAACATCGCGGGGTGGTGCGCATTGTAAGGGTTTCTAACAGGCCATTCACTAGTAGGAATGTGAAAAACATCATGGGGTGGTGTGAATCGGAGTGTCTGAATTAGGATAGGCAGTGAGTGGCAATTTAGGATGGAGAAAAGCACCACAGGGTATTCAGCATGGGGAGGTCAGGAAACATGCGGTGGAAATGTAGGATACGTTTCTGAAAAACATCGCGTGGTGGGGCGCATTGTCAGGGTTTCTAACAGGCCATTAATAGTAGGAGTGAGAAAAACATCACGGGGTGGTGTGAATCGGAGGGCCTGAATTAGATTAGGCAGTGAGTGGTAATGTAGAATGGAGAAATGGAAGATGGCATGGTGAGCATGGGGAGTCCAGGAAACATGCAGTAGCAATGTAGGATAGGTTTCTGAAAAACATCGCGGGGTGGTGCGCATTGTAAGGGTTTCAAACAAGCCATTCACTTGTAGGAGAGTGAAAAACCTCACAGGAGTGTGTGAATTGGAGGGCCTGAATTAGGATAGGCAGTGAGTGGCAATGTAGGATGGAGAAAACACCAAGGGCTGCTCAGCACGGGGAGGTCAGGAAACATCCGTTGGCAATGTAGCATAGGTTTCTGAAAAACATCCAGGGGTGGTGCGCATTGAAAGATTTTCTAACAGGCCAATCACTAGTAGGATTGAGAAAAACATCACGGGGTGGTGTGAATCGGAGGGCCAGAATTAGCATAGGCATTGAGTGGGAATGGAGGAAGGAGAAAAGCACCACGGGGTGGTCAGCATTGGGAGGTCAGGAAATGCGGTGGAAATGTAGGGTAGGTTTCTGAAAAACATCGCGGTGAGGTCTGCATTGTAAGGTTTGCTAACAGGCCAATCACTTGAAGGAGTGAGAAAAACATAACGGGGTGGTGTGAATCGGAGGGCCTGAATTAGCATAGGCAGTGATTGGCAATGTAGGATGGGGAAAAGCACCATGGGGTCTTCAGAATGGGGAGGTCAGGAAACATGCTGTGGCAATGTAGGATATGTTTCTGAAAAACATCGCGGGGTGGGGCGCATTGTAAGGGATTCTAACAGTCCATTCACTAGTAGGAATGCGAAAAACATCACGGGGTGGTGTGATTCGGAGTGTCTGAATTAGGATAGGCAGTGAGTGGCAATTTAGGATTGAGAAAAGCACCACAGGGTATTCAGCATGGGGCGATCAGGAAACATGCAGTGGCAATATAGGACAGGTTTCTGAAAAACATCGCGTGATGGTGCGCATTGTATGGGTTTCTTACAGACCATTCACTAGTAGGAGTGAGAAAAACATAATGGGGTGGTGTGAATCAGAGGGCCTGAATTAGATTAGGCAGTGAGTGGCAATGTAGAATGGAGAAAAGCAAGACGGCGTGGTGAGCATGGGGAGTTCAGGAAACATGCGGTGGCAATGTAGGATAGGTTTCTGAAAAACATCACGGGGTGGTGCGCATTGTAAGGGTTTCTAACAGGCCTTTCACTAATAGGAGTGATAAAAACGTCACGGGGTGGTTTGTTTAGGAGGGCCTGAAATACGATAGGCAGTGAGTGGCAATGTAGGATGGAGAAAACACCAAGGGGTGGTCAGCATGCGGAGGTCAGGAAACATGCGGTGGCAATGTAGGATAGGTTTCTGAAAAGCATCGAGGGGTGGTGCGCATTGAAAGGTTTTCTAACAGGCCAATCTCTAGTAGGAGTGAGAAAAACATCAGGGGGTGGTGTGAATCGGAGGGCCAGAATTAGCATAGGCAATGAGTGGGAATGGAGCATGCAGAAATGCACCACGGGATGGTCAGCATTGGGAGGTCAGGAAACATGCGGTGGCAATGTAGAATAGTTTTCCCGAAAAACATCGCTGGGTGGGGCGCATTGTACGGGTTTCTAACAGGCCATTCACTAGTACGAGAGCGAAAAACACGGGTTGGTGTGAATCGGAGTGTCTGAATTAGGATAGGCAGTGAGTGGCAATGTAGGATGGGGAAAAGCACCACAGGGTATTCAGCATGGGGAGGTCAGGAAACATGCGGTGGCAATGTAGGATAGGTTTCTGAAAAACATTGTGTGGTGGTGCACATAGTAAGGGTTTCTAACAGGCCATTCACTAGGAGGAGTGAGAAAAACATCATGGGATGGTTTGAATCGGAGGGACTGAATTAGATTAGGCCTTGAGTGGTAATGCAGAATGGACAAAAGCAAGACGGCGTGGTGAGCATGGGGAGTTCAGGAAACATGCAGTGGTAATGTAGGATAGGCTTCTGAAAAACATCGCAGGGTGGTGCGCATTGTTAGGTTTTCTAACAGGCCTTTCACTAGTATGAGTGATAAAAACGTCACGGGGTGGTTTGCTTAGGAGGGCCTGAAATATGATAGGCAGTGAGTGGCAATGTAGGATGGAGAAAAGCACCCGGGTTGGTCAGCATGGGGAGGTCAGGAAACATGTGGTGGTAATGTATGATACGCTTCTGAAAAACATCGCGTGTTGGGGCGCATTGTCAGGGTTTCTAACAGGCCATTCACTAGTAGGAGTGAGAAAAACATGACGGGGTGGTGTGAATGGGAGGGCCTGAATTAGATTAGGCAGTGAGTGGCAATGTATAATGGAGAAATGGAAGACGGCATGGTGAGCATGGGGAGTTCAGGAAACATGCAGTAGCAATGTAGGATATGCTTCTGAAAAACATCGCGGGGTGGTGCGCATTGTAAGGGTTTCTAACAGGCCATTCACTAGTAGGAATGTGAAAAACATCATGGGGTGGTGTGAATCGGAGTGTCTGAATTAGGATAGGCAGTGAGTGGCAATTTAGGATGGAGAAAAGCACCACAGGGTATTCAGCATGGGGAGGTCAGGAAACATGCGGTGGTAATGTAGGATACGTTTCTGAAAAACATCGCGTGGTCGGGCGCATTGTCAGGGTTTCTAACAGGCCATTAAGTAGTAGGAGTGAGAAAAACATCACGGGGTGGTGTGAATCGGAGGGCCTGAATTAGATTAGGCAGTGAGTGGTAATGTACAATGGAGAAATGGAAGACGGAATGGTGAGCATGGGGAGTCCAGGAAACATGCAGTAGCAATGTAGGATAGGTTTCTGAAAAACATCGCGGGGTGGTGCGCATTGTAAGGGTTTCTAACAAGCCATTCACTTGTAGGAGAGTGAAAAACCTCACAGGAGTGTGTGAATTGGAGGGCCTGAATTAGGATAGGCAGTGAGTGGCAATGTAGGATGGAGAAAACACCAAGGGGTGCTCAGCACGGGGAGGTCAGGAAACATCCGATGGCAATGTAGGATAGGTTTCTGAAAAACATCCAGGGGTGGTGCGCATTGAAAGATTTTCTATCAGGCCAATCACTAGTAGGATTGAGAAAAATATCACGGGATGGTGTGAATCGGAGTGCCAGAATTAGCATAGGCATTGAGTGGGAATGGAGGAAGGAGAAAAGCACCACGGGGTGGTCAGCATTGGGAGGTCAGGAAACATGCGGTGGAAATGTAGGGTAGGTTTCTGAAAAACATCGCGGTGAGGTCTGCATTGTAAGGTTTGCTAACAGGCCAATCACTAGAAGGAGTGAGAAAAACATAACGAGGTGGTGTGAATCGGAGGGCCTGAATTAGCATAGGCAGTGATTGGCAATGTAGGATGGGGAAAAGCACCACGGGGTCTTCAGAATGGGGATGTCAGGAAACATGCTGTGGCAATGTAGGATAGGTTTCTGAAAAACATCGCGGGGTGGGGCGCATTGTAAGGGATTCTAACAGTCCATTCACTAGTAGGAATGCGAAAAACATCACGGGGTGGTGTGATTCGGAGTGTCTGAATTAGGATAGGCAGTGAGTGGCAATTTAGGATTGAGAAAAGCACCACAGGGTATTCAGCATGTGGTGGTCAGGAAACATGCAGTGGCAATGTAGGATAGGTTTCTGAAAAACATCGCGTGGTGGTGCGCATTGTATGGGTTTCTAACAGACCATTCACCAGTAGGAGTGAGAAAAACATAATGGGGTGGTGTGAATCAGAGGGCCTGAATTAGATTAGGCAGTGAGTGGTAATGTAGAATGGAGAAAAGCAAGACGGTGTAGTGAGCATGGGGAGTTCAGGAAACATGCAGTTGCAATGTAGGATAGGTTTCTGAAAAACATCACGGGGTGGTGTGCATTGTAAGGGTTTCTAACAGGCCTTTCAGTAGTAGGAGTGATAAAAACGTCACGGGGTGGTTTGTTTCGGAGGGCCTGAAATAGGATAGGCAGTGAGTGGCAATGTAGGATGGAGAAACGCACCCCGGGTTGGTCAGCATGGGGAGGTCAGGAAACATGCGGTGGCAATATAGGATAGTTTTCCCGAAAAACATCGCTGGTTGGGGCCCATTGTAAGGGTTTCTAACAGGCCATTCACTAGTAGGAGAGCGAAAAACACGGGTTGGTGTGAATCGGAGTGTCTGAATTAGGATAGGCAGCGAGTGGCAATGTAGGATGGGGAAAAGCACCACAGGGTATTCAGCATGGGTTGGTCAGGAAACATGCTGTGGCAATGTAGGATAGGTTTCTGAAAAACATCGCTTGGTGGTGTGCATTGTAAGGGTTTCTAACAGGCCATTCACTAGGAGGAGTGAGAAAAACATCATGGGATGGTTTGAATCGGAGCGCCTGAATTAGATTAGGCATTGAGTGGTAATGTAGAATGGAGAAAAGCAAGACAGCGTCGTGAGCATGGGGAGTTCAGGAAACCTGCAGTGGTAATATAGGATAGGTTTCTGAAAAACATCGCAGGGTGGTGCGCATTGTTAGGTTTTCTAACAGGCCTTTCACGAGTAGGAGTGATAAAAACGTCACGGGGTGGTTTGCTTAGGAGGGCCTGAAATAGGATAGGCAGTGAGTGGCAATGTAGGATGGAGAAAAGCACCCGGGTTGGTCAGCATGGGGAGGTCAGGAAACATGCAGTGGCAATGTAGGATAGGTTTCTTAAAAAACATCGCGGGGTGGTGCGCATTGTAAGGTTTTCTAACAATCCATTCACTAGTAGGAGTGAGAAAAACATAACGGTTTGTGTGAATCGGAGGTCCTGAATTAGCATAGGCAGTGATTGGCAATGTAGGATGGGGAAAAGCACCACAGGGTGGTCAGAATGGGGAGGTCAGGAAACATGCGGTGGCAATGTAGGATAGGTTTCTGAAAAACATCGCGGGGTGGTGGCATTGTAAGGGTTTCTAACAGGGCTTTCACTAGTAGGAATGGGAAAAACATCACGGTGTGGTGTGAATCGGAGTTCCTGAATTAGATTAGGCAGTGAGTGGTAATGTAGAATGGAGAAAAGCAAGACCGTGTGGTGAGCATGGGGTGTTCAGGAAACATGCATTTGCATTGTAGGATAGGTTTCTGAAAAACATCACGGGGTGGTGCGCATTATACGGGTTTCTAACAGGCCTTTCACTAGTAGGAGTGATAAAAACGTCACGGGGTGGTTTGTTTCGGAGGGCCTGAAATAGGATAGGCAGTGAGTGGCAATGTAGGATGGAGAAATGCACACCGGGTTGGTCAGCATCGGGAGGTCAGGAAACATGCGGTGGCAATAAAGGATAGGTTTCCCGAACAACATTGTGGGGTGTTGCACATTGTAAGGGTTTTTAACAGGCCATTCACTAGTACGAGTGCGAAAAACACGGGTTGGTGTGAATCGGAGTGTCTGAATTAGGATAGGCAGTGAGTGGCAATGTAGGATGGAGAAAACACCAAGGGATGGTCAGCATGGGGAGGTCAGGAAACATGCGGTTGCAATGCTGGACATGTTTCTGAAAAACATCGCGGGGTATTGCACATTGTAAGGGTTTCTAACATGCCATTCACCAGTAGGAGTTAAAAAAATATCACGGGGTGGTGTGAATCGGAGGGCCTGGAGAAGCATTGGCAGTGATTGGCAATGTAGGATGGGGAAAAGCACCACGGGGTGGTCAGAATGGGGAGGTCAGGAAACATGCGGTGCCAATGTAGGATAGGTTTCTGAAAAACATCGCGAGGTGGTGCGCATTGTAAGGGTTTGTAACAGGCCATTCACTAGTAGGAATGCGAAAAACATCACGGGGTGGTGTGAATCGGAGTATCTGAATTAGGATAGGCAGTGAGTGGCAATTTAGGATGGAGAAATGCACCACAGAGTATTCAGCATGGGGAGGTCAGGAAACATGCAGTGGCAATGTAGGATAGGTTTCTGAGAAACGCCGCGTGGTGGTGCGCATTGTAAGGGTTTCTAACAGGCCATTCACTAGGAGGAGTGAGAAAAACATCATGGGATGGTTTGAATCGGAGCGCCTGAATTAGATTAGGCATTGAGTGGTAATGTAGAATGGAGAAAAGCAAGACGGCGTCGTGAGCATGGGGAGTTCAGGAAACCTGCAGTGGTAATATAGGATAGGTTTCTGAAAAACATCGCAGGGTGGTGCGCATTGTTAGGTTTTCTAACAGGCCTTTCACTAGTAGGAGTGATAAAAACGTCACGGGGTGGTTTGCTTAGGAGGGCCTGAAATACGATAGGCAGTGAGTGGCAATGTAGGATGGAGAAATTACCCGGGTTGGTCAGCATGGGGAGGTCAGGAAACATGCAGTGGCAATGTAGGATAGGTTTCTTAAAAAACGTCGCGGCGTGGTGCGCATTGTAAGGTTTTCTAACAATCCATTCACTAGTAGGAGTGAGAAAAACATAACGGTTGGTGTGAATCGGAGGTCCTGAATTAGCATAGGCAGTGATTGGCAATGTAGGATGGGGAAAAGCACCACAGGGTGGTCAGAATGGGGAGGTCAGGAAACATGCGGTGGCAAAGTAGGATAGGTTTCTGAAAAACATCGCGGGGTGGTGGCATTGTAAGGGTTTCTAACAGGGCTTTCACTAGTAGGAATGGGAAAAACATCACGGTGTGGTGTGAATCGGAGTTCCTGAATTAGATTAGGCAGTGAGTGGTAATGTAGAATGGAGAAAAGCAAGACCGTGTGGTGAGCATGGGGTGTTCAGGAAACATGCATTTGCATTGTAGGATAGGTTTCTGAAAAACATCACGGGGTGGTGCGCATTATACGGGTTTCTAAAAGGCCTTTCACTAGTAGGAGTGATAAAAACGTCACGGGGTGGTTTGTTTTGGAGGGCCTGAAATAGGATAGGCAGTGAGTGGCAATGTAGGATGGAGAAATGCACACCGGGTTGGTCAGCATCGGGAGGTCAGGAAACATGCGGTGGCAATAAAGGATAGGTTTCCCGAACAACATTGTGGGGTGTTGCACATTGTAAGGGTTTTTAACAGGCCATTCACTAGTACGAGTGCGAAAAACATGGGTTGGTGTGAATCGGAGTGTCTGAATTAGGATAGGCAGTGAGTGGCAATGTAGGATGGAGAAAACACCAAGGGATGGTCAGCATGGGGAGGTCAGGAAACATGCGGTTGCAATGCTGGACATGTTTCTGAAAAACATCGCGGGGTTGTGCACATTGTAAGGGTTTCTAACATGCCATTCACCAGTAGGAGTTAGAAAAATATCACGGGGTGGTGTGAAGCGGAGGGCCTGGAGAAGCATAGGCAGTGATTGGCAATGTAGGATGGGGAAAAGCACCACGGGGTGGTCAGAATGGGGAGGTCAGGAAACATGCGGTGCCAATGTAGGATAGGTTTCTGAAAAACATCGCGAGGTGGTGCGCATTGTAAGGGTTTGTAACAGGCCATTCACTAGTAGGAATGCGAAAAACATCACGGGGTGGTGTGAATCGGAGTATCTGAATTAGGATAGGCAGTGAGTGGCAATTTAGGATGGAGAAATGCACCACAGAGTATTCAGCATGGCGAGGTCAGGAAACATGCAGTGGCAATGTAGGATAGGTTTCTGAGAAACGCCGCGTGGTGGTGTGCATTGTAAGGGTTTCTAACAGGCCATTCACTAGTAGGAGTGAGAAAAACATAACGGGGTGGTGTGAATAGGAGGGCCTGAATTAGCATAGGCAGTGATTGGCAATGTAGGATGGGGAAAGCACCACGGGGTGGTCAAAATGGGGAGGTCAGGAAACATGCGCTGGCAATGTAGGATAGGTTTCTGAAAAACATCGCGTGGTGTTGCGCATTGTAAGGGTTTCTAACAGGCCATTCACTAGTAGGAGTGAGAAAAACCATCATGGGTTGGTGTGAATCGGAGTGTCTGAATTAGTATAGGCAGTGAGTGGCAATTTTGGATGGAGAAAAGCACCACGGGGTGGTCAGAATGGGGAGGTCAGGAAACATGCGGTGGCAATATAGGATAGGTTTCTGAAAAACATCTCGTGGTGGTTCGCATTGTAAGGCTTTCTAACAGGCCATTCACTAGTAGGAGTGAGAAAAACATAACGGGGTGGTGTGAATCGGAGGGCCTCAATTAGATTAGGCAGTCAGTGGTAATGTAGAATGGAGAAAAGCAAGACGGCGTGGTTAGCATGGGGAGTTCAGGAAACACGGAGTGGTAATGTAGGATAGGTTTCTGAAAAACATTGCAGGGCGGTGCGCATTGAAAGGGTTTCTAACAGGCCTTTCACTAGTAGGAGTGATAAAAACGTCACGGCGTGGTTTGCTTAGGAGGGCCTGAAATACGATAGGCAGTGAGTGGCAATGTAGGATGGAGAAAAGCACCCGTGTTGGTCAGCATGGGGAGGTCAGGAAACATGCGGTGGCAATGTAGGAAAGGTTTCTGAAAAACATCGTGTGGTGGTGCGCATTGTAAGGGTTTCTAACAGGCCAATCACTAGTAGGAGTGAGAAAAACATAACAGGGTGGTGTGAATCGGAGGGCCTGAATTAGCATACGCAGTGATTGGCAATGTAGGATGGGGAAAAGCACCACGGGGTGGTCAGAATGGGGAGGTCAGGAAACATGCGGTGGCAATGTAGGATAGGTTTGTGAAAAAAATCGCGGGGTGGTACGCATTGTAAGGGTTTCTAACAGGCCATTCACTTGTAGTAGTGAGAAAAACATCACGGGGTGGTGTGAATCGAAGGGCCTGAATTAGGATACGCAGTGAGTTACAATGTAGGATGGGGAAAAGCACCACGGGGTTGTCAGAATGGGGAGGTCAGGAAAAATGCGGCAGCAATGTAGAATACGTTTCTGAAAAACATCGTTTGGTGGTGTGCATTGTAAGGGTTTCTAACAGGCCATTCACTAGTAGGAGTGAGAAAAACATCACGGGGTGGTGTGAATCGGAGGGCCTTAATTATCATAGGCAGTGAGTGACAATGGAGTGTGGAGAAAAGCACCACGGGTTGGTCAGAATGGAGAGGTCAGGAAACATGCGGTGGCAATGTAGAATAGGTTTCTGAAAAACATCGCTGGGTGGGGTGCATTGTAAGGGTTTCTAAAAGGCCATTCACTAGTAGGAGTGAGAAAAACATCACGGGGTGGTGTGAATCGGAGGGCCTGAATAAGTTTAGGCAGTGAATGGTAATGTAGAATGGATAAATGCAAGACGGCATGGTGAGCATGGGGAGTACAGGAAACCTGCAGTAGCAATGTACGATAGGTTTCTGAAAAACATCGCGGGGTGGTGGGTTTTGTAAGGGTTTCTAACAGGCCATTCACTTGTAGGAGAGTGAAAAACCTCACAGGAGTGTGTGAATTGGAGGGCCTGAATTAGGATAGGCAGTGAGTGGCAATGTAGGTTGGAGAAAACACCAAGGGGTGGTCAGCACGGGGAGGTCAGGAAATATGCGGTAGCAATGTAGGATAGGTTTCTGAAAAACATCGAGGGGTGGTGGGCATTGAAAGGTTTTCTAACAAGCCAATCTCTAGTAGGAGTGAGAAAAACATCAGGGGGTGGTGTGAATCGGAGGGACAGAATTAGCATAGGCAGTGAGTGGGAAAGGAGCATGCAGAAATGCTCCACGGGGTGGTCAGCATTGGGAGGTCAGGAAACATGCGGTAGCAATGTAGGATAGGTTTCTGAAAAACATCGTGGTGTGGTGCGCATTGTAAGGTTTGCTAACAGGCCATTCACTAGTAGGAGTGAGAAAAACATCACGGGGTGGTTTGAATCGGAGGGCCTGAATTAGCATAGGGAGTGATTGGTTATGTAGGATGCGGAAAAGCACCACGGGGTGGTCAGAATGGGGAGGTCAGGAAACATGCGGTGGCAATGTAGGATAGGTTTCTGAAAAACATCGCGGGGTGGTGCGCATTGTATGGGTGTGTGTTACATTACATTCACTAGTAGGAGTGAGAAAAACATCACGTGTTGGTGCGCATTGTATGGGTGTGTTTTACATTACATTCACTAGTAGGAGTGAGAAAAACATCACGGGGAAGTGTGAATCGGAGGGTCTGAATTAGGATACGCAGTGAGTGGCAATGTAGGATGGAGAAAAGCACCACAGGGTATTCAGCATGGGGAGGTCAGGAAATATGCAGTGGCAATGTAGGATAGGTTTCTGAAAAACATCGCAGGGCGGTGCGCATTGTAAGGGTTTCTAACAGGCCTTTCACTAGTAGGAGTGATAAAAACGTCACGGGGGGCTTTGCTTAGGAGTTCCAGAAATAGGATAGGCAGTGTGTGGCAATGTAGGATTGAGAGAAGCACCCGGGTTGGTCAGCATGGGGAGGTCAGGAAAAATGCGGTGCAATGTAGGATAGGTTTCTGAAAAACATCTCGGGTTGGTTCGCATTGTAAGGGTTTCTAACAGGCCATTCACTAGTAGGAGTGAGAAAAACATCACGGGGTGGTGTGAATCGGAAGGCCTGAATAAAATAGTCAGTGACTGGCAATGTATGATGTAGAAAAGCACCACGGGGTTGTCAGGATGGGGAGGTCAGGAAAAATGCGGTAGCAATGTAGAATAGGTTTCTGAAAAACAGCGCTGTGTGGGGTGCATTGTAAGGGTTTCTAAAAGGCCATTCCCTAGTAGGAGTGAGAAAAACATCACGGGAATGTGTGAATCAGAGTGTTTGAATTACGATAGCAGTGAGTGGTAATGTAGGATGGAGAAAAGCACCACAGGGTATTCAGCATGGGGAGGTCAGGAAACATGCGGTGGCAATGTAGGATAGGTTTCTGATAAACATCACGTGGTGGTGCGCATTGTAAGGGTTTCTAACAGGCCATTCATTAGTAGGAGTGAGAAAAACATCACGGGGTGGTGTGAATCGGAGGGCCTGAATTACATTATGCAGTGAGTGGTAATTTAGAATGGAGAAATGCAAGACGTCATGGTGAGCATGGGAAGTTGAGGAAACATGCTGTAGCAATGTAGGATAGGTTTCTGAAAAACATCGTGGGGTGGTGCGCATTGTAAGGGTTTCTAACAGACCATTCACTAGTAGTAGTGAGAAAAACATCACGGGGTGGTGTGAATCGGAGTGTCTGAATTAGGATAGGCAGTGATCGGCAATGTAGGATGGGGAAATGCACCACAGGGTATTCAGCATGGGGAGGTTGGGAAACATGCGGTGGCAATGTAGGATAGGTTTCTGAAAAACATCTCTTGGTGCTGCACATTGTAAGGGTTTCTAACAGGCCATTCACTAGTAGGAGTGAGAAAAAAATCACGGGCTGGTGTGAATCGGAGGGCCTGAATTAGATTAGGCAGTAAGTGGTAATGTTGATAGGAGAAAAACAATACGGCGTGGTGAGCATGGGGAGTTAAGGAAACATGCAGTGGTAATGTAGGAAAGGTTTCTGAAAAGCATCGCGGGGCGGTGCGCCTTGTAAGGGTTTCTAACAGGCCTTTCACTAGTAGGAGTGATAAAAACGTCACGGGGTGGTTTGCTTAGGAGGGCCTGAAATAGGATGGGCAGTGAGTGGCAATGTAGGATGGAGAAAAGCACCCGGGTTGGTCAGCATGGGGAGGTCAGGAAACATGCGGTGGCAATATAGGATAGGTTTCTGAAAAACATTGTGTGGTGGTGCGCATTGTAAGGGTTTCTAACAGGCCATTCACTAGTAGGAGTGAGAAAAACATCACGGGGTGGTGTGAATTGGAGGGCCTGAATTAGCATAGGCAGTGATTGGCAATGTAGGATGGGGAAAAGCACCACGGGTTGGTCAGAATGGGGAGGTCAGGAAACATGTGGTGGCAATGTAGGATAGGTTTCTGAACAACATCGCGTGGTTGGGTGCATTGTAAGGGTTTCTAACAGGCCATTCACTAGTAGGAATGAGAAAAACATCACGGGGTGGTGTGAATCGGAGTGTCTGAATTAGGATACGCAGTGAGAGGCAATATAGGATGGAGAAAAGCACCACAGGGTATTCAGCATGGGGAGGTCAGAAAATATGCAGTGGCAATGTAGGATAGGTTTCTGAAAAACATCGCGTGGTGGTGCGCATTGTAAGGGTTTCTAACAGGCCATTCACTAGTAGGAGTGAGAAAAACATAACGGGGTGGTGTGAATCGGAGGTCCTCAATTAGACTAGGCAGTGAGTGGTAATGTAGAATGGAGAAAAGCAAGATGGTGTGGTGAGCATGGGGAGTTCAGGAAACATGCATTTGCAATGTAGGATAGGTTTCTGAAAAACATCACGGGGTGGTGCGCATTGTAAGGGTTTCTAACAGGCCTTTCACTAGTAGGAGTGACAAAAACGTCACGTGGTGGTTTGTTTCGGAGGGCCTGAAATAGGATAGGCAGTGAGTGGCAATGTAGGATGGAGAAACGCACCCCGGGTTGGTCAGCATGGGGAGGTTAGGAAACATGCGGTTGCAATATAGGGTAATTCCCCGAAAAACATTGTGGGGTGGGGCGCATTGTAAGGGTTTCTAAGAGGGCATTCACTAGTAGGAGCGCGAAAAACACGGTTTGGTGTGAATCGGAGTGTCTGAATAAGGATAGGCAGTGAGTGGCAATGTAGGATGGGGAAAAACACCACAGGGTATTCAGCATGGGGAGGTCAGAAAATATGCGGTGGCAATGTAGGATAGGTTTCTGAAAAGCATCGCGTGGTGTTGCGCATTGTAAGTGTTTCTAACAGGCCATTCACTACTAGGATTGAGAAAAACATAACGGTGTGGTGTGAATCGGAGGGCCTGAATTAGATTAGGCAGTGAGTGGTAATGTAGAATGGAGAAAAGCCAGACGGCGTGGTTAGCATGGGGAGTTCAGGAAACATGCTGTGGTAATGTAGGATAGGTTTCTGAAAAACATCGCGGGGTGGTGTGCATTGTAAGTGTTTCTAACAGGCCTTTCACTACTAGGAGTGATAAAAACGTCACGGGATGGTTTGCTTAGGAGGGCCTGAAATATGATAGGCAGTGAGTGGCAATGTAGGAAGGAGAAAAGCACCAGGGGTGGTCAGCATGTCGAGGTCAGGAAACATTCAGTAGGCAAATAGGGAAGGTTTCTGAAAAACATTGCCGGGTGGTGCGCATTGTAAGGCTTTCTAACAGGCCATTCACTAGTAGGCGTGAGAAAAACATCACGGGGTGGTGTTAATCAGAAGTCCTGAATTAGGATAGGCAGTGAGTGGCAATGTAGGTTGGAGAAAATCACCGCGGGTTGGTCAGCCTGGGGAGGTCAGGAAACATGCGTTGCCAATGTAGGATAGGTTTCTGAAACCACCGCGGTGTGGTGCCCATTGTAAGGCTTTCTAACAGGCCATTGAATATTAGGAGCGAGAAAAACATCACAGTGTGGTGTGAATCGGAGGGGCTGAATCAGGATAGCCAGTAAGTGGCAATGTAGGATGGAGTAAAGCACCAGGGGTGGTCAGCATGGGGAGGGCAAGAAACATGGAGAGGCAACGTAGGATAGGTTTCTGAAAAACATCGCGGGTTGGTGCGCATTGTAAGGGTTTCTAAAAGGCCATTCACTAGTAGGAGTGAGAAAAACATCACGGGGTTGTGTGAATCGGAGGGCCTGAATTAGGATAGGCAGTGAGTGGCAATGTAGGATGGAGTAAAGCACCAATGGGCAGTCAACATGGGGAGGTCAGGAAACTTGCAGTGGAAATGTAGGATTGGTTTCTGAAAAACATCGCCCGGTGGTGCACATTGTAAGTTTTCTAACAGGCCATTCAGTAGTAGGAGTCAGAAAAACATCAGGAGTGGTGTGAATCGGAGGGCCTGAATTAGGATAGGCAGTGAGTGGCAATGAAGGATGTAGAAAAGCACCACGGGTTGATTAGGATGTGGAAGTCAGGAAACATGCAGGGCCAATGTAAGATAGGTTTCTGAAAAAAATCGCGTGTTGGTGCCCATTGAAAGGGTTTCTAACAGGCCATTCACTAGTAGGAGTGAGAAAAACATCATGGGGTGGTGTGAATCGGAGGGGCTGAATTAGGAGAGGCAATGAGTGGCAATGTAGGATGGAGAAAAGCACCACGGGGTGGTCAGCATGGAGATGTCAGGAAACATGCAGTGGCAATGTAGGATATGTTTCTAAAAAACATCCCGGGGTGGTGCGCATAGTAAGGGTTTTTAACAGGCCATTCACTTGTAGAAGTGAGAAAAAAATCACGGGGTTGTGTGAATCGGAGGACCTCAATTAGGATAGGCAGTGAGTGGTAATGTAGGATGGACAAAAGCACCATGGGGTGGTCAACAAGGGGAGGTCAGGAAACATGCAGTGGCAATGTAGGATATGTTTCTGAAAAACATCGCCGGGTAGTGCGCATTGTAAGGCGTTCTAACAGGACATTCACTAGTAGGAGTGAGAAAAACATCACGGGGTGGTGTGAATCGGAGGACCTGATTTAGGATAGGCAGTGAGTGGCAATTTAGGACGGAGAAAAGCACCACACGCTGGTTAGCAAGGGGAGGTCAGGAAACATGCAGTGGCATTGTAGGATAGTTTTCTGAATAACATCGCGGGGTGGTGCGAATTGTAAGTGTTTTTAACAGGCCATTCAAAAGTAGCAGTGAGAAAAACATCACAGGGTGGTATGAATCGGGGGGCCTGATTCAGGATAGGCAGTGAGTGGAAATGTAGTATATAGATCAGCACCACGGGGCGATTAGGATGTGGAAGTCAGGAAACATGCAGGGCTAAAGTAAGATAGGTTTCTGAGAAAAATCGCGTAGTGGTGCACATTGAAAGGGTTTCTAACAGGCCATTCACTAGTAGGAGTGAGAAAAACATCATGGCGTGTTGTGAATCGGAGGGGCTGAATTAGGATAGGCAGTGAGTGGCAATGTAGGTAGGAGAAAAGCACCAGGGGTGGTCAGCATGTGGAGGTTAGGACACATGCAGTGGCAATGTAGGATGGCTTTCTGAAAAACATCACGGTGTAGTGTGCATTGTAAGGGTTTCTAACAGGCCATTCACTAGTAGGAGAGAGAAAAACATCACAGGGTGTTGTGAATCGGAGGGCCTGGATTAGGATAAGCATTGAGTGGCAATGTAGAATGGAGAAAAGCACCATGGGGTGGTCAACATGGGAGGTCAGGAAAATTGCAATGGCAATGTAGGATAGGTTTCTCAAAAACATCGCGGGGTGGTCCGTATTGTAAGGGTTTCCAACAGGCTATTCACTAGTAGGAGTGAGAAAGACATCAGGGGGAGGGTGTAAATTGGAGGGCCTGAATCAGAATAGTCAGTGAGTGGCAATGTAGGATGGAGAAAAGCACCATGGGGTGGTCAGCAGGGGGAGGTCAGGAAACATGCAGTGGCAATGTAGGATTGGTTTCTGAGAAACATCGCGGGGTGGTGCACATTGTAAGGGTGTCTAACAGGCTATTCACTAGTAGGAGAGAGAAAATCATCATGGTGTGGTGTGAATCGGAGGGCCTGAATTAGAATAGGCAGTGAGTGGCAATGTAGGATGGAGAAAAGCACCAAAGGTTGGTCAGCATGGACAGGTCAGGAATCATGAAGTGGCAATGTGGGATAGTTTTCTGAAAAACATCGCGGGGTGGTGCGAATTGTAAGTGTTTCTAACAGGCCAATCATAAGTAGGAGTGAGAAAAACATCACGGGGTGTGTGAATCGGACGGCCTGAATCAGGATAGGCAGTGAGTGGCAATGTAGTATGTAGAAAAGCACCACGGGGTGATTAGGATGTGGAAGTCAGGAAACATGCAGGGCCAATGTAAGATAGGTTTCTGAAAAAAATCGCGTGGTGGTGCCCATTGAAAGGGTTTCTAACAGGCCATTCACTAGTAGGAGTGAGAAAAACATCATGGGGTGGTGTGAATCAGAGGGGCTGAATTAGGATAGGCAGTGAGTGACAATGTAGGATGGAGAAAAGCACCTCGGGGTGGTCATCATTGGGAGGTCAGGAAACATGCAGTGGCAATGTAGGATTCGTTTCTGAGAAACATTGCGGGGTGGTGTGCACTGTAAGGTTTTCTAACAGGCCATTCACGACTACGAGTTACAAAAACATCACGGTGTGGTGTGAGCCAGAGAACCTGAATTAGGATAGGCACTGAGTGGTAATATAGGATGGAGAAAAGCACCAGGGGTGGTCAGCATGGGGAGGGCAGGAAACATGCAGTGGCAATGTAGGATAGGTTTCTGAAAAACATCCTGGGGTGGTGCGCATTGTATGGTTTTTTAAAGGCCCTTCACCAGTAGGAGTGAGAAAAACATCACTGGGTGGTGTGAATCGGAGGGCCTGAATTAGGATAGGCACTGAGTGGCAATGTAGGATGGAGAAAAACACCACAGGGTGGTTAGCATGAGCAGGTGAGGAAACATGCAGTGGCAATGAAGGATAGGTTTCTGAAAAACATCGCGGGTGTTGCACATTGTAAGTGTTTCTAACAGGCCATTCACTAGTAGGAGTGAAAAAAACATCACGGGGTGGTGTGAATCGGAGGGCCTGAATTAGGATAGGCAGTGAGTGGGTGGTGCGCGTTGTAAGGGTTTCTAACAGGCCATTAACTAGTAGGAGTCAGAAAAACATCCCGGGCTGGTGTGAATCAGAGGTCCTGAATTAGGATAGGCAGTGAGTGGCAATGTAGGATGAAGAAAAGCACCACGGGGTGTTCAGCATGGGGAGGTCAGGACACATGCAGTGGCAATGTAGGATAGGTTTCTGAAAAACATCGCAGGGTGGTGCGCATTGTAAGGGTTTCTAACAGGCCATTCAACAGTAGCAGTGAGAAAAACATCACGGGGTGGTGTGAATCGGAGGTCCTGAATTAGGATATGCAGTGAGTGGCAATGTAAAATTGAGAAAAGCACCACGGGGTGATCAGCATGGGGAGGTCAGGAAACATGCAGTGGCAATGTAGGATAGGTTTCTGAAAAATATCACAGGGTGGTGCGCATTGTAAAGTTTCTAACAGGAAATTTTCTAGTAGGACTGAGAAAAACATCACGGGGTGGTGTGAATCGGAGGGCCTGAATGAGGATAGGCAGTGAATGGCATTGTAGGATGGAGAAAAGCACCACGGGGTGGTCAGGATGGGGAAATCTGGAAACATGCAGTGGCTATGTAGGATAGTTATCTGAAAAACATCGTGGGGTCGTGCGCATTGTAAGGGTTTCTAACAGGCCATTCACTAGTAGGAGTGAGAAAAACATCACGGCGCGGTGTGAATCTGAGGGCCTGAATTAGTATAGGCAGAGAGTGGCAATGATGGATGGAGAAAAGCACCACGGTTTGGTCATCATGGGGAGGTCAGTCAACATGCATTGGCAATGTAGGACAGGTTTCTGAAAAACATCGCGGGGTGTTGCGAATTGTGAGGTTTTCTAACAGGCCATTGACGAGTAGTAGCGAGAAAAACATCACCGTGTGGTGTGTATCAGAGGGTCTGAATCAGGATAGGCAGTAAGTGGCAATGTAGGATGGAGAAAAGCACCAGTGGTGGTGAGCATGGGGAGGGCAGGAAACATGCAGTGGCAATAAAGGATATTTTTCTGAAAAACATCACGGGGTGGTGCTCATTGTAAGGGTTTCTAACAGGCCATTCATTGGTAGCAGTAAGAAAAACATCACGGGGTGGTGTGAATCAGAAGTTCTGAATTAGGATAGGCAGTGATTGGCAATGTAGCATGGAGAAAAGCACCAGAAGGTCATCAGGATGGGGAGGTCTCGAAAGATGCAGTGGCACTGTAGGATAGGTTTCTGAAAAACATCGCGGTGTGGTGCGTATTGTGAGTGTTTCTAACAGGCCTTTCACTAGTAGCGGTGAGAAAAATATCACGGGGTGGTTTGAATTGCAGGTCCTGAATTAGGATATGCAGTGAGTGGCAATGTAGGATGAAGAAAAGCACCACGGGGTGGTCAGCATGGTGAGGTCAGTAAACATGCAGTGGCAATGTAGGATAGGTTTCTGAAAAAGAACGCAGGTGGTGGGCATTGTAAGGGTTTCTAACAGGCCATTCACTAGTAGTAGTGAGAAAAACATCACGGGGTGGTTTGTATCAGAGGGCCTGAATTATGATAGGCAGTGAGTGGCAATGTAGGTTGGAGAAAATCACCGCGGGTTGGTCAGCCTGGGGATGTCAGGAAACATGCATTGCCAATGTAGGATAGGTTTCTGAAACCACCGCGGGGTGGTGCCCATTGTAAGTCTTTCTAACAGGCCATTGAATATTAGGAGCGAGAAAAACATCACAGTGTGGTGTGAATCGGAGGGGCTGAATCAGGATAGCCAGTAAGTGGCAATGTAGGATGGAGAAAAGCACCAGGGGTGGTCAGCATGGTGAGGGCAAGAAACATGGAGAGGCAACGTAGGATAGGTTTCTGAAAAACATCGCGGGTTGGTGCGCATTGTAAGGGTTTCTAAAAGGCCATTCACTAGTAGGAGTGAGAAAAAAATCACGGGGTTGTGTGAATCGGAGGGCCTGAATTAGGATAGGCAGTGAGTGGCAATGTAGGATGGAGTAAAGCACCAATGGGCGGTCAACATGGGGAGGTCAGGAAACTTGCAGTGGAAATGTAGGATTGGTTTCTGAAAAACCTCGCCCGGTGGTGCACATTGTAAGTTTTCTAACAGGCCATTCAGTAGTAGGAGTCAGAAAAACATCAGGAGTGGTGTGAATCGGAGGGCCTGAATTAGGATAGGCAGTGAGTGGCAATGTAGGATGTAGAAAAGCACCACGGGTTGATTAGGATGTGGAAGTCAGGAAACATGCAGGGCCAATGTAAGATAGGTTTCTGAAAAAAATCGCGTGTTGGTGCCTATTGAAAGGGTTTCTAACATGCCATTCACTAGTAGAAGTGAGAAAAATATCATGGGGTGGTGTGAATCGGAGGGGCTGAATTAGGAGAGGCAACGAGTGGCAATGTAGGATGGAGAAAAGCACCACGGGGTGGTCAGCATGGAGATGTCAGGAAACATGCAGTGGCAATGTAGGATATGTTTCTAAAAAACATCCCGGGGTGGTGCGCATAGTAAGGGTTTTTAACAGGCCATTCACTTGTAGGAGTGAGAAAAACATCACGGGGTTGTGTGAATCGGAGGGCCTGAATTAGGATAGGCACTGAGTGGCAATGTAGGAAAGAGAAAAGCACCACGGTGTGGTCAGCATGGGGAGGTCAGGAAACATGCAGTGGCAATGTAGGATAGGTTTCTGAAAAACATCGCGGGGTGGTGCGCATTGTACCCATTTCTAACAGGCCATTCACTAGTAGTAGTGAGAAAAAAATAACGTGGTGGTGTGAATTGGAGGGCCTGAATTAGGATAGGCCGTGAGACGCAATGTAGCATGGAGAAAAGTATCACGGGGTGGTTCATCATGGGGAGGTCAGGAAACATGCAGTGGCAATGTAGGATAGGTTTCTGAAAGAGATAGTGGGATGGTGCGCATTGTAAGTGATTCTAACAGGCCAATCACTAATAGGAGTGAGAAAGACATCACAGGGTGTTGTGAATCAGAGGGGCTGAATTAGGATAAACAGTGAGTGGCAATGTAGGATGGAGAAAAGCACCATGGGGTGGTCAACATGGGGAGCTCAGGAAACTTGCATTGGCAATGTAGGATAGGTTTCTGAAAAACATCGCGGGGTGGTGCGAATTGTAAGGGTTTCCAACAGGCCCTTCACTAGTAGGAGTGAGAAAGACATTACGGAGTGGTGTGAATTGAAGGGCCTTAATTAGGATAGGCAGGGAGTGGCAATGTAGGATGTAGATAAGCACCATGGGATGGTCAGCATGGGGAGGTCAGGAAACATGCAGTGCAAATGTAGGATAGGTTTCTGAAAAACATCACGTAGTGATGCGCACTGTAAGGGTTTCTAACAGGCCATTCACTAGTAGGGGCAAGAAAAATATCACGGTGTGGTGTGAATCGGAGGGGCTGAATCAGGATAGGCAGTAAGTGGTAATGTAGGATGGAGAAAAGCACCAGGGGTGGTCAGCATGGGGAGGGCAGGAAACATGCAGTGGCAATGTAGGATAGGTTTCTGAAAAACATCCTGGGGTGGTGCGCAATGTATGGTTTTTTAAAGGCCCTTCACCAGTAGGAGTGAGAAATACATCACTGGGTGGTGTGAATCGGAGGGCCTGAATTAGGATAGGCACTGAGTGGCAATGTAGGACGGAGAAAAACACCACAGGGTGGTTAGCATGAGCAGGTGAGGAAACATGCAGTGGCAATGAAGGATAGGTTTCTGAAAAACATCGCGGGTGTTGCACATTGTAAGTGTTTCTAACAGGCCATTCACTAGTAGGAGTGAAAAAAACATCACGGGGTGGTGTGAATCAGAAGTTCTGAATTAGGATAGGCAGTGATTGGCAATGTAGCATGGAGAAAAGCACCAGAAGGTGATCAGAATGGGGAGGTCAAGAAAGATGTAGTGGCACTGTAGGATAGGTTTCTGAAAAACATCGCGGGGTGGTGCGCATTGTAAGGGTTTCTAAAAGGCCATTCACTAGTAGGAGTGAGAAAAAAATCACGGGGTTGTGTGAATCGGAGGGCCTGAATTAGGATAGGCAGTGAGTGGCAATGTAGGATGGAGTAAAGCACCAATGGGCGGTCAACATGGGGAGGTCAGGAAACTTGCAGTGGAAATGTAGGATTGGTTTCTGAAAAACCTCGCCCGGTGGTGCACATTGTAAGTTTTCTAACAGGCCATTCAGTAGTAGGAGTCAGAAAAACATCAGGAGTGGTGTGAATCGGAGGGCCTGAATTAGGATAGGCAGTGAGTGGCAATGTAGGATGTAGAAAAGCACCACGGGTTGATTAGGATGTGGAAGTCAGGAAACATGCAGGGCCAATGTAAGATAGGTTTCTGAAAAAAATCGCGTGTTGGTGCCTATTGAAAGGGTTTCTAACATGCCATTCACTAGTAGAAGTGAGAAAAATATCATGGGGTGGTGTGAATCGGAGGGGCTGAATTAGGAGAGGCAACGAGTGGCAATGTAGGATGGAGAAAAGCACCACGGGGTGGTCAGCATGGAGATGTCAGGAAACATGCAGTGGCAATGTAGGATATGTTTCTAAAAAACATCCCGGGGTGGTGCGCATAGTAAGGGTTTTTAACAGGCCATTCACTTGTAGGAGTGAGAAAAACATCACGGGGTTGTGTGAATCGGAGGGCCTGAATTAGGATAGGCACTGAGTGGCAATGTAGGAAAGAGAAAAGCACCACGGTGTGGTCAGCATGGGGAGGTCAGGAAACATGCAGTGGCAATGTAGGATAGGTTTCTGAAAAACATCGCGGGGTGGTGCGCATTGTACCCATTTCTAACAGGCCATTCACTAGTAGTAGTGAGAAAAAAATAACGTGGTGGTGTGAATTGGAGGGCCTGAATTAGGATAGGCCGTGAGACGCAATGTAGCATGGAGAAAAGTATCACGGGGTGGTTCATCATGGGGAGGTCAGGAAACATGCAGTGGCAATGTAGGATAGGTTTCTGAAAGAGATAGTGGGATGGTGCGCATTGTAAGTGATTCTAACAGGCCAATCACTAATAGGAGTGAGAAAGACATCACAGGGTGTTGTGAATCAGAGGGGCTGAATTAGGATAAACAGTGAGTGGCAATGTAGGATGGAGAAAAGCACCATGGGGTGGTCAACATGGGGAGCTCAGGAAACTTGCATTGGCAATGTAGGATAGGTTTCTGAAAAACATCGCGGGGTGGTGCGAATTGTAAGGGTTTCCAACAGGCCCTTCACTAGTAGGAGTGAGAAAGACATTACGGAGTGGTGTGAATTGAAGGGCCTTAATTAGGATAGGCAGGGAGTGGCAATGTAGGATGTAGATAAGCACCATGGGATGGTCAGCATGGGGAGGTCAGGAAACATGCAGTGCAAATGTAGGATAGGTTTCTGAAAAACATCACGTAGTGATGCGCACTGTAAGGGTTTCTAACAGGCCATTCACTAGTAGGAGCAAGAAAAATATCACGGTGTGGTGTGAATCGGAGGGGCTGAATCAGGATAGGCAGTAAGTGGTAATGTAGGATGGAGAAAAGCACCAGGGGTGGTCAGCATGGGGAGGGCAGGAAACATGCAGTGGCAATGTAGGATAGGTTTCTGAAAAACATCCTGGGGTGGTGCGCAATGTATGGTTTTTTAAAGGCCCTTCACCAGTAGGAGTGAGAAATACATCACTGGGTGGTGTGAATCGGAGGGCCTGAATTAGGATAGGCACTGAGTGGCAATGTAGGACGGAGAAAAACACCACAGGGTGGTTAGCATGAGCAGGTGAGGAAACATGCAGTGGCAATGAAGGATAGGTTTCTGAAAAACATCGCGGGTGTTGCACATTGTAAGTGTTTCTAACAGGCCATTCACTAGTAGGAGTGAAAAAAACATCACGGGGTGGTGTGAATCAGAAGTTCTGAATTAGGATAGGCAGTGATTGGCAATGTAGCATGGAGAAAAGCACCAGAAGGTGATCAGAATGGGGAGGTCAAGAAAGATGTAGTGGCACTGTAGGATAGGTTTCTGAAAAACATCGCGGGGTGGTGCGCATTGTGAGTGTTTCAAACAGGCCTTTCACTAGTAGGGGTGAGAAAAACATCACGGGGTGGTGTGAATTGGAGGTCCTGAATTAGGATATGCAGTGAGTGGCAATGTAGGATGAAGAAAAGCACCACGGGGTGGTCAGCATGGTGAGGTCAGGAAACATGCAGTGGCAATGTAGGATAGGTTTCTGAAAAAGAACGCAGGTGGTGGGCATTGTAAGGGTTTCTAACAGGCCATTCACTAGTAGTAGAGAGAAAAACATCACGGGATGGTTTGAATCAGAGGGCCTGAATTATGATAGGCAGTGAGTGGCAATATAGAATGGAGAAAAGCAGCATGGGGTGGTTAGGATGGGGAGGTCAGGAAACATGCAGTGGCAATGTAGGATAGGTTTCTGAAAAACATCGCGGGGTGGTGCGCATTAAAAGGTTTTCTAACAGGCTATTAACTAGTAGGAGTGAAAAAAACATCACGGGGTGGTTTGAATCAGAGGGCCTGAATTATGATAGGCAGTTAGTGGCACTGTAAAATGGAGAAAAGCAACACGGGGTGGTCAGGATGGGGAGGTCAGGAAACATGCAGTGGCAATGTAGGATAGGTTTCTGAAAAACATCGCGGGGTGGTGCGCATTATAAGGTTTTCTAACAGGCTATTAACTAGTAGGAGTGAAAAAAACATCACGGGGTGGTTTGAATCAGAGGGCCTGAATTATGATAGGCAGTGAGTGGCAATGTAGGATGGAGAAAAGCACCACTGGGTGGTCAGCATGCGGAAGTCACGAAACATGCAGTGGCAATGTAGGATAGGTTTCTGAAAAACATCGTGGGGTGGTGTGCATTGTAAGGGTTTCTACCAGGCCATTAGCTAGTAGGAGTGAGAAATACATCATGGTGTGGTGTGAATCAGAGGGGCTGAATCAGGATAGGCAGTAAGTGGCAAAGTAGGATGGAGAAAAGCACCAGGGGTGGTCAGCATGGGATGGCAGGAAACATGCAGTGGCAATGTAGGATATTTTTCTGAAAAACATCGCGGGTTGGTGCGCATTGTAATGGTTTCTACCAGGCTATTAGCTAGTAGGAGTGAGAAATACATCATGGTGTGCTGTGAATCACAGGGCCTGAAACAGGATAGGCTGTGAGTGGTAATGTAAAATGGAGAAAGCACCACAGGTTTTTCAGCATGGGGAGATCATGAAACATGCAGTGGCAATGTAGGATAGGTTTCTGAAAAACATCGTGGGGTGGTGAGAATTGTAAGGTTTTCTAAAACACCATTCACTAGTAGGAATGAGAAAAACATCACGGGGTGGTGTGAATCGGAGGGCCTGAATGAGGATGGGCACTGAGTGGCAATGTAGGATGGAGAAAGGCACCACGGGTCGGTCATCATGGGGAGGTCAGGAAACATGCATTGTCAATGTAGAATAGATTTCTGAAAAATATCGCGGGTTGATGCGAATTGTAAGGGTTTCTAACAGGCCATTGAGTAGTAAGAGCGAGAAAAACATCACGGTGTGGTGTGAATCAGAGGGGCTGAATCAGGATAGGCAGCAAGTGGCAATGGAGGATGGAGAAAATAACCAGTGGTGGTCAGCATGGGGAGGGCAGTAAACATGCAGTGGCATTGTAGGATATTTTTCTTTAAAACATCACGGGGTGGTGCGCATTGTAAGGGTTTCTAACAGGCCATTCATTGGTAGCAGTGAGAAAAACATGGGGTGGTGTGAATCAGATGTTCTGAATTAGGATAGGCAGTGATTGGCAATTTAGCATGGAGAACAGCACCAGAAGGTGGTCAGGATGGGGAGGTCAGGAAACATGCAGTGGCACTGTAGGATAGGTTTCTGAAAAACATCGCGGGGTGGTGCGCATTGGAAGTGTTTCTAACAGGCCACTCTCTGGTAGGAGTGAGAAAAACATCAAGGGGTGGTGTGAATCCGAGGTCCTGAATTAGGATATGCAGTGCGTGGCAATGTAGAATGAAGAAAAGGACCACGGGGTGGTCAGCATGGTGAGGTCAGGAAACATGCAGTGGCAATGTAGGATAGGTTTCTGAAAAACATCGTGGGGTGGTGCGCATTGTAAGGGTTTCTACCAGGCCATTAGCTAGTAGGAGTGAGAAATACATCATGGTGTGGTGTGAATCAGAGGGCCTGAATAAGGATAGGCAGTGATTGGTAATGTAAAATAGAGAAAGCACCACAGGTTGTTCATCATGGGGAGATCTTAAAACATGCAGTGGCAATGTAGGATAGGTTTCTGAAAAAGATCGCGGGTGGTCAGAATTGTAAGGGTTTCTAACAGGCCATTCACTAGCAGGAATGAGAAAAACATCACGGGGTGGTGTGAATCGGAGGGCCTGAATTAGTATAGGCAGTGAGTGGCAATGTAGGATGGAGAGAGGCACCATGGGTTGGTCATCATGGGGAGGTCAGGAAACATGCATTATCAATGTAGGATAGATTTCTGAAAAACATCGCAGGGTGGTGCGAATTGTAAGGGATTCTAACAGGCAATTGACTAGTAAGAGCGAGAAAAACATCGCGGTGTGGTGTGAATCAAATGGGCTGAATCAGGATAGGCAGCAAGTGGCAATGTAGGATGGAGAATGTCACCAGTGGTGGTCAGCATGGGAAGATCAGGAAACACGCAGTGGGAATGTAGGATAGGTTTCTGAAAAACAACGTGGGTGGTGCGTATTGTAAGGGTTTCTTACATGCCATTCACTAGTAGGAGTGACAAAAACATCACGGGGTGGTGTGAATCAGAAGGCCTGAATCAGGATAGGCAGTGAGTGGCAATGTAGGATGGAGAAAAGCAACAAGGGTTGTTCAGCATGGGGAGGTCAGGAAACATGCAGACGCAATGTAGGATAGGTTTCTGAAAAACATTGCGGGTGGTGCCCATTGTAAGTGTTTATAACAGGCCATTCACTAGTAGGAGTGAGAAATACATCATGTTGTGGTGTGAATCAGAGAGCCTGAATCAGGATAGACAGTGAGTGGTAATGTAGCATCGAGAAAAGCACCACGGGTGGTCAGCATGTGGAGGGCACGAAACATGCAGTGGCAATGTAAGTTAGGTTTCTGAAAAACAACGTGTGGTGGTGCGCATTGAAATGGTTTCTAACAGGCCATTCACTAATAGGAATGAGAAAAACATCACAGGTTGGTGTGTATCGGAGGGCCTGAATCAGGATAGGCAGTGAGTGGCAATGTAAAATTCAGAAAAGCACCATGGGTTGATCAGCATGGGGAGGTCAGGAAACATGCATTGTCAATGTAGGATAGATTTCTGAAAAACATCGCGGGTTGATGCGAATTGTAAGGGTTTCTAACAGGCCATTGACTAGTAAGAGCGAGAAAAACATCACGGTGTGGTGTGAATCAGAGGGGCTGAATCAGGATAGGCAGCAAGTGGCAATGTAGGATGGAGAAAATAACCAGTGGTGGTCAGCATGGGGAGGGCATTAAACATGCAGTGGCATTGTAGGATATTTTTCTTTAAAACATCATGGGGTGGTGCGCATTGTAAGGGTTTCTTACAGGCCATTCATTGGTAGGAGTGAGAAAAACATGGGGTGGTGTGAATCAGATGTTCTGAATTAGGATAGGCAGTGATTGGCAATTTAGCATGGAGAACAGCACCAGAAGGTGGTCAGGATGGGGAGGTCAGGAAACATGCAGTGGCACTGTAGGATAGGTTTCTGAAAAACATCGCGGGGTGGTGCGCATTGTAAGTGTTTCTAACAGGCCACTCACTGGTAGGAGTGAGAAAAACATCAAGGGGTGGTGTGACTCGGAGGTCCTGAATTAGGATATGCAGTGAGTGGCAATGTAGGATGAAGAAAAGGACCACGGGTTGGTCAGCATGGTGAGGTCAGAAAACATGCAGTGGCAATGTAGGATAGGTTTCTGCAAAACATCGTGGGGTGGTGCGCATTGTAAGGGTTTGTACCAGGCCATTAGCTAGTAGGAGTGAGAAATACATCATGGTGTGGTGTGAATCAGAGGGCCTGAATAAGGATAGGCAGTGATTGGTAATGTAAAATAGAGAAAGCACCACAGGTTGTTCATCATGGGGAGATCATAAAACATGCAGTGGCAATGTAGGATAGGTTTTTGAAAAAGATCGCGGGTGGTCAGAATTGTAAGGGTTTCTAACAGGCCATTCACTAGCAAGAATGAGAAAAACATCACGGGGTGGTGTGAATCGGAGGGCCTGAATTAGGATAGGCAGTGAGTGGCAATGTAGGATGGAGAAAGGCACCACGGGTAGGTCATCATGGGGAGGTCAGGAAACATGCATTATCAATGTAGGATAGATTTCTGAAAAACATCGCAGGGTGGTGCGATTTGTAAGGGATTCTAACTGGCAAATGACTAGTAAGAGCGAGAAAAACATCGCGGTGTGGTGTGAATCAAAGGGGCTGAATCAGGATAGGCAGCAAGTGGCAATGTAGGATGGAGAATATCACCAGTGGTGGTCAGCATGGGGAGGTCAGGAAACATGCAATGGCAATGTAGGATATTTTTCTGAAAAACATCAAGGGGTTGTGCGCATTGTAAGGGTTTCTAACAGGCTATTCACTAGTAGAAGTGAGAAAAACATCACGGGGTGGTGTGAAATAGATGTTCTGAATTAGCATAGGCAGTGATTGGCAATGTAGCATGGAGAAAAGCTTCACAAGTTGGTCAGGATGGGGAGGTCAGGAAACATGCAGTGGCAATGTAGGATAGGTTTCGAAAATCATTTCCAGGTGGTGCGCATTGTACGTGTTTCTAACAGGCCATTTAATAGTAGGAGTGAGAAAAACATCACGGGGTGGTGTGAATCAGATGTTCTGAATTAGCATAGGCAGTGATTGGCAATGTAGCATGGAGAAAAGCTTCACAAGTTGGTCAGGATGGAGAGGTCAGGAAACATGCAGTGGCAATGTAGGATAGGTTTCTGAAAAACATCGCCTGGGTGGTGCGCAATGTAAGTGTTTCTAACAGGCCATTCACTAGTAGGAGTCTGAAAAACATCCCGGGCAGGTGTGAATCGGAGGGCCTGAATTAGGATAGGCAGTGAGTGGAAATGTAGGATGAAGAAAAGCACCACGGGGTATTCAGCATCGGTAGGTCAGGAAACATGCAGTGGCAATGTAGGATAGGTTTTGAAAATCATCGCCAGGTGGTGCGCATTGTACGTGTTTCTAACAGGCCATTTAATAGTAGGAGTGAGAAAAACATCACAGGGTGGTTTGAATCAGAGGGCCTGAATTATGATAGGCAGTGAGTGGCAATGTAGGATGGATACAAGCACCCAGGGGTGGTCAGCCTGGGAAGGTCAGGAAACACGCAGTGGAAATGTAGGATAGGTTTCTGAAAACAACGTGGGTGGTGCGTATTGTAAGGGTTTCTTACATGCCATTCACTAGTAGGAGTGACAAAAACATCACGGGGTTGTGTGAATCAGAAGGCCTGAATCATTATAGGCAGTGAGTGGCAATGTAGGATGGAGAAAAGCAACAAGGGGTGGTCAGCATGGGGAGGTCAGGAAACATGCAGACGCAATGTAGGATAGGTTTCTGAAATACATTGCGGGTGGTGCCCATTGTAAGTGTTTCTAACAGGCCATTCACTTGTAGGAGTGAGAAATACATCATGTTGTGGTGTGAATCAGAGGGCCTGAATCAGGATAGACTGTGAGTGGTAATGTAGCATGTAGAAAATCACCACGGGTGGTCAGCATGTGGAGGGCAGAAAACATGCAGTGGCAATGTAAGTTAGGTTTCTGAAAAACAACGTGTGGTGGTGCGCATTGAAATGGTTTCTAAGAGGCCATTCACTAATAGGAGTGAGAAAAACATCACAGGTTGGTGTGTATCGGAAGGCCTGAATCAGGATAGGCAGTGAGTGGCAATGTAAAATTCAGAAAAGCACCATGGGGTGATCAGCATGGGGAGGTCAGGAAACATGCAGAGGCAATGCAGGATAGGTTTCAGAAAAACATCGCTGGGTGGTTTGCATTGTAAGGCTTTCTAACAGGCCATTCACTAGTAGGAGAGAGAAAAACATCACGGGGTGGTGTAATCCGAGGGCCTGAATTAGGCCAGGCAGTGAGTGGCAATGTAGGATGGAGAAAAGTACCACGGGGTGGTCAGCATGGGGAGGTCAGGAAACATGCAGTGGCAATGGAGGATAGGTTTCTGAAAAACATCACTGGGTGGTGCACATTGTAATGTTTTCTAACAGGACATTCACTAGTAGGAGTGAGAAAAATATAACGGGATGATGTGAATTGGAAGGCCTGAATCAGGATAGGCAGTGAGTGGCAATGAAGGATGGAGAAAAGCACCACGGAGTGGTCAGCATGGGGAGGTCAGGAAACATGCAGTGGCAATGTAGGATAGGTTTCTGAAAAACATCGCCGGGTGGTGCGCATTGTAAGGGTTTCTAACATTCACTAGTAGGAGTGAGAAAAACATCACGGGGTGGTGTGAATCGGAGGGCCTGAAATAGGATAAGCATTGAGTGGCAATGAAGGATGGAGAAAAGCACAACAGGGTGATCAGCATGGGGAGGTGAGGAAACATGCAGTGGCAATATAGGATAGGTTTCTGAAAAAAAAAGTGGGGTGGTGTGCATTGTAAGGGATTCTAACAGGCCATTCACTAGTAGGAGTGAGAAAATCATAACTGGGTGGTTTGAATAGGAGGGCGTGAATTAGGATAGGCGGTGAGTGGCAATGTAGGATGGAGAAAAGCACCATGGGGTGGTCATCATGGGGAGGTCAGGAAACATGCAATGGCAACGTAGGATATTTTTTGAAAAACAACATGGGGTGGTGCGGATTTTAAGGTTTTCTAACAGGCCATTCACTAGTAGGGGTTAGAAAAACATCCCAGGTTCGTGTGAATCGGAGGGTCTGAATTAGGATAGGCATGTGAGTGGCAATGTAGGATGGAGAAAAGCACCACTGGTTTGTCAGCATTGGGAGGCAAGGAAACATGCAGTGGCAATGTAGAATAGGTTTCTGATAAGCATCGCTTGGTGGTGCACATTGTAAGGGTTTCTAACAGGCCATTCACTAGTAGCAGTTATAACAACATCACGCGGTGGTGTGAATCGGAGGCCCTGAATTATGGTAGGCAGTGAGTGGCAATGTAAGATGGAGAAAACACCACAGGGTGGTCAGCATGGGGAGGTCAGGAAACATGCAGTGGTAATGTAGGATAGATTTCTGAAAAACAATGGAGGGTGGTGAGCATTGTAAGGCTTTGTAACAGGCCATTCACTAGTAGGAGTGAGAAAAACATCATGTTGTGGTGTGAATCGGTGGGCCTGAATTAGGATAGGCAGTGAGTGGCAACATAAAATGGAGAATAGCACCACGGTGTGGTCAGCATGGGGAGGTCAGGAAACATGCAAAGGCAATGTAGGAAAGGTTTCTGAAAAACATCGCAGGGTGGTGCGCATGGTAATGCTTTGTAGCAGGCCCTCCACTAGTAGGAGTGAGAAAATCATCACGGGGTGGTGTGAATGGGAGGGCCTGAATTACGATAGGCAGTGAGTGGAAACATAAAATGGAGAAAAGCACCATGGGGTGGTCAACATGGGAGGTCCGGAAACATGCAATAGCAATGAAGGATAGGTTTCTGAAAAACATCGCGGGGTGGTGCGCACTGTACGGGTTTCTAACAAGCCATTCACAAGCAGGAGTGAAAAAATCATCACGGGGTGGTGTGAATCGGAGGGCCTGAATTAGGTTAGGCAGTGAGTGGCAATGTAGGATGGAGAAAATCACCACAGGGTGATCAGCATGGGGAGGTCAGAAAACATTCCGTGGCAATGTAGGATAAGTTTCTGAAAAAGAAGCGGGGTGGTTGGCATTGTAAGGGTTTCTAACAGGCCAATCCCTGGTAGGAGTGAGAGATATATCACTGGAGGGTGTGAACCGAAAAGTCTGAATCAGGATAGGCAGTGAGTGGCAATGTAGGATGGAGAAAAGCATAACGGCATAGTCAGCATGGGGAGGTCAGGAAACATTCAGTGGCAATGTAGTATAGGTTTCTGAAAAACATCGTGGGGTGGTGCGCATTGTAAGGGTTTCTAACAGGCCATTCACTTGTAGGAGTGAGAAAAACATAACGGGGTGGTGTGAATCGGAGGCTCTGAATGAGGATAGGCAGTGAGAGGCAATGTAGAATGTAGAAAAGCACCACGGGAAGGTCAGCATGGGGAGGTCAGGAAACATGCAGTGGCAAAGTGGGATAGCTTTCTGAAAAACATTGCAGGTTGGTGCGCATTGTAAGAGTTTCTAACAGGCCATTCACTAGTGGGAGTCAGAAAAACATCACGGCATGGTGTGAATTGGAGGGCCTGAATCAGGATAGGCAATCAGTGGCAATGTAGGATGGAGAAAAGCATCAAAAGGTGGTCATCATGGGGAGGTCAGGACACATGCAGTGACAATGTAGGATAGGTTTCTGAAAAACATCGCAAGTGGTGAGAATTGTAAGGCTTTCTAACAGGCCATTCACTAGTAGGAGTGAGAAAAACATCACGGGGTGGTGACAATCGGAGGGCCTGAATCAAGTTAGACAGTGAGTGGCAATGTAGGATGGAGAAAAGCACCGTGGGTTGGTAAGCATGGGGAGGTCACGAAACATACAATGGCAATGTAGGATAGGTTTCTGAAAAACATCGCGGGGTTGTGCGCATTGTAAGGGTTTGTAGCAGTCCATTCACTAGTAGGAGTGACAAAATCATCACGGTGTTGTGTGAATCAGAGGGCCTGAAACAGGATAGGCAGTGAGTGGCAATGTAGGATGGAGAAAAGCACCACGGGTTGGTGAGCATGGGGAGGTCAGGAAACATGCATTGGCAATGTAGGATAGGTTTCTTAAAAACATTGCGGGGTGGTGCTAATTGTAAGGGTTTCTAAAAGGCCTTTCACTAGTAGGAGTGAGAGAAACATCACGAGGTGTTGTGAATCCAAGGGCCTGAATCATTATAGGCCATGAGTGGCAATGTAGGATGGAGAAAAGGACCACGGGTTGGTCAGGATTGGGAGGTCAGGAAACATTCAGTGGCAATGTAGGACAGGTTTCTGAAAAACATCGCGGCGTAGTGCACATGGTAAGGGTTTCTAACAGGCCATTTACTAGTAGGAGAGAGAAATACATCATGGTGTGGTGTGAATTGGAGGGCCTGAATCAAGTTAGACAGTGAGTGGCAATGTAGGATGGAGAAAAGCACCACGGGTTGGTGAGCATGCGGAGATCAGGAAACACGCATTGGCAATGTATGATAGGTTTCTGAAAAACGTCGCAAGGTGGTGCGCATTGTAAGTGTTTCTAACAGGCAATTCACAAGTAGGAGTGAGAAAAACATCACGGGGTGGTGTGAATCGGAGGGGCAGAATTAGGATAAGCAGTGAATGGCAATATAGGATGGAGAAAAGCACCACGGGGTGGTCAGCATTGAGATGCATGAAACATGTAGTGGCAATGTAGGATAGGTTTCTGAAAAACATCGCAGGGTTGTGCGAAATATAAGCATTTCTAGCAGGCCATTCACAAGTAGGAGTGAGAAAAAGAACATGGGGTGGTGAGAATCAGACGGCCTGAATCAGGATATGCAGTGTGTGGCAATGTAGGATGTAGAAAAGTACCACGGGGTGATTAGGATGTGGAAGTCAGGAAACATGCAGGGCCAATATAAGATAGGTTTTTGAAAAAAATCGCGTGGTGGTGCCCATTGAAATGGTTTCTAACAGGCCATTCACTAGTAGGAGTGAGAAAAACATCATGGGGTGGTGTGAATCCGGGGGCAGAATTAGGATAGGCAGTGAGTGGCAATGTAGGATGGAGAAAAGCAGCACGGGGTGGTCAGCATGGATATGTCAGGAAACATGCAGTGGCAATGTAGGATATGTTTCTGAAAAACTTCGCGTGGTGGTGCACATTGTACGGGTTTCTAACAGGCCACTCAGTAGTAGGAGTGAGAAAAACATCACGGGGTGGTGTGTAATGGAGTGCCTGAATTAGGATAGGCAGTGAGTGGCAATGTAGAATGGAGAAAAGCACCACGGGGAGGTCAGCATGGGGAGGTCAGGAAACATGCAGTGGCAAAGTAGGATAGTTTTGTGAAAAACATCACGGGGTGGTGCCCATTGTAAGGGTTTCTGACAGGCAATTCACTTGTAGGAGTGAGAAAAACAACACGGGGTGGTGTAAATTTTACGGCCTGAATCAGGATAGGCAGTGAGAGGCAATGTAGGATGTAGATATGCACCACAGGGTGATTAGTGAAAGATGTGAAAGTCAGGAAACATGCAGGGCCAATGTAAGATAGGTTTCTGAAAAAAATCGCGTGGTGGTGCCCATTGAAAAGGTTTCTAACAGGCCATTCACTAGTAGGAGTGAGAAAAACATCATGGGGTGGTGTGAATCGGAGGGGCAGAATTAGGATAAGCAGTGAGTGGCAATGTAGGATGGAGAAAAGCACCACGGGGTGGTCAGCATGGAGATGCAGGGAACATGCAGTGGCAATGTAGGATATGTTTCTGAAAAACATCGCGGGGTTGTGCGCATTGCAAGGTTTTCTAACAGGCCATACACTAGTAGGAGTGAGAAAAACATCACAGGGTTGTGTGAATCGGAGGGCCTGAATTAGAATAGGCAGTGAGTGGCAATGTAGGAAAGAGAAAAGCACCACGGGGTGGTCAGCATGGGGAGGTCAGGAAACATGCAGTGGCAATGTAGGACAGGTTTCTGAAAAACATCGCAGGGTGGTGCCCATTGTATGGGTTTCTAACAGGCCATTCACAAGTAGGTTTGACAAAAACATCATGGGGTGGTGTGAATCGGACGGCCTGCATCAGGACAGGCAGTGAGTGGCAATGTAGGATGTAGAAAAGCATCTTTGGGTGATTAGAATGTGGAAGTCAAGAAACATGCAGGACCAATGCAAGATGGGTTTCTGAAAATAACCGCTTGGTGGTGCCCTTTGAAAGGGTTTATAACAGGCCATTCACTAGTAGTAGTGAGAAAAACATCAAGGGGTGGTGTGAAACGGAGGGGCTTAATTAGAATAGGCAGTGAGAGGCAATGTAGAATGGAGAAATGCACCACGGGGACTTGAGCATGGAGATGTCAGGAATCATGCAGTGGCAATGCAGGATATGTTGCTGAAAAACATCGCGGGGTGGTGCGCATTGTAAGGGTTTCTAACAGGCCATTCACTAGTAGGAGTGAGAAAAACATCACGGGGTTGTGTGAATCAGAGGGCCTGAATTATATTAGGCAGTGAGTGGCAATGTAGGAAGGAGAAAAACACCACGGGGTGGTCAGCATGTGGAGGTCAGGAAACATGCAGTGGCAATGTAGGATAGGTTTCTGAGAACCATCGTGGGGTGGTGCGCATTTATGGGTTTCTAACAGGCCATTCACGAGTAGGGGTGAGAAAAACATCACGGGGTGCTGTGAATCGGATGCCTGCATCAGGATAGGCAGTGAGTGGCAATGTAAGATGGAGAAAAGCACCACTGGGTGGTCAGCTTGTGGAAGTCAGAGAACATGCAGTGCCAATATAGGATAGGTTTCTGAAAAACATCGCGAGATGGTGCGCATTGTAAGGGTTTCTAACAGGCCATTCACTAGTAGGAGTGAGAAAAACATCATGGGGTGGTGTGAATCGGAGGGGCAGAATTAGGATAGGCAGTGAGTGGCAATGAAGGATGGAGAAAAGTACAACAGGGTGATTAGGATATGGAAGTCAGGAAACATGCAGGGCCAATGTGAGATAGGTTTCTGAAAAAAATCGCGTGGTGGTGCCCATTGAAAAGTTTTCTAACAGGTCATTCACTAGTAGGAGTGAGAAAAACATCATGGGGTGGTGTGAATCGGAGGGGCAGAATTAGGATAGGCAGTGAGTGGCAATGAAGGATGGAGAAAAGCACCACGGGGTGGTCAGCATGGAGATGTCAGGAAACATGCAGTGGCAATGTAGGATATGTTTCTGAAAAACATCGCAGGGTGGTTCGCATTGTAAGGGTTTCTAACAGGCCATTCACAAGTAGGAATGAGAAAAACATCACGGGGTGGTGTGAATCGGAGGGGCAGAATTAGTATAAGCAGTGAATGGCAATGTAGGATGGAGAAAAGCACCACGGAGTGGTCAGCATTGAGATGCATGAAACATGCAGTGGCAATGTAGGATAGGTTTCTGAAAAACATCGCGGGGTTGTGCGAAATATAAGCCTTTCTAGCAGGCCATTCACAAGTAGGAGTGAGAAAAACAACATGGGGTGGTGTGAATCGTACGGCCTGAATCAGGATAGGCAGTGTGTGGCAATGTAGGATGTAGAAAAGTACCACGGGGTGATTAGGATGTGGAAGGCAGGAAACATGCAGGGCCAATGTAAGATAGGTTTTTGAATAAAATCGCGTGGTGGTGCCCATTGAAATGGTTTCTAACAGGCCGTTCACTAGTAGGAGTGAGAAAAAATCATGGGGTGGTGTGAATCGGGGGGCAGAATTAGGATAGGCAGTGAGTGGCAATGTAGGATGGAGAAAAGCAGCACGGGGTGGTCAGCATGGATATGTCAGGAAACATGCAGTGGCAATGTGGGATATGTTTCTGAAAAACATCGCGTGGTGGTGCGCATTGTACGGGTTTCTAACAGGCCACTCAGTAGTAGGAGTGAGAAAAACATCACGCGGTGGTGTGAAATGGAGTGCCTGAATTAGGATAGACAGTGAGTGGCAATGTAGAATGGAGAAAAGCACCACGGGGAGGTCAGTATGGGGAGGTCAGGAAACATGCAGTGGCAAAGTAGGATAGTTTTCTGAAAAACATCACGGGGTGGTGCCCATTGTAAGGGTTTCTAACAGGCCATTCACTAGTAGGAGTGAGAAAAACCTCACGGGGTGGTGTGAAAAGGAGGGCCTCAATTAGGATAGGCAGTGAGTGGCAATGTAAAATGAAGAAAAGCACCACGGGGTGGTCAGCATGGGGAGGTCAGGAAACATGCAGTGGCAATGTAGGATATGTTTCTGAAAAACATCGCGGGGTGGTGCGCATTGTAAGAGTATCTAACAGGCCATTCACATGTAGGAGTGAGAAAAATATCACGGGATGGTGTGAATCGGACGGCTTGCATCAGGATAGGCAGTGGGTGGCAATGTATGATGTAGAAAAGCACCACGGGGTGATTAGGATGTGGACGTCAGGAAACATGCAGGGCCAATGTAAGATGGGTTTCTGAAAAAAATCCCGTAGTGGTGCCTATTGAAAGCGTTTCTAACAGGCCATTCACTAGTAGTAGTGAGAAAAACATAAATGGGTGGTGTGAAATGGAGGGGCTTAATTAGGATAGGCAGTGAGAGGCAATGTAGAATGGAGAAAAGCACCACGGTGTGGTGAGCATGGAGATTTCAGGAAACATGCAGTGGCAATGCAGGATATGTTTCTGAAAAACATCGCAGGGTGGTGCGCATTGTAAGGGATTCTAACAGGCCATTCCCTAGTAGGAGTGAGAAAAACATCATGGGGATGTGTGATTCGGTGGGCCTGAATTAGGATAGGCAGTGAGTGGCAATGTAGGAAAGAGAAAAGCACCATGCTGTGGTCAGCATGGGGAGGTCAGGAAACATTCAGGGGCAATGTAGGATAGGTTTTTGAAAAACATCGCGGGGTGGTACGCATTGTATGGGTTTCTAACAGGCCATTCAATAGTAGGAGTGAGAAAAACATCACGGGGTGGTGTGAATCGGACGGCCTGAATCAGCATAGGCAGTGAGTGGCAATGTAGTATGTAGAAAAGCACCACGGGGTGATTAGGATGTGGAAGTCAGGAAACATGCAGGGTCAATATAAGATAGGTTTCTCAAAAAAATCACGTGGTGGTGCCTATTGAAAGGGTTTCTAACAGGCCATTCACTAGTACGAGTGAGAAAAACATCATGGGGTGGTGTGAATCGGGGTGGCTGAATTAGGATAGGCAGTGAGTGGCAATGTAGGATGGAGAAAAGCACCACGGGGTGCTCAGCATGAGATGTCAGAAAACATGCAGTGACAATGGAGGATATGTTTCTGAAAAACATCGCGGGATGGTGCGCATTGTAAGGGTTTCTAACAGGCCATTCACTAGTAGGAGTGAGAAAAACATCACGGGGTTGTGTGAATCGGAGGGCCTGAATTATATTAGGCAGTGAGTGGCAATGTAGGAAGGAGAAAAGCACCACGGGGTGGTCAGCATGGGGAGGTCAGGAAACATGCAGTGGCAATGTAGGATAGGTTTCTGATAAACATCGGGGGGTAGTACGCACTGTACGGTTTCTAACAGGCCAATCAGTAGTAGGAGTGAGAAAAACACAACGGGGTTGTGTGAGTCGGAGGGCCTGAATTAGAATAGTCAGTGAGTGCCAATGTAGGATGGAGAAAAGCACCACGGGGTGGTCAGCATGGGGAGGTCAGCAAACATGCAGTGGCAATGTAGGATACGTTTTTGAAAAACATCGCGGCGTGGTGCGCATTGTAAGTGTTTCTAACAGGCCATTCATTTGTAGGAGTGAGAAAAACATCACCGGGTTGTGTGAATCGGTGGGCCTGAATCAGGATAGGCAGTGAGTGGCAATGTAGGATGGAGAAAATGACCAAGGGTTGTGCATGGAGAGTTCAGGAAACATGCAGTCGTATTGTAGGATAGGTTTCTGAAAAACATCACGGGGTGGTGCGCATTTATGGGTTTCTAACAGGCCATTCACGAGTAAGAGTGAGAAAAACATCACGGGGTGCTGTGATTCGGGTGGCCTGCATCAGGATAGGCAGTGAGTGGCAATGTAAGATGGAGAAAAGCACAACTGGGTCGTCAGCAAGTGGAGGTCAGGAAACATGCAGTGGCAATGTACGATATGTTTCTGAAAAACATCGCGGCGTGGTGTGCATTGTAAGTGTTTCTAACAGGCCATTCACTAGTAGGAGTGAGAAAAACATCATGGGGTGGTGTGAATCGGATGGCCTGAATCAGGATAGGCAGTGAGTGGCAATGTAAGATGGAGAAAAGCACCACTGGGTGGTCAGCATGTGGAAGTCAGGAAACATGCAGTGGCAATATAGGACAGGTTTCTCTACAACATCACGGCGTGGTGCGCATTGTATGGGTTTCTAACAGGCCATTCACTAGTAGGAGTGAGAAAAACATCACGTGGTGGTGTGAATTGGAGTGCCTGAATTAGTATAGACAGTGAGTGGCAATGTAGCATGAAGAAAAGTACCACGGGGTGGTTCAGCGTGGGGAGGTCAGGACACATGCAGTGGCAATGTAGGATAGTTTTCAGAAAAACACCGCGGTGTGGTGCACATTGTAAAGGTTTGTAACAGGCCATTCACTAGTAGGAGTGAGAAAAACATCATGGGGTGGTGTGATTCGGAGGGGCTGAATTAGGATAGGCAGTGAGTGACAATGTAGGATGGAGAAAAGCACCACAGGGTGGTCGGCATGGAGATGTCAGAAAGCATGCAGTGGCAATGCAGGATATGTTTCTGAAAAACATCATGGGGTGGTGCGCTTTGTAAGGGTTTCTAACAGGCCATTCACGACTAGGAGTGAGAAAAAAATCAAGGTGTGGTGTGAGTCAGAGGACCTGAATTAGGATAGGCAGTGAGTGGTAATGTAGGATGGAGAAAAGCACCATGGGGTGGTCAACATGGGGAGGTCAGGAAACATGCAGTGGCAAAGTAGGATATGTTTCTGAAAAACATCGCCGGGTGGTGCGCATTGTAAGGGGTTCTAACAGGACATCCACTAGTAGGAGTGAGAAAAACATCACGGGGTGGTGTGAATCGTAGGGCCTGATTTAGGATAGGCAGTGAGTGGCAATTCAGGATGGAGAAAAGCACCACACGCTGGTTAGCATGGGGAGGTCAGGAAACATGCAGTGGCAATGTAGGATAGTTTTCTGAATAACATCGCGGGGTGGTGCGAATTGTAAGTGTTTTTAACAGGCCATTCACAAGTAGGAGTGAAAAAAACATCACAGGGTGGTATGAATCTGGGGGCCTGAATCAGGATAGGCAGTGAGTGGAAATGTAGTATATAGATCAGCACCACGGGGTGATTAGGATATGGAAGTCAGGAAACATGCAGGGCTAAAGTAAGATAGGTTTCTGAGAAAAATCGCGTGGTGGTGCACATTGAAAGGGTTTCTAAAAGGCCATTCACCAGTAGGAGTGAGAAAAACATCATGGGGTGTTGTGAATCGGAGGGGCTGAATTAGGATAGGCTGTGAGTGGCAATGTAGGTAGGAGAAAAGCACCAGGGGTGGTCAGCATGTGGAAGTTAGGACACATGCAGTGGCAATGTAGGATAGCTTTCTGAAAAACCTCGCGGTGTAGTGTGCATTGTAAGGGTTTCTAACAGGCCATTCACTAGTAGGAGAGAGAAAAACATCACAGGGTGTTGTGAATCGGAGGGCCTGGATTAGGATAAGCATTGAGTGGCAATGTAGAATGGAGAAAAGCACCATGGGGTGGTCAACATGGGAGGTCAGGAAAATTGCAATGGCAATGTAGGATAGGTTTCTCAAAAACATCGCGGGCTGGTCCGTATTGTAAGGGTTTCTAACAGGCTATTCACTAGTAGGAGTGAGAAAGACATCAGGTGGGGTGTAAATCGGAGGGCCTGAATCAGAATAGTCAGTGAGTGGCAATGAAGGTTGGAGAAAAGCACCACGGGGTGGTCAGGATGGCGAGGTCAGGAAACATGCAGTGGCAATGTAGGATAGCTTTCTGAAAAACATCGTGGTGTAGTGTGCATTGTAAGGGTTTCTAACAGGCCATTCACTAGTAGGAGAGAGAAAAACATCACAGGGTGTTGTGAATCGGAGGGCCTGGATTAGGATAAGCATTGAGTGGCAATGTAGAATGGAGAAAAGCACCATGGGGTGGTCAACATGGGAGGTCAGGAAAATTGCAATGGCAATGTAGGATAGGTTTCCCCAAAAACATCGTGTGGTGGTCCGTATTGTAAGGGTTTCTAACAGGCTATTCACTAGTAGGAGTGAGAAAGACATCAGGGGGGGTGTAAATCGGAGGGCCTGAATCAGAATAGTCAGTGAGTGGCAATGTAGGATGGAGAAAAGCACCACGGGGTGGTCAGCAGGGGGAGGTCAGGAAACATGCAGTGGCAATGTAGGATTGGTTTCTGAGAAACATCGCGGGGTGGTGCACATTGTAAGGGTGTCTAACAGGCTATTCACTAGTAGGAGAGAGAAAAACATCACGGTGTGGTGTGAATCGGAGGGCCTGAATTAGAATAGGCAGTGAGTGGCAATGTAGGATGGAGAAAAGCACCACAGGTTGGTCAGCATGGACAGGTCAGGAATCATGAAGTGGCAATGTAGGATAGTTTTCTGAAAAACATCGCGGGGTGGTGCGAATTGTAAGTGTTTCTAACAGGCCAATCATAAGTAGGAGTGAGAAAAACATCACGGGGTGTGTGAATCGGACGGCCTGAATCAGGATAGGCAGTGAGTGGCAATGTAGTATGTAGAAAAGCACCACGGGGTGATTAGGATGTGGAAGTCAGGAAACATGCAGGGCCAATGTAAGATAGGTTTCTGAAAAAAATCGCGTGGTGGTGCCCATTGAAAGGGTTTCTAACAGGCCATTCACTAGTAGGAGTGAGAAAAACATCATGGGGTGGTGTGAATCAGAGGGGCTGAATTAGGATAGGCAGTGAGTGACAATGTAGGATGGAGAAAAGCACCTCGGGGTGGTCATCATTGGGAGGTCAGGAAACATGCAGTGGCAATGTAGGATTCGTTTCTGAGAAACATTGCGGTGTGGTGTGCATTGTAAGGGTTTCTAACAGGCCATTCACGACTAGGAGTTACAAAATCATCACGGTGTGGTGTGAGTCAGAGAACCTGAATTAGGATAGGCACTGAGTGGTAATATAGGATGGAGAAAAGCACCAGTGGTGGTCAGCATGGGGAGTGCAGGAAACATGAAGTGGCAATGTAGGTTGGGTTTATGAAAAACATCGTGCGGTGGTGAGCATTGTAAGGTTTCTTAAAGGCGCTTCACTAGTAGGAGTGAGAAAAACATCACGAGGTGGTGTGAATCGGGAGGCCTGAATTAGGATACGCAGTGAGTGGCAAGGTAGGGTCGTGAAAAACACCAAAGGCTGGTTAGCACGGCGAGGTCAGGAAACATGGAGTGGCAAGGTAGGATATGTTTCTGAAAAACATCGCGGGGTATTGAGCATTGTAACGGTTGCTAACAGGCTATCCACTAGTAAGAGTGAAAAAAACATCACGGGGTTGTGTGAATCGGAGGGCCTGAATTAGGATAGGCAGTGAGTGGCAATGTAGGAAGGAGAAAAGCACCACGGGGTGGTCATCATGGGGAGGTCAGGAAACATGCAGTGGCAATGTAGAATAGTTTTCTGACAATCATCGCGGTTTAGTGCGAATTGTAAGTGTTTATAACAGGCCATTCACAAGTAGGAGTGAGAAAAACATCACGGGGTGGTGTGAATCGGATGGCCTGAATCAGGATAGGCAGTGAGTGGCAATGTAGGATGTAGAAAAGCACCACGGGGTGATTAGGATGTGGAAGTCAGGAAACATGCAGGGCCAAAGTAACATAGGTTATTGAGAAAAATCGCGTGGTGGTGCCCAGTGAAAGGGTTTCTAACAGGCCATTCACTAGTAAGAGTGAGAAAAACATCATGGGGTGTTGTGAATCGGAGGGGCTGAATAAGGATAGGCAGTGAGTGGCAATGTAGGTTGGAGAAAAGCACCACGGGTTGGTCAGCATGCAGATGTCAGAAAACATGCAGTGGCAATGCAGGATATGTTTCTGAAAAAAATCGCGGGGTGGTGTGCATTGTAAGGGTTTCTAACAGGCCATTCACTAGTAGGAGTGAGAAAAACATCACGGGGTTGTGTGAATTGGAGAGCCTGAATTATATTAGGCAGTGAGTGGCATTGTAGGAAGGAGAAAAGCACCATGGGATGGTCAACATGGGGAGGGCAGGAAACTTGCAGTGGCAATGTAGGATAGGTTTCTGAAAATCATCGCCCAGTGGTGCGCATTGTAAGGGTTTCTAACAGGCCATCCACTAGTAAGAGTGACAAAAACATCACGGGGTTGTGTGAATCGGAGGGCCTGAATTAGGATAGGCAGTGAGTGACAATGTAGCATGGAGAAAAGCCACAAGGTGTGGTCAGCATGGGGAGGTCAGCAAACATGCAGTGGAAATGTAGGATAGGTTTCTGAAAAACATCACGGGGTGCTGCGCATTGTAAGGGTTGCTAACAGGCAATTCACTTGTAAGAGTGAGAAAAACATCACGGGGTGGTGTGAATCCGAGTGTCTGAATTATGATAGGCAGAGAGTGGCAATGTAGGATGGACAAAGGCGCCAGTGGGTGATCAGCATGGGGAGGTCAGAAAACATGCAATGGCATTGAATGATAGGTTTCTGAAAAACATCGCCGGGTGGTGAGCATTGTAAGGCTTTCTAACAGGCCATTCACTAGTATGAGTGAGAAAAACATCACGGGGTTGTTTGAATCGGAGGCCCTGAATTAGGATAGGCAGTGAGTGGCAATGTAGGATGGAGAAAAGCACCACGGGATGGTCAGCCTGGAGAGGTCAGGAAACATGCATTGCCAATGTAGGATAGATTTCTGAAAAACACCGCGTGGTGGTTCGCATTGTAAGGCTTTCTAACAGGCCATTGAATATTAGGAGCGAGAAAAACATGACGGTGTGGTGTGAATCGGAGTGGCTGAATCAGGATAGGCAGTAAGTGACAAAGTAGAATGGAGAAAAGCACCAGGGGTGGTCAGCATGGGGAGGGCAAGAAACATGGAGTGGCAATGTAGGATAGGTTTCTGAAAAACATCGCGGTGTGGTGCGCATTGTGAGGGTTTCTTAAAGGCCCTTCACTAGTAGTAGTGAGAAAAACATCAGGGGTGATGTACATCGGAGTGCCTGAAATAGGATAGGCAGTAAGTGACAATGTAGGAAGGAGAAAAGCACCAGGGGTGGTCAGCATGTCGAGGTCAGGAAACATTCAGTAGGCAAATAGGGTAGGTTTCTGAAAAACATTGCCGGGTGGTGCGCATTGTAAGGCTTTCTAACAGGGCATTCACTAGTAGGCGTGAGAAAAACAACACGGGGTGGTGTTAATCAGAAGGCCTGAATTAGGATAGGCAGTGAGTGGCAATGTAGGTTGGAGAAAATCACCGCGAGTTGGTCAGCCTGGGGAGGTCAGGAAACATGCATTGCCAATGTAGGATAGGTTTCTGAAACCACCGCGGTGTGGTGCCCATTGTAAGGCTTTCTAACAGGCCATTGAATATTAGGAGCGAGAAAAACATCACAGTGTGATGTGAATCGGAGGGGCTAAATCAGGATAGCCAGTAAGTGGCAATGTATGATGGAGAAAAGCACCAGGGGTGGTCAGCATGGGGAGGGCAAGAAACATGGAGAGGCAACGTAGGATAGGTTTCTGAAAAACATCGCGGGTTGGTGCGCATTGTAAGGGTTTCTAAAAGGCCATTCACTAGTAGGAGTGAGAAAAACATCACGGGGTTGTGTGAATCGGAGGGCCTGAATTAGGATAGGCAGTGAGTGGCAATGTAGGATGGAGTAAAGCACCAATGGGCGGTCAACATGGGGAGGTCAAAAAACTTGCAGTGGAAATGTAGGATTGGTTTCTGAAAAACATCACCCGGTGGTGCACATTGTAAGTTTTCTAACAGGCCATTCAGTAGTAGGAGTCAGAAAAACATCAGGAGTGGTGTGAATCGGAGGGCCTGAATTAGGATAGGCAGTGAGTGGGAATGTAGGATGTAGAAAAGCACCACGGGTTGATTAGGATGTGGAATTCAGGAAACATGCAGGGCCAATGTAAGATAGGTTTCTGAAAATAATCGCGTGTTGGTGCCCATTGAAAGGGTTTCTAACAGGCCATTCACTAGTAGGAGTGAGAAAAACATCATGGGGTGGTGTGAATCGGAAGGGCTGAATTAGGAGAGGCAATGAGTGGCAATGTAGGATGGAGAAAAGCACCACGGGGTGGTCCGCATGGAGATGTCAGGAAACATGCAGTGGCAATGTAGGATATGTTTCTAAAAAACATCCCGGGGTGGTGCGCATAGTAAGGGTTTTTAACAGGCCATTCACTTGTAGGAGTGAGAAAAACATCACGGGGTTGTGTGAATCGCAGGGCCTGAATTAGGATAGGCACTGAGTGGCAATGTAGGAAAGAGAAAAGCACCACGGTGTGGTCAGCATGGGGAGGTCAGGAAACATGCAGTGGCAATGTAGGATAGGTTTCTGAAAAACATCGCGGGGTGGTGCGCATTGTACCCCTTTCTAACAGGGCATTCACTAGTAGTAGTGAGAAAAAAATAACGTGGTGGTGTGAATTGGAGGGCCTGAATTAGGATAGGCCGTGAGACGCAATGTAGCATGGAGAAAAGTATCATGGGGTGGTTCATCATGGGGAGGTCAGGAAACATGCAGTGGCAATGTAGGATAGGTTTCTGAAAGAGATAGTGGGATGGTGCGCATTGTAAGTGTTTCTAACAGGCCAATCACTAATAGGAGTGAGAAAGACATCACAGGGTGTCGTGAATCGGAGGGGCTGAATTAGGATAAACAGTGAGTGGCAATGTAGGATGGAGAAAAGCACCATGGGGTGGTCAACATGGGGAGCTCAGGAAACTTGCATTGGCAATGTAGGATAGGTTTCTGAAAAACATCGCGGGGTGGTGCGAATTGTAAGGGTTTCCAACAGGCCCTTCACTAGTAGGAGTGAGAAAGACATTACGGAGTGGTGTGAATTGAAGGGCCTTAATTAGGATAGGCAGGGAGTGGCAATGTAGGATGTAGATAAGCACCATGGGATGGTCAGCATGGGGAGGTCAGGAAACATGCAGTGCAAATGTAGGATAGGTTTCTGAAAAACATCACGTAGTGATGCGCACTGTAAGGGTTTCTAACAGGCCATTCACTAGTAGGGGCAAGAAAAATATCACGGTGTGGTGTGAATCAGAGGGGCTGAATCAGGATAGGCAGTAAGTGGTAATGTAGGATGGAGAAAAGCACCAGGGGTGGTCAGCATGGGGAGGGCAGGAAACATGCAGTGGCAATGTAGGATAGGTTTCTGAAAAACATCCTGGGGTGGTGCGCATTGTATGGTTTTTTAAAGGCCCTTCACCAGTAGGAGTGAGAAAAATATCACTGGGTGGTGTGAATCGGAGGGCCTGAATTAGGATAGGCACTGAGTGGCAATGTAGGATGGAGAAAAACACCACAGGGTGGTTAGCATGAGCAGGTGAGGAAACATGCAGTGGCAATGAAGGATAGGTTTCTGAAAAACATCGCGGGTGTTGCACATTGTAAGTGTTTCTAACAGGCCATTCACTAGTAGGAGTGAAAAAAACATCACGGGGTGGTGTGAATCGGAGGGCCTGAATTAGGATAGGCAGTGAGTGGGTGGTGCGCGTTGTAAGGGTTTCTAACAGGCCATTCACTAGTAAGAGTGAGAAAAACATCACGGGGTGCTGTGATTCGGGTGGCCTGCATCAGGATAGGCAGTGAGTGGCAATGTAAGATGGAGAAAAGCACCACTGGGTCTTCAGCAAGTGGAGGTCAGGAAACATGCAGTGGCAATGTACGATATGTTTCTGAAAAACATCGCGGCGTGGTGTGCATTGTAAGTGTTTCTAACAGGCCATTCACTAGTAGGAGTGAGAAAAACATCATGGGGTGGTGTGAATCGGATGGCCTGAATCAGGATAGGCAGTGAGTGGCAATGAAAGATGGAGAAAACACCACTGGGTGGTCAGCATGTGGAAGTCAGGAAACATGCAGTGGCAATATAGGACAGGTTTCTCTACAACATCACGGCGTGGTGCGCATTGTATGGGTTTCTAACAGGCCATTCACTAGTAGGAGTGAGAAAAAATCACGTGGTCGTGTGAATTGGAGTGCCTGAATTAGTATAGACAGTGAGTGGCAATGTAGCATGAAGAAAAGTACCACGGGGTGGTTCAGCGTGGGGAGGTCAGGACACATGCAGTGGCAATGTAGGATAGTTTTCAGAAAAACACCACGGTGTGGTGCGCATTGTAAAGTTTTGTAACAGGCTATTCACTAGTAGGAGTGAGAAAAACATCATGGGGTGGTGTGATTCGGAGGGGCTGAATTAGGATAGGCAGTGAGTGACAATGTAGGATGGAGAAAAGCACCACAGGGTGGTCGGCATGGAGATGTCAGAAAACATGCAGTGGCAATGCAGGATATGTTTCTGAAAAACATCGTGGGGTGGTGCGCTTTGTAAGGGTTTCTAACAGGCCATTCACGACTAGGAGTGAGAAAAAAATCACGGTGTGGTGTGAGTCAGAGGACCTGAATTAGGATAGGCAGTGAGTGGTAATGTAGGATGGAGAAAAGCACCATGGAGTGGTCAACATGGGGAGGTCAGGAAACATGCAGTGGCAATGTAGGATATGTTTCTGAAAAACATCGCCGGGTGGTGCGCATTGTAAGGGGTTCTAACAGGACATCCACTAGTAGGAGTGAGAAAAACATCACGGGGTGGTGTGAATCGTAGGGCCTGATTTAGGATAGGCAGTGAGTGGCAATTTAGGATGGAGAAAAGCACCACACGCTGGTTAGCATGGGGAGGTCAGGAAACATGCAGTGGCAATGTAGGATAGTTTTCTGAATAACATCGCGGGGTGGTGCGAATTGTAAGTGTTTTTAACAGGCCATTCACAAGTAGGAGTGAAAAAAACATCACAGGGTGGTATGAATCTGGGGGCCTGAATCAGGATAGGCAGTGAGTGGAAATGTAGTATATAGATCAGCACCATGGGGTGATTAGGATGTGGAAGTCAGGAAACATGCAGGGCTAAAATAAGATAGGTTTCTGAGAAAAATCGCGTGGTGGTGCACATTGAAAGGGTTTCTAACAGGCCATTCACCAGTAGGAGTGAGAAAAACATCATGGGGTGTTGTGAATCGGAGGGGCTGAATTAGGATAGGCTGTGAGTGGCAATGTAGGTAGGAGAAAAGCACCAGGGGTGGTCAGCATGTGGAGGTTAGGACACATGCAGTGGCAATGTAGGATAGCTTTCTGAAAAACCTCGCGGTGTAGTGTGCATTGTAAGGGTTTCTAACAGGCCATTCACTAGTAGGAGAGAGAAAAACATCACAGGGTGTTGTGAATCAGAGGGCCTGGATTAGGATAAGCATTGAGTGGCAATGTAGAATGGAGAAAAGCACCATGGGGTGGTCAACATGGGAGGTCAGGAAAATTGCAATGGCAATGTAGGATAGCTTTCTCAAAAACATCGCGGGCTGGTCCGTATTGTAAGGGTTTCTAACAGGCTATTCACTAGTAGGAGTGAGAAAGACATCCGGTGGGGTGTAAATCGGAGGGCCTGAATCAGAATAGTCAGTGAGTGGCAATGTAGGATGGAAAAAAGCACCACGGGGTGGTCAGGATGGGGAGGTCAGGAAACATGCAGTGGCAATGTAGGATAGCTTTCTGAAAAACATAGTGCTGTAGTGTGCATTGTAAGGGTTTCTAACAGGCCATTCACTAGTAGGAGAGAGAAAAACATCACAGGGTGTTGTGAATCGGAGGGCCTGGATTAGGATAAGCATTGAGTGGCAATGTAGAATGGAGAAAAGCACCATGGGGTGGTCAACATAGGAGGTCAGGAAAATTGCAATGGCAATGTAAGATAGGTTTCTCAAAAACATCGCGGGGTGGTCCGTATTGTAAGGGTTTCTAACAGGCTATTCACTAGTAGGAGTGAGAAAGACATCAGTTTGGGTGTAAATCGGAGGGCCTGAATCAGAATAGTCAGTGAGTGGCAATGTAGGATGGAGAAAAGCACCACAGGCTGGTTAGCATGGGGAGGTCAGGAAACATGGAGTGGCAATGTAGGATATGTTTCTGAAAATCATCGCGGGGTAGTGAGCACTGTAACGGTTTCTAACAGGCCATTCACTAGTAAGAGTGACAAAAACATCACGGGGTTGTGTGAATCGGAGGGCCTGAATTAGGATAGGAAGTGAGTGGCAATGTAGGATGTAGAAAAGCACCACGGTGTGATTAGGATTTGGAAGTCAGGAAACATGCAGGGCCAAAGTAACATAGGTTTCTGAGAAAAATCGCGTGGTGGTGCCCATTGAAAGGGTTTCTAACAGACCATTCACTAGTAGGAGTGAGAAAAACATCATGGGGTGTTGTGAATCGGAGGGGCTGAATTAGGATAGGCAGTGAGTGGCAATGTAGGTTGGAGAAAAGCACCACGGGGTGGTCAGCATGGACATGTCAGAAAACATGCAGTGGCAATGCAGGATATGTTTCTGAAAAACATCGCGGGGTGGTGTGCATTGTAAGGGTTTCTAACAGGCCATTCACTAGTAGGAGTGAGAAAAACATCACGGGGTTGTGTGAATTGGAGAGCCTGAATTATATTAGGCAGTGAGTGGCATTGTAGGAAGGAGAAAAGCACCATGGGATGGTCAACATGGGGAGGGCAGGAAACTTGCAGTGGCAATGTAGGATAGGTTTCTGAAAATCATCGCCCAGTGGTGCGCATTGTAAGGGTTTCTAACAGGCCATCCACTAGTAAGAGTGACAAAAACATCACGGGGTTGTGTGAATCGGAGGGCCTGAATTAGGATAGGCAGTGAGTGACAATGTAGCATGGAGAAAAGCCACAAGGTGTGGTCAGCATGGGGAGGTCAGCAAACATGCAGTGGAAATGTAGGATAGGTTTCTGAAAAACATCGCGGGGTGCTGCGCATTGTAAGGGTTGCTAACAGGCAATTCACTTGTAAGAGTGAGAAAAACATCACGGGGTGGTGTGAATCCGAGTGTCTGAATTATGATAGGCAGTGAGTGGCAATGTAGGATGGACAAAGGCGCCAGTGGGTGATCAGCATGGGGAGGTCAGAAAACATGTAGTGGCATTGAATGATAGGTTTCTGAAAAACATCGCCGGGTGGTGAGCATTGTAAGGCTTTCTAACAGGCCATTCACTAGTATGAGTGAGAAAAACATCACGGGGTTGTTTGAATCGGAGGCCCTGAATTAGGATAGGCAGTGAGTGGCAATGTAGGATGGAGAAAAGCACCACGGGATGGTCAGCCTGGAGAGGTCAGGAAACATGCATTGCCAATGTAGGATAGATTTCTGAAAAACACCGCGTGGTGGTTCGCATTGTAAGGCTTTCTAACAGGCCATTGAATATTAGGAGCGAGAAAAACATGACGGTGTGGTGTGAATCGGAGTGGCTGAATCAGGATAGGCAGTAAGTGACAAAGTAGAATGGAGAAAAGCACCAGGGGTGGTCAGCATGGGGAGGGCAAGAAACATGGAGTGGCAATGTAGGATAGGTTTCTGAAAAACATCGCGGTGTGGTGCGCATTGTGAGGGTTTCTTAAAGGCCCTTCACTAGTAGTAGTGAGAAAAACATCAGGGGTGATGTACATCGGAGTGCCTGAAATAGGATAGGCAGTAAGTGACAATGTAGGAAGGAGAAAAGCACCAGGGGTGGTCAGCATGTCGAGGTCAGGAAACATTCAGTAGGCAAATAGGGTAGGTTTCTGAAAAACATTGCCGGGTGGTGCGCATTGTAAGGCTTTCTAACAGGGCATTCATTAGTAGGCGTGAGAAAACCATCACGGGGTGGTGTTAATCAGAAGGCCTGAATTAGGATAGGCAGTGAGTGGCAATGTAGGTTGGAGAAAATCACCGCGGGTTGGTCAGCCTGGGGAGGTCAGGAAACATGCATTGCCAATGTAGGATAGGTTTCTGAAACCACCGCGGTGTGGTGCCCATTGTAAGGCTTTCTAACAGGCCATTGAATATTAGGAGCGAGAAAAACATCACAGTGTGATGTGAATCGGAGGGGCTAAATCAGGATAGCCAGTAAGTGGCAATGTATGATGGAGAAAAGCACCAGGGGTGGTCAGCATGGGGAGGGCAAGAAACATGGAGAGGCAACGTAGGATAGGTTTCTGAAAAACATCGCGGGTTGGTGCGCATTGTAAGGGTTTCTAAAAGGCCATTCACTAGTAGGAGTGAGAAAAACATCACGGGGTTGTGTGAATCGGAGGGCCTGAATTAGGATAGGCAGTGAGTGGCAATGTAGGATGGAGTAAAGCACCAATGGGCGGTCAACATGGGGAGGTCAAAAAACTTGCAGTGGAAATGTAGGATTGGTTTCTGAAAAACATCGCCCGGTGGTGCACATTGTAAGTTTTCTAACAGGCCATTCAGTAGTAGGAGTCAGAAAAACATCAGGGGTGGTGTGAATCGGAGGGCCTGAATTAGGATGGGCAGTGAGTGGCAATGTCGGATGTAGAAAAGCACCACTGGTTGATTAGGATGTGGAAGTCAGGAAACATGCAGGGCCAATGTAAGATAGGTTTCTGAAAAAAATCGCGTGTTGGTGCCCATTGAAAGGGTTTCTAACAGGCCATTCACTAGTAGGAGTGAGAAAAACATCATGGGGTGGTGTGAATCTGAGCGGCTGAATTAGGAGAGGCAATGAGTGGCAATGTAGGATGGAGAAAAGCACCACGGGGTGGTCAGCATGGAGATGTCAGGAAACATGCAGTGGCAATGTAGGATATGTTTCTAAAAAACATCCCGGGGTGGTGCGCATAGTAAGGGTTTTTAACAGGCCATTCACTTGTAGGAGTGAGAAAAACATCACGGGGTTGTGTGAATCGCAGGGCCTGAATTAGGATAGGCACTGAGTGGCAATGTAGGAAAGAGAAAAGCACCACGGTGTGGTCAGCATGGGGAGGTCAGGAAACATGCAGTGGCAATGTAGGATAGGTTTCTGAAAAACATCGCGGGGTGGTGCGCACTGTACCCCTTTCTAACAGGGCATTCACTAGTAGTAGTGAGAAAAAAATAACGTGGTGGTGTGAATTGGAGGGCCTGAATTAGGATAGGCCGTGAGACGCAATGTAGCATGGAGAAAAGTATCACGGGGTGGTTCATCATGGGGAGGTCAGGAAACATGCAGTGGCAATGTAGGATAGGTTTCTGAAAGAGATAGTGGGATGGTGCGCATTGTAAGTGTTTCTAACAGGCCAATCACTAATAGGAGTGAGAAAGACATCACAGGGTGTCGTGAATCGGAGGGGCTGAATTAGGATAAACAGTGAGTGGCAATGTAGGATGGAGAAAAGCACCATGGGGTGGTCAACATGGGGAGCTCAGGAAACTTGCATTGGCAATGTAGGATAGGTTTCTGAAAAACATCGCGGGGTGGTGCGAATTGTAAGGGTTTCCAACAGGCCCTTCACTAGTAGGAGTGAGAAAGACATTACGGAGTGGTGTGAATTGAAGGGCCTTAATTAGGATAGGCAGGGAGTGGCAATGTAGGATGTAGATAAGCACCATGGGATGGTCAGCATGGGGAGGTCAGGAAACATGCAGTGCAAATGTAGGATAGGTTTCTGAAAAACATCACGTAGTGATGCGCACTGTAAGGGTTTCTAACAGGCCATTCACTAGTAGGGGCAAGAAAAATATCACGGTGTGGTGTGAATCAGAGGGGCTGAATCAGGATAGGCAGTAAGTGGTAATGTAGGATGGAGAAAAGCACCAGGGGTGGTCAGCATGGGGAGGGCAGGAAACATGCAGTGGCAATGTAGGATAGGTTTCTGAAAAACATCCTGGGGTGGTGCGCATTGTATGGTTTTTTAAAGGCCCTTCACCAGTAGGAGTGAGAAAAATATCACTGGGTGGTGTGAATCGGAGGGCCTGAATTAGGATAGGCACTGAGTGGCAATGTAGGATGGAGAAAAACACCACAGGGTGGTTAGCATGAGCAGGTGAGGAAACATGCAGTGGCAATGAAGGATAGGTTTCTGAAAAACATCGCGGGTGTTGCACATTGTAAGTGTTTCTAACAGGCCATTCACTAGTAGGAGTGAAAAAAACATCACGGGGTGGTGTGAATCGGAGGGCCTGAATTAGGATAGGCAGTGAGTGGGTGGTGCGCGTTGTAAGGGTTTCTAACAGGCCATTCACTAGTAAGAGTGAGAAAAACATCACGGGGTGCTGTGATTCGGGTGGCCTGCATCAGGATAGGCAGTGAGTGGCAATGTAAGATGGAGAAAAGCACCACTGGGTCTTCAGCAAGTGGAGGTCAGGAAACATGCAGTGGCAATGTACGATATGTTTCTGAAAAACATCGCGGCGTGGTGTGCATTGTAAGTGTTTCTAACAGGCCATTCACTAGTAGGAGTGAGAAAAACATCATGGGGTGGTGTGAATCGGATGGCCTGAATCAGGATAGGCAGTGAGTGGCAATGAAAGATGGAGAAAACACCACTGGGTGGTCAGCATGTGGAAGTCAGGAAACATGCAGTGGCAATATAGGACAGGTTTCTCTACAACATCACGGCGTGGTGCGCATTGTATGGGTTTCTAACAGGCCATTCACTAGTAGGAGTGAGAAAAAATCACGTGGTCGTGTGAATTGGAGTGCCTGAATTAGTATAGACAGTGAGTGGCAATGTAGCATGAAGAAAAGTACCACGGGGTGGTTCAGCGTGGGGAGGTCAGGACACATGCAGTGGCAATGTAGGATAGTTTTCAGAAAAACACCACGGTGTGGTGCGCATTGTAAAGTTTTGTAACAGGCTATTCACTAGTAGGAGTGAGAAAAACATCATGGGGTGGTGTGATTCGGAGGGGCTGAATTAGGATAGGCAGTGAGTGACAATGTAGGATGGAGAAAAGCACCACAGGGTGGTCGGCATGGAGATGTCAGAAAACATGCAGTGGCAATGCAGGATATGTTTCTGAAAAACATCGTGGGGTGGTGCGCTTTGTAAGGGTTTCTAACAGGCCATTCACGACTAGGAGTGAGAAAAAAATCACGGTGTGGTGTGAGTCAGAGGACCTGAATTAGGATAGGCAGTGAGTGGTAATGTAGGATGGAGAAAAGCACCATGGAGTGGTCAACATGGGGAGGTCAGGAAACATGCAGTGGCAATGTAGGATATGTTTCTGAAAAACATCGCCGGGTGGTGCGCATTGTAAGGGGTTCTAACAGGACATCCACTAGTAGGAGTGAGAAAAACATCACGGGGTGGTGTGAATCGTAGGGCCTGATTTAGGATAGGCAGTGAGTGGCAATTTAGGATGGAGAAAAGCACCACACGCTGGTTAGCATGGGGAGGTCAGGAAACATGCAGTGGCAATGTAGGATAGTTTTCTGAATAACATCGCGGGGTGGTGCGAATTGTAAGTGTTTTTAACAGGCCATTCACAAGTAGGAGTGAAAAAAACATCACAGGGTGGTATGAATCTGGGGGCCTGAATCAGGATAGGCAGTGAGTGGAAATGTAGTATATAGATCAGCACCATGGGGTGATTAGGATGTGGAAGTCAGGAAACATGCAGGGCTAAAATAAGATAGGTTTCTGAGAAAAATCGCGTGGTGGTGCACATTGAAAGGGTTTCTAACAGGCCATTCACCAGTAGGAGTGAGAAAAACATCATGGGGTGTTGTGAATCGGAGGGGCTGAATTAGGATAGGCTGTGAGTGGCAATGTAGGTAGGAGAAAAGCACCAGGGGTGGTCAGCATGTGGAGGTTAGGACACATGCAGTGGCAATGTAGGATAGCTTTCTGAAAAACCTCGCGGTGTAGTGTGCATTGTAAGGGTTTCTAACAGGCCATTCACTAGTAGGAGAGAGAAAAACATCACAGGGTGTTGTGAATCAGAGGGCCTGGATTAGGATAAGCATTGAGTGGCAATGTAGAATGGAGAAAAGCACCATGGGGTGGTCAACATGGGAGGTCAGGAAAATTGCAATGGCAATGTAGGATAGCTTTCTCAAAAACATCGCGGGCTGGTCCGTATTGTAAGGGTTTCTAACAGGCTATTCACTAGTAGGAGTGAGAAAGACATCCGGTGGGGTGTAAATCGGAGGGCCTGAATCAGAATAGTCAGTGAGTGGCAATGTAGGATGGAAAAAAGCACCACGGGGTGGTCAGGATGGGGAGGTCAGGAAACATGCAGTGGCAATGTAGGATAGCTTTCTGAAAAACATCGTGCTGTAGTGTGCATTGTAAGGGTTTCTAACAGGCCATTCACTAGTAGGAGAGAGAAAAACATCACAGGGTGTTGTGAATCGGAGGGCCTGGATTAGGATAAGCATTGAGTGGCAATGTAGAATGGAGAAAAGCACCATGGGGTGGTCAACATAGGAGGTCAGGAAAATTGCAATGGCAATGTAGGATAGGTTTCTCAAAAACATCGCGGGGTGGTCCGTATTGTAAGGGTTTCTAACAGGCTATTCACTAGTAGGAGTGAGAAAGACATCAGTTTGGGTGTAAATCGGAGGGCCTGAATCAGAATAGTCAGTGAGTGGCAATGTAGGATGGAGAAAAGCACCACAGGCTGGTTAGCATGGGGAGGTCAGGAAACATGGAGTGGCAATGTAGGATATGTTTCTGAAAATCATCGCGGGGTAGTGAGCACTGTAACGGTTTCTAACAGGCCATTCACTAGTAAGAGTGACAAAAACATCACGGGGTTGTGTGAATCGGAGGGCCTGAATTAGGATAGGAAGTGAGTGGCAATGTAGGATGTAGAAAAGCACCACGGTGTGATTAGGATTTGGAAGTCAGGAAACATGCAGGGCCAAAGTAACATAGGTTTCTGAGAAAAATCGCGTGGTGGTGCCCATTGAAAGGGTTTCTAACAGACCATTCACTAGTAGGAGTGAGAAAAACATCATGGGGTGTTGTGAATCGGAGGGGCTGAATTAGGATAGGCAGTGAGTGGCAATGTAGGTTGGAGAAAAGCACCACGGGGTGGTCAGCATGGACATGTCAGAAAACATGCAGTGGCAATGCAGGATATGTTTCTGAAAAACATCGCGGGGTGGTGTGCATTGTAAGGGTTTCTAACAGGCCATTCACTAGTAGGAGTGAGAAAAACATCACGGGGTTGTGTGAATTGGAGAGCCTGAATTATATTAGGCAGTGAGTGGCATTGTAGGAAGGAGAAAAGCACCATGGGATGGTCAACATGGGGAGGGCAGGAAACTTGCAGTGGCAATGTAGGATAGGTTTCTGAAAATCATCGCCCAGTGGTGCGCATTGTAAGGGTTTCTAACAGGCCATTCAGTATTAGGAGTGAGAAAAACATCCTGGGAAGGTGTGAATTGGAGGGCCAAAATAAGGATAGGCAGTGAGTGACAATGTAGCATGGAGAAAAGCCGCAAGGTGTGGTCAGCATGGGGAGGTCAGCAAACATGCAGTGGAAATGTAGGATAGGTTTCTGAAAAACATCGCGGGGTGCTGCGCATTGTAAGGGTTTCTAACAGGCAATTCACTTGTAGGAGTGAGAAAAACATCACGGGGTGGTGTGAATCATAGGGCCTGAATTAGGATAGGCAGTGAGTGGCAATGTAGGATGGACAAAGGCACCAGTGGGTGATCAGCATGGGGATGTCAGAAAACATGCAGTGGCAATGAATGATAGGTTTCTGAAAAACATCGACGGGTGGTGAGCATTGTAAGGCTTTCTAACAGGCCATTCACTAGTATGAGTGAGAAAAACATCACGGGGTTGTGTGAATCGGAGGGCCTGAATTAGGATAGGCAGTGAGTGGCAATGTAGGATGGAGAAAAGCACCACGGGATGGTCAGCCTGGAGAGGTCAGGAAACATGCATTGCCAATGTAGGATAGGTTTCTGAAAAACACCGCGGGGTGGTTCGCATTGTAAGGCTTTCTAACAGGCCATTGAATATTAGGAGCGAGAAAAACATGACGGTGTGGTGTGAATCGGAGTGGCTGAATCAGGATAGGCAGTAAGTGGCAAAGTAGGATGGAGAAAACACCAGGGTTGGTCAGCATGGGGAGGGCAAGAAACATGGAGTGGCAATGTAGGATAGGTTTCTGAAAAACATCGCGGTGTGGTGCGCATTGTGAGGGTTTCTTAAAGGCCCTTCACTAGTAGGAGTGAGAAAAACATCAGGGGTGTTGTACATCGGAGTGCCTGAAATAGGATAGGCAGTAAGTGACAAAGTAGGAGGGAGAAAAGCACCAGGGGTGGTCAGCATGTCGAGGTTAGGAAACATTCAGTAGTCACATAGGGTAGGTTTCTGAAAAACATTGCCGGGTGGTGAGCATTGTAAGGAATTCTAACAGGCAATTCACTAGTAGGCGTGAGAAAAACATCACGGGGTGGTGTTAATCAGAAGGCCTGAATTAGGATAGGCAGTGAGTGGCAATGTAGGTTGGAGAAAATCACCGCGGGTTGGTCAGCCTGGGGAGGACAGGAAACATGCATTGCCAATGTAGGATAGGTTTCTGAAAAAACCGCGGGGTTGTGCCCATTGTAAGGCGTTCTAACAGGCCATTGAATATTAGGAGCAAGAAAAACATCACAGTGTGGTGTGAATCGGAGGGGCTGAATCAGGATAGCCAGTAAGTGGCAATGTAGGATAGAGAAAAGCACCAGGGGTGGTCAGCATGGGGAGGGCAAGAAACGTGGAGAGGCAACGTAGGATAGGTTTCTGAAAAACATCGCGGGTTGGTGCGCATTGTAAGGGTTTCTAAAAGGCCATTCACTAGTAGGAGTGAGAAAAACATCACGGGGTTGTGTGAATCGGAGGGCCTGAATTAGGATAGGCAGTGAGTGGCAATGTAGGATGGAGTAAAGCACCAATGGGCGGTCAACATGGGGAGGTCAGGAAACTTGCAGTGTAAATGTAGGATTGGTTTCTGAAAAACATCGCCCGGTGGTGCACATTGTAAGTTTTCTAACAGGCCATTCAGTAGTAGGAGTCAGAAAAACATCAGGGGTGGTGTGAATCGGAGGGCCTGAATTAGGATGGGCAGTGAGTGGCAATGTCGGATGTAGAAAAGCACCACTGGTTGATTAGGATGTGGAAGTCAGGAAACATGCAGGGCCAATGTAAGATAGGTTTCTGAAAAAAATCGCGTGTTGGTGCCCATTGAAAGGGTTTCTAACAGGCCATTCACTAGTAGGAGTGAGAAAAACATCATGGGGTGGTGTGAATCGGAGCGGCTGAATTAGGAGAGGCAATGAGTGGCAATGTAGGATGGAGAAAAGCACCACGGGGTGGTCAGCATGGAGATGTCAGGAAACATGCAGTGGCAATGTAGGATATGTTTCTAAAAAACATCCCGGGGTGGTGCGCATAGTAAGGGTTTTTAACAGGCCATTCACTTGTAGGAGTGAGTAAAACATCACGGGGTTGTGTGAATCGGAGGGCCTGAATTAGGATAGGCACTGAGTGGCAATGTAGGAAAGAGAAAAGCACCACGGTGTGGTCAGCATGGGGAGGTCAGGAAACATGCAGTGGCAATGTAGGATAGGTTTCTGAAAAACATCGCGGGGTGGTGCGCACTGTACCCCTTTCTAACAGGGCATTCACTAGTAGTAGTGAGAAAAAAATAACGTGGTGGTGTGAATTGGAGGGCCTGAATTAGGATAGGCCGTGAGACGCAATGTAGCATGGAGAAAAGTATCACGGGGTGGTTCATCATGGGGAGGTCAGGAAACATGCAGTGGCAATGTAGGATAGGTTTCTGAAAGAGATAGTGGGATGGTGCGCATTGTAAGTGTTTCTAACAGGCCAATCACTAATAGGAGTGAGAAAGACATCACAGGGTGTTGTGAATCGGAGGGGCTGAATTAGGATAAACAGTGAGTGGCAATGTAGGATGGAGAAAAGCACCATGGGGTGGTCAACATGGGGAGCTCAGGAAACTTGCATTGGCAATGTAGGATAGGTTTCTGAAAAACATCGGGGGGTGGTGCGAATTGTAAGGGTTTCCAACAGGCCCTTCACTAGTAGGAGTGAGAAAGACATTACGGAGTGGTGTGAATTGAAGGGCCTTAATTAGGATAGGCAGGGAGTGGCAATGTAGGATGTAGATAAGCACCATGGGATGGTCAGCATGGGGAGGTCAGGAAACATGCAGTGCAAATGTAGGATAGGTTTCTGAAAAACATCACGTAGTGATGCGCACTGTAAGGGTTTCTAACAGGCCATTCACTAGTAGGGGCAAGAAAAATATCACGGTGTGGTGTGAATCGGAGGGGCTGAATCAGGATAGGCAGTAAGTGGTAATGTAGGATGGAGAAAAGCACCAGGGGTGGTCAGCATGGGGAGGGCAGGAAACATGCAGTGGCAATGTAGGATAGGTTTCTGAAAAACATCCTGGGGTGGTGCGCATTGTATGGTTTTTTAAAGGCCCTTCACCAGTAGGAGTGAGAAAAACATCACTGGGTGGTGTGAATCGGAGGGCCTGAATTAGGATAGGCACTGAGTGGCAATGTAGGATGGAGAAAAACACCACAGGGTGGTTAGCATGAGCAGGTGAGGAAACATGCAGTGGCAATGAAGGATAGGTTTCTGAAAAACATCGCGGGTGTTGCACATTGTAAGTGTTTCTAACAGGCCATTCACTAGTAGGAGTGAAAAAAACATCACGGGGTGGTGTGAATCGGAGGGCCTGAATTAGGATAGGCAGTGAGTGGGTGGTGCGCGTTGTAAGGGTTTCTAACAGGCCATTCACTAGTAGGAGTCAGAAAAACATCCCGGGCTGGTGTGAATCAGAGGTCCTGAATTAGGATAGGCAGTGAGTGGCAATGTAGGATGAAGAAAAGCACCACGGGGTGTTCAGCATGGGGAGGTCAGGACACATGCAGTGGCAATGTAGGATAGGTTTCTGAAAAACATCGCGGGGTGGTGCGCATTGTAAGTGTTTCTAACAGGCCATTCACCAGTAGCAGTGAGAAAAACATCACGGGGTGGTGTGAATTGGAGGTCCTGAATTAGGATATGCAGTGAGTGGCAATGTAAAATTGAGAAAAGCACCACGGGGTGATCAGCATGGGGAGGTCAGGAAACATGCAGTGGCAATGTAGGATAGGTTTCTGAAAAATATCGCAGGGTGGTGCGCATTGTAAAGTTTCTAACAGGAAATTTACTAGTAGGACTGAGAAAAACATCACGGGGTGGTGTGAATCGGAGGGCCTGAATGAGGATAGGCAGTGAATGGCATTGTAGGATGGAGAAAAGCACCACGGGGTGGTCAGGATGGGGAAATCAGGAAACATGCAGTGGCTATGTAGGATAGTTATCTGAAAAACATCGTGGGGTCGTGCGCATTGTAAGGGTTTCTAACAGGCCATTCACTAGTAGGAGTGAGAAAAACATCACGGCGCGGTGTGAATCTGAGGGCCTGAATTAGTATAGGCAGAGAGTGGCAATGATGGATGGAGAAAAGCACCACGGTTTGGTCATCATGGGGAGGTCAGTCAACATGCATTGGCAATGTAGGACAGGTTTCTGAAAAACATCGCGGGGTGTTGCGAATTGTGAGGTTTTCTAACAGGCCATTGACGAGTAGTAGCGAGAAAAACATCACGGTGTGGTGTGTATCAGATGGTCTGAATCAGGATAGGCAGTAAGTGGCAATATAGAATGGAGAAAAGCACCATGGGGTGGTCAGGATGGGGAGGTCAGGAAACATGCAGTGGCAATGTAGGATAGGTTTCTGAAAAACATCGCGGGGTGGTGCGCATTAAAAGGTTTTCTAACAGGCTATTAACTAGTAGGAGTGAAAAAAACATCACGGGGTGGTTTGAATCAGAGGGCCTGAGTTATGATAGGCAGTTAGTGGCACTGTAGAATGGAGAAAAGCACCACGGGGTGGTCAGGATGGTGAGGTCAGGAAACATGCAGTGGCAATGTAGGATAGGTTTCTGAAAAACATCGCGGGGTGGTGCGCATTATAAGGTTTTCTAACAGGCTATTAACTAGTAGGAGTGAAAAAAACATCACGGGGTGGTTTGAATCAGAGGGCCTGAATTATGATAGGCATTGAGTGGCAATGTAGGATGGAGAAAAGCACCACTGGGTGGTCAGCATGCGGAAGTCACGAAACATGCAGTGGCAATGTAGGATAGGTTTCTGAAAAACATCGTGGGGTGGTGCGCATTGTAAGGGTTTCTACCAGGCCATTAGCTAGTAGGAGCGAGAAAAACATCACAGTGTGGTGTGAATCGGAGGGGCTGAATCAGGATAGCCAGTAAGTGGCAATGTAGGATGGAGAAAAGCACCAGGGGTGGTCAGCATGGGGAGGGCAAGAAACGTGGAGAGGCAACGTAGGATAGGTTTCTGAAAAACATCGCGGGTTGGTGCGCATTGTAAGGGTTTCTAAAAGGCCATTCACTAGTAGGAGTGAGAAAAACATCACGGGGTTGTGTGAATCGGAGGGCCTGAATTAGGATAGGCAGTGAGTGGCAATGTAGGATGGAGTAAAGCACCAATGGGCGGTCAACATGGGGAGGTCAGGAAACTTGCAGTGTAAATGTAGGATTGGTTTCTGAAAAACATCGCCCGGTGGTGCACATTGTAAGTTTTCTAACAGGCCATTCAGTAGTAGGAGTCAGAAAAACATCAGGGGTGGTGTGAATCGGAGGGCCTGAATTAGGATGGGCAGTGAGTGGCAATGTAGGATGTAGAAAAGCACCACGGGTTGATTAGAATGTGGAAGTCAGGAAACATGCAGGGCCAATGTAAGATAGGTTTCTGAAAAAAATCGCGTGTTGGTGCCCATTGAAAGGGTTTCTAACAGGCCATTCACTAGTAGGAGTGAGAAAAACATCATGGGGTGGTGTGAATCGGAGCGGCTGAATTAGGAGAGGCAATGAGTGGCAATGTAGGATGGAGAAAAGCACCACGGGGTGGTCAGCATGGAGATGTCAGGAAACATGCAGTGGCAATGTAGGATATGTTTCTAAAAAACATCCCGGGGTGGTGCGCATAGTAAGGGTTTTTAACAGGCCATTCACTTGTAGGAGTGAGTAAAACATCACGGGGTTGTGTGAATCGGAGGGCCTGAATTAGGATAGGCACTGAGTGGCAATGTAGGAAAGAGAAAAGCACCACGGTGTGGTCAGCATGGGGAGGTCAGGAAACATGCAGTGGCAATGTAGGATAGGTTTCTGAAAAACATCGCGGGGTGGTGCGCACTGTACCCCTTTCTAACAGGGCATTCACTAGTAGTAGTGAGAAAAAAATAACGTGGTGGTGTGAATTGGAGGGCCTGAATTAGGATAGGCCGTGAGACGCAATGTAGCATGGAGAAAAGTATCACGGGGTGGTTCATCATGGGGAGGTCAGGAAACATGCAGTGGCAATGTAGGATAGGTTTCTGAAAGAGATAGTGGGATGGTGCGCATTGTAAGTGTTTCTAACAGGCCAATCACTAATAGGAGTGAGAAAGACATCACAGGGTGTTGTGAATCGGAGGGGCTGAATTAGGATAAACAGTGAGTGGCAATGTAGGATGGAGAAAAGCACCATGGGGTGGTCAACATGGGGAGCTCAGGAAACTTGCATTGGCAATGTAGGATAGGTTTCTGAAAAACATCGCGGGGTGGTGCGAATTGTAAGGGTTTCCAACAGGCCCTTCACTAGTAGGAGTGAGAAAAACATTACGGAGTGGTGTGAATTGAAGGGCCTTAATTAGGATAGGCAGGGAGTGGCAATGTAGGATGTAGATAAGCACCATGGGATGGTCAGCATGGGGAGGTCAGGAAACATGCAGTGCAAATGTAGGATAGGTTTCTGAATAACATCACGTAGTGATGCGCACTGTAAGGGTTTCTAACAGGCCATTCACTAGTAGGGGCAAGAAAAATATCACGGTGTGGTGTGAATCGGAGGGGCTGAATCAGGATAGGCAGTAAGTGGTAATGTAGGATGGAGAAAAGCACCAGGGGTGGTCAGCATGGGGAGGGCAGGAAACATGCAGTGGCAATGTAGGATAGGTTTCTGAAAAACATCCTGGGGTGGTGCGAATTGTATGGTTTTTTAAAGGCCCTTCACCAGTAGGAGTGAGAAAAACATCACTGGGTGGTGTGAATCGGAGGGCCTGAATTAGGATAGGCACTGAGTGGCAATGTAGGATGGAGAAAAACACCACAGGGTGGTTAGCATGAGCAGGTGAGGAAACATGCAGTGGCAATGAAGGATAGGTTTCTGAAAAACATCGCGGGTGTTGCACATTGTAAGTGTTTCTAACAGGCAATTCACTAGTAGGAGTGAAAAAAACATCACGGGGTGGTGTGAATCGGAGGGCCTGAATTAGGATAGGCAGTGAGTGGGTGGTGCGCGTTGTAAGGGTTTCTAACAGGCCATTCACTAGTAGGAGTCAGAAAAACATCCCGGGCTGGTGTGAATCAGAGGTCCTGAATTAGGATAGGCAGTGAGTGGCAATGTAGGATGAAGAAAAGCACCACGGGGTGTTCAGCATGGGGAGGTCAGGACACATGCAGTGGCAATGTAGGATAGGTTTCTGAAAAACATCGCGGGGTGGTGCGCATTGTAAGTGTTTCTAACAGGCCATTCACCAGTAGCAGTGAGAAAAACATCACGGGGTGGTGTGAATCGGAGGTCCTGAATTAGGATATGCAGTGAGTGGCAATGTAAAATTGAGAAAAGCACCACGGGGTGATCAGCATGGGGAGGTCAGGAAACATGCAGTGGCAATGTAGGATAGGTTTCTGAAAAATATCGCAGGGTGGTGCGCATTGTAAAGTTTCTAACAGGAAATTTACTAGTAGGACTGAGAAAAACATCACGGGGTGGTGTGAATCGGAGGGCCTGAATGAGGATAGGCAGTGAATGGCATTGTAGGATGGAGAAAAGCACCACGGGGTGGTCAGGATGGGGAAATCAGGAAACATGCAGTGGCTATGTAGGATAGTTATCTGAAAAACATCGTGGGGTCGTGCGCATTGTAAGGGTTTCTAAAAGGCCATTCACTAGTAGGAGTGAGAAAAACATCACGGCGCGGTGTGAATCTGAGGGCCTGAATTAGTATAGGCAGAGAGTGGCAATGATGGATGGAGAAAAGCACCACGGTTTGGTCATCATGGGGAGGTCAGTCAACATGCATTGGCAATGTAGGACAGGTTTCTGAAAAACATCGCGGGGTGTTGCGAATTGTGAGGTTTTCTAACAGGCCATTGACGAGTAGTAGCGAGAAAAACATCACGGTGTGGTGTGTATCAGATGGTCTGAATCAGGATAGGCAGTAAGTGGCAATATAGAATGGAGAAAAGCACCATGGGGTGGTCAGGATGGGGAGGTCAGGAAACATGCAGTGGCAATGTAGGATAGGTTTCTGAAAAACATCGCGGGTGGTGCGCATTATAAGGTTTTCTAACAGGCTATTAACTAGTAGGAGTGAAAAAAACATCACGGGGTGGTTTGAATCAGAGGGCCTGAATTATGATAGGCATTGAGTGGCAATGTAGGATGGAGAAAAGCACCACTGGGTGGTCAGCATGCGGAAGTCACGAAACATGCAGTGGCAATGTAGGATAGGTTTCTGAAAAACATCGTGGGGTGGTGCGCATTGTAAGGGTTTCTACCAGGCCATTAGCTAGTAGGAGCGAGAAAAACATCACAGTGTGGTGTGAATCGGAGGGGCTGAATCAGGATAGCCAGTAAGTGGCAATGTAGGATGGAGAAAAGCACCAGGGGTGGTCAGCATGGGGAGGGCAAGAAACGTGGAGAGGCAACGTAGGATAGGTTTCTGAAAAACATCGTGGGTTGGTGCGCATTGTAAGGGTTTCTAAAAGGCCATTCACTAGTAGGAGTGAGAAAAACATCACGGGGTTGTGTGAATCGGAGGGCCTGAATTAGGATAGGCAGTGAGTGGCAACGTAGGATGGAGTAAAGCACCAATGCGCGGTCAACATGGGGAGGTCAGGAAACTTGCAGTGTAAATGTAGGATTGGTTTCTGAAAAACATCGCCCGGTGGTGCACATTGTAAGTTTTCTAACAGGCCATTCAGTAGTAGGAGTCAGAAAAACATCAGGGGTGGTGTGAATCGGAGGGCCTGAATTAGGATGGGCAGTGAGTGGGTGGTGCGCGTTGTAAGGGTTTCTAACAGGCCATTCACTAGTAGGAGTCAGAAAAACATCCCGGGCTGGTGTGAATCAGAGGTCCTGAATTAGGATAGGCAGTGAGTGGCAATGTAGGATGAAGAAAAGCACCACGGGGTGTTCAGCATGGGGAGGTCAGGACACATGCAGTGGCAATGTAGGATAGGTTTCTGAAAAACATCGCGGGGTGGTGCGCATTGTAAGTGTTTCTAACAGGCCATTCACCAGTAGCAGTGAGAAAAACATCACGGGGTGGTGTGAATCGGAGGTCCTGAATTAGGATATGCAGTGAGTGGCAATGTAAAATTGAGAAAAGCACCACGGGGTGATCAGCATGGGGAGGTCAGGAAACATGCAGTGGCAATATAGGATAGGTTTCTGAAAAATATCGCAGGGTGGTGCGCATTGTAAAGTTTCTAACAGGAAATTTACTAGTAGGACTGAGAAAAACATCACGGGGTGGTGTGAATCGGAGGGCCTGAATGAGGATAGGCAGTGAATGGCATTGTAGGATGGAGAAAAGCACCACGGGGTGGTCAGGATGGGGAAATCAGGAAACATGCAGTGGCTATGTAGGATAGTTATCTGAAAAACATCTTGGGGTCGTGCGCATTGTAAGGGTTTCTAACAGGCCATTAACTAGTAGGAGTGAGAAAAACATCACGGCGCGGTGTGAATCTGAGGGCCTGAATTAGTATAGGCAGAGAGTGGCAATGATGGATGGAGAAAAGCACCACGGTTTGGTCATCATGGGGAGGTCAGTCAACATGCATTGGCAATGTAGGACAGGTTTCTGAAAAACATCGGGGTGTTGCGAATTGTGAGGTTTTCTAACAGACCATTGACGAGTAGTAGCGAGAAAAACATCACGGTGTGGTGTGTATCAGATGGTCTGAATCAGGATAGGCAGTAAGTGGCAATATAGAATGGAGAAAAGCACCATGGGGTGGTCAGGATGGGGAGGTCAGGAAACATGCAGTGGCAATGTAGGATAGGTTTCTGAAAAACATCGCGGGGTGGTGCGCATTAAAAGGTTTTCTAACAGGCTATTAACTAGTAGGAGTGAAAAAAACATCACGGGGTGGTTTGAATCAGAGGGCCTGAATTATGATAAGCAGTTAGTGGCACTGTAGAATGGAGAAAAGCACCACGGGGTGGTCAGGATGGGGAGGTCAGGAAACATGCAGTGGCAATGTAGGATAGGTTTCTGAAAAACATCGCGGGGTGGTGCGCATTATAAGGTTTTCTAACAGGCTATTAACTAGTAGGAGTGAAAAAAACATCACGGGGTGGTTTGAATCAGAGGGCCTGAATTATGATAGGCATTGAGTGGCAATGTAGGATGGAGAAAAGCACCACTGGGCGGTCAGCATGCGGAAGTCACGAAACATGCAGTGGCAATGTAGGATAGGTTTCTGAAAAACATCGTGGGGTGGTGCGCATTGTAAGGGTTTCTACCAGGCCATTAGCTGGTAGGAGTGAGAAATACATCATGGTGTGGTGTGAATCAGAGGGGCTGAATCATGATAGGCAGTAAGTTTCAAAGTAGGATGGAGAAAAGCACCAGGGGTGGTCAGCATGGGATGGCAGGAAACATGCAGTGGCAATGTAGGATATTTTTCTGAAAAACATCGCGGGTTGGTGCGCATTGTAAGGGTTTCTACCAGGCTATTAGCTAGTAGGAGTGAGAAATACATCATGGTGTGCTGTGAATCACAGGGCCTGAAACAGGATAGGCAGTGAGTGGTAATGTAAAATGGAGAAAGCACCACAGGTTTTTCAGCATGGGGAGATCATGAAACATGCAGTGGCAATGTAGGATAGGTTTCTGAAAAACCTCGTGGGGTGGTGAGAATTGTAAGGGTTTCTAAAACACCATTCACTAGTAGGAATGAGAAAAACATCACGGGGTGGTGTGAATCGGAGGGCCTGAATGAGAATAGGCACTGAGTGGCAATGTAGGATGGAGAAAGGCACCACGGATCGGTCATCATGGGGAGGTCAGGAAACATGCATTGTCAATGTAGGATAGATTTCTGAAAAATATCGCGGGTTGATGCGAATTGTAAGGGTTTCTAACAGGCCATTGACTAGTAAGAGCGAGAAAATCATCACGGTGTGGTGTGAATCAGAGGGGCTGAATCAGGATAGGCAGCAAGAGGCAATGTAGGATGGAGAAAATAACCAGTGGTGGTCAGCATGGGGAGGGCAGTAAACATGCAGTGGCATTGTAGGATATTTTTCTTTAAAACATCACGGGGTGGTGCGCATTGTAAGGGTTTCTAACAGGCCATTCATTGGTAGGAGTGAGAAAAACATGGGGTGGTGTGAATCAGATGTTCTGAATTAGGATAGGCAGTGATTGGCAATTTAGCATGGAGAACAGCACCAGAAGGTGGTCAGGATGGGGAGGTCAGGAAACATGCAGTGGCACTGTAGGATAGGTTTCTGAAAAACATCGCGGGGTGGTGCGCATTGGAAGTGTTTCTAACAGGCCACTCTCTGGTAGGAGTGAGAAAAACATCAAGGGGTGGTGTGAATCGGAGGTCCTGAATTAGGATATGCAGTGCGTGGCAATGTAGGATGAAGAAAAGGTCCACGGGGTGGTCAGCATGGTGAGGTCAGGAAACATGCAGTGGCAATGTAGGATAGGTTTCTGAAAAACATCGTGTGGTGGTGTGCATTGTAAGGGTTTCTACCAGGCCATTAGCTAGTAGGAGTGAGAAATACATCATGGTGTGGTGTGAATCAGAGGGCCTGAATAAGGATAGGCAGTGATTGGTAATGTAAAATACAGAAAGCACCACAGGTTGTTCATCATGGGAAGATCATAAAACATGCAGTGGCAATGTAGGATAGGTTTCTGAAAAAGATCGCGGGTGGTCAGAATTGTAAGGGTTTCTAACAGGCCATTCACTAGCAGGAATGAGAAAAACATCACGGGGTGGTGTGAATCGGAGGGCCTTAATTAGTATAGGCAGTGAGTGGCAATGTAGGATGGAGAAAGGCACCACGGGTTGGTCATCATGGGGAGGTCAGGAAACATGCATTATCAATGTAGGATAGATTTCTGAAAAACATCGCAGGGTGGTGCGAATTGTAAGGGATTCTAACAGGCAATTGACTAGTAAGAGCGAGAAAAACATCACGGTGTGGTGTGAATCAAATGGGCTGAATCAGGATAGGCAGCAAGTGGCAATGTAGGATGGAGTATATCACCAGTGGTGGTCAGCATGGGAAGGTCAGGAAATATGCAATGGCAATGTAGGATATTTTTCTGAAAAACATCAAGGGGTTGTGCGCATTGTAAGAGTTTCTAACAGGCCATTCACTAGTAGGAGTGAGAAAAACATCACGGGGTGGTGTGAATCAGATGTTGTGAATTAGCATAGGCAGTGATTGGCAATGTAGCATGGAGAAAAGCTTCACAAGTTGGTCAGGATGGGGAGGTCAGGAAACATGCAGTGGCAATGTAGGATAGGTTTCTGAAAAACATCGCGGGCTGGTGCGCATTATAAGGTTTTCTAACAGGCTATTAACTAGTAGGAGTGAAAAAAACATCACGGGGTGGTTTGAATCAGAGGGCCTGAATTATGATAGGCATTGAGTGGCAATGTAGGATGGAGAAAAGCACCACTGGGTGGTCAGCATGCGGAAGTCACGAAACATGCAGTGGCAATGTAGGATAGGTTTCTGAAAAACATCGTGGGGTGGTGCGCATTGTAAGGGTTTCTACCAGGCCATTAGCTAGTAGGAGCGAGAAAAACATCACAGTGTGGTGTGAATCGGAGGGGCTGAATCAGGATAGCCAGTAAGTGGCAATGTAGGATGGAGAAAAGCACCAGGGGTGGTCAGCATGGGGAGGGCAAGAAACGTGGAGAGGCAACGTAGGATAGGTTTCTGAAAAACATCGCGGGTTGGTGCGCATTGTAAGGGTTTCTAAAAGGCCATTCACTAGTAGGAGTGAGAAAAACATCACGGGGTTGTGTGAATCGGAGGGCCTGAATTAGGATAGGCAGTGAGTGGCAATGTAGGATGGAGTAAAGCACCAATGCGCGGTCAACATGGGGAGGTCAGGAAACTTGCAGTGTAAATGTAGGATTGGTTTCTGAAAAACATCGCCCGGTGGTGCACATTGTAAGTTTTCTAACAGGCCATTCAGTAGTAGGAGTCAGAAAAACATCAGGGGTGGTGTGAATCGGAGGGCCTGAATTAGGATGGGCAGTGAGTGGGTGGTGCGCGTTGTAAGGGTTTCTAACAGGCCATTCACTAGTAGGAGTCAGAAAAACATCCCGGGCTGGTGTGAATCAGAGGTCCTGAATTAGGATATGCAGTGAGTGGCAATGTAAAATTGAGAAAAGCACCACGGGGTGATCAGCATGGGGAGGTCAGGAAACATGCAGTGGCAATATAGGATAGGTTTCTGAAAAATATCGCAGGGTGGTGCGCATTGTAAAGTTTCTAACAGGAAATTTACTAGTAGGACTGAGAAAAACATCACGGGGTGGTGTGAATCGGAGGGCCTGAATGAGGATAGGCAGTGAATGGCATTGTAGGATGGAGAAAAGCACCACGGGGTGGTCAGGATGGGGAAATCAGGAAACATGCAGTGGCTATGTAGGATAGTTATCTGAAAAACATCTTGGGGTCGTGCGCATTGTAAGGGTTTCTAACAGGCCATTAACTAGTAGGAGTGAGAAAAACATCACGGCGCGGTGTGAATCTGAGGGCCTGAATTAGTATAGGCAGAGAGTGGCAATGATGGATGGAGAAAAGCACCACGGTTTGGTCATCATGGGGAGGTCAGTCAACATGCATTGGCAATGTAGGACAGGTTTCTGAAAAACATCGGGGTGTTGCGAATTGTGAGGTTTTCTAACAGACCATTGACGAGTAGTAGCGAGAAAAACATCACGGTGTGGTGTGTATCAGATGGTCTGAATCAGGATAGGCAGTAAGTGGCAATATAGAATGGAGAAAAGCACCATGGGGTGGTCAGGATGGGGAGGTCAGGAAACATGCAGTGGCAATGTAGGATAGGTTTCTGAAAAACATCGCGGGGTGGTGCGCATTAAAAGGTTTTCTAACAGGCTATTAACTAGTAGGAGTGAAAAAAACATCACGGGGTGGTTTGAATCAGAGGGCCTGAATTATGATAAGCAGTTAGTGGCACTGTAGAATGGAGAAAAGCACCACGGGGTGGTCAGGATGGGGAGGTCAGGAAACATGCAGTGGCAATGTAGGATAGGTTTCTGAAAAACATCGCGGGGTGGTGCGCATTATAAGGTTTTCTAACAGGCTATTAACTAGTAGGAGTGAAAAAAACATCACGGGGTGGTTTGAATCAGAGGGCCTGAATTATGATAGGCATTGAGTGGCAATGTAGGATGGAGAAAAGCACCACTGGGCGGTCAGCATGCGGAAGTCACGAAACATGCAGTGGCAATGTAGGATAGGTTTCTGAAAAACATCGTGGGGTGGTGCGCATTGTAAGGGTTTCTACCAGGCCATTAGCTGGTAGGAGTGAGAAATACATCATGGTGTGGTGTGAATCAGAGGGGCTGAATCATGATAGGCAGTAAGTTTCAAAGTAGGATGGAGAAAAGCACCAGGGGTGGTCAGCATGGGATGGCAGGAAACATGCAGTGGCAATGTAGGATATTTTTCTGAAAAACATCGCGGGTTGGTGCGCATTGTAAGGGTTTCTACCAGGCTATTAGCTAGTAGGAGTGAGAAATACATCATGGTGTGCTGTGAATCACAGGGCCTGAAACAGGATAGGCAGTGAGTGGTAATGTAAAATGGAGAAAGCACCACAGGTTTTTCAGCATGGGGAGATCATGAAACATGCAGTGGCAATGTAGGATAGGTTTCTGAAAAACCTCGTGGGGTGGTGAGAATTGTAAGGGTTTCTAAAACACCATTCACTAGTAGGAATGAGAAAAACATCACGGGGTGGTGTGAATCGGAGGGCCTGAATGAGAATAGGCACTGAGTGGCAATGTAGGATGGAGAAAGGCACCACGGATCGGTCATCATGGGGAGGTCAGGAAACATGCATTGTCAATGTAGGATAGATTTCTGAAAAATATCGCGGGTTGATGCGAATTGTAAGGGTTTCTAACAGGCCATTGACTAGTAAGAGCGAGAAAATCATCACGGTGTGGTGTGAATCAGAGGGGCTGAATCAGGATAGGCAGCAAGAGGCAATGTAGGATGGAGAAAATAACCAGTGGTGGTCAGCATGGGGAGGGCAGTAAACATGCAGTGGCATTGTAGGATATTTTTCTTTAAAACATCACGGGGTGGTGCGCATTGTAAGGGTTTCTAACAGGCCATTCATTGGTAGGAGTGAGAAAAACATGGGGTGGTGTGAATCAGATGTTCTGAATTAGGATAGGCAGTGATTGGCAATTTAGCATGGAGAACAGCACCAGAAGGTGGTCAGGATGGGGAGGTCAGGAAACATGCAGTGGCACTGTAGGATAGGTTTCTGAAAAACATCGCGGGGTGGTGCGCATTGGAAGTGTTTCTAACAGGCCACTCTCTGGTAGGAGTGAGAAAAACATCAAGGGGTGGTGTGAATCGGAGGTCCTGAATTAGGATATGCAGTGCGTGGCAATGTAGGATGAAGAAAAGGTCCACGGGGTGGTCAGCATGGTGAGGTCAGGAAACATGCAGTGGCAATGTAGGATAGGTTTCTGAAAAACATCGTGTGGTGGTGTGCATTGTAAGGGTTTCTACCAGGCCATTAGCTAGTAGGAGTGAGAAATACATCATGGTGTGGTGTGAATCAGAGGGCCTGAATAAGGATAGGCAGTGATTGGTAATGTAAAATACAGAAAGCACCACAGGTTGTTCATCATGGGAAGATCATAAAACATGCAGTGGCAATGTAGGATAGGTTTCTGAAAAAGATCGCGGGTGGTCAGAATTGTAAGGGTTTCTAACAGGCCATTCACTAGCAGGAATGAGAAAAACATCACGGGGTGGTGTGAATCGGAGGGCCTTAATTAGTATAGGCAGTGAGTGGCAATGTAGGATGGAGAAAGGCACCACGGGTTGGTCATCATGGGGAGGTCAGGAAACATGCATTATCAATGTAGGATAGATTTCTGAAAAACATCGCAGGGTGGTGCGAATTGTAAGGGATTCTAACAGGCAATTGACTAGTAAGAGCGAGAAAAACATCACGGTGTGGTGTGAATCAAATGGACTGAATCAGGATAGGCAGCAAGTGGCAATGTAGGATGGAGTATATCACCAGTGGTGGTCAGCATGGGAAGGTCAGGAAATATGCAATGGCAATGTAGGATATTTTTCTGAAAAACATCAAGGGGTTGTGCGCATTGTAAGAGTTTCTAACAGGCCATTCACTAGTAGGAGTGAGAAAAACATCACGGGGTGGTGTGAATCAGATGTTGTGAATTAGCATAGGCAGTGATTGGCAATGTAGCATGGAGAAAAGCTTCACAAGTTGGTCAGGATGGGGAGGTCAGGAAACATGCAGTGGCAATGTAGGATAGGTTTCTGAAAAACATCGCCTGGGTGGTGCGCAATGTAAGTGTTTCTAACAGGCCATTCACTAGTAGGAGTCCGAAAAACATCCCGGGCTGGTGTGAATCGGAGGGCCTGAATTAGGATAGGCAGTGAGTGGCAATGTAGGATGAAGAAAAGCACCACGGGGTGTTCAGCATGGGTAGGTCAGGAAACATGCAGTGGCAATGTAGGATAGGTTTTGAAAATCATCGCCAGGTAGTGCGCATTGTACGTGTTTCTAACAGGCCATTTAATAGTAGGAGTGAGAAAAACATCACGGGGTGGTTTGAATAGGAGGGCCTGAATTATGATAGGCAGTGAATGGCAATGTAGGATGGAGAAAAGCACCAAGGGGTGGTCAGCCTGGGAAGGTCAGGAAACACGCAGTGGGAATGTAGGATAGGTTTCTGAAAAACAACATGGGTGGTGCGTATTGTAAGGGTTTCTTACATGCCATTCACTAGTAGGAGTGACAAAAACATCACGGGGTGGTGTGATTCAGAAGGCCTGAATGAGGATAGGCAGTGAGTGGCAATGTAGGATGGAGAAAAGCAACAAGGGTTGTTCAGCATGGGGAGGTCAGGAAACATGCAGACGCAATGTAGAATAGGTTTCTGAAAACATTGCGGGTGGTGCCCATTGTAAGTGTTTATAACAGGCCATTCACTAGTAGGAGTGACAAAAACATCACGGGGTGGTGTGATTCAGAAGGCCTGAATGAGGATAGGCAGTGAGTGGCAATGTAGGATGGAGAAAAGCAACAAGGGTTGTTCAGCATGGGGAGGTCAGGAAACATGCAGACGCAATGTAGAATAGGTTTCTGAAAACATTGCGGGTGGTGCCCATTGTAAGTGTTTATAACAGGCCATTCACTAGTAGGAGTGAGAAATACATCATGTTGTGGTGTGAATCAGAGGGCCTGAATCAGGATAGACAGTGAGTGGTAATGTAGCATCGAGAAAAGCACCACGGGTGGTCAGCATGTGGAGGGCAGGAAACATGCAGTGGCAATGTAAGTTAGGTTTCTGAAAAAAAACGTGTGGTGGTGCGCATTGAAATGGTGTCTAACAGGCCATTCACTAATAGGAGTGAGAAAAACATCACAGGTTGGTGTGTATCGGAGGGCCTGAATCAGGATAGGCAGTGAGTGGCAATGTAAAATTCAGAAAAGCACCATGGGGTGATCAGCATGGGGAGGTCAGGAAACATGCAGAGGCAATGTAGTATAGGTTTCTGAAAAACATCGCAGGGTGGTGCGCATTGTAAGGTTTCTAACGGGAAATTTACTAGTAGGACTGAGAAAAACATCACGGGGTGGTGTGAATCAGAGGGCCTGAATCAGGATAGGCAGTGAGTGGCAATGTAGGATGGAGAAAAGCACCACGGGGTGGTCAGGACGGGGAGGTCAGGAAACATGCAGTGGCATTATAGGATAGGTTTCTGAAAAACATCGTGGGGTGGTGCGCATTGTAAGGGTTTCTACCAGGCCATTAGCTAGTAGGAGTGAGAAATACATCATGGTGTGGTGTGAATCAGAGGGCCTGAATCAGGATAGGCAGTGTGTGGTAATGTACAATGGAGAAAGCACCACAGGTTGGTCAGCATGGGGAGATCATGAAACATGCAGTGGCAATGTACGATAGTTATCTGAAAAACATCGTGGGGTGGTGCGCATTGTAAGGGTTTCTAACAGGCCTTTAAATTGTAGAAGTGAGAACTACATCATGGTTTGGTGTGAATCGGAGGGTCTGAATCAGGATGGGCAGTGAGTGGTAAGGTAAAATTGAGAAAAGCACTACGGGGTGGTCAGGATTGGGAGGTCAGGAAACATGCAGTGGCAATGTAGGATAGGTTTCTGAAAAATATCGCGGCGTAGTGCGCATGGTAAGTGTTTCTAACAGGACATTTACTAGAAGGAGTGAGAAATACATCATGGTGTGGTGTGAATTTGAGGGCCTGAATCAAGTTAGACAGTGAGTGGCATTGTAAGATGGAGAAAAGCACCACGGGTTGGTGAGCATGGGGAGGTCAGGAAACATGCATTGGCAATGTACGAAAGGTTTCTGCAAAACGTCGGGGGGTTGTGCGCATTGTAAGGGTTTGTAGTAGACCATTCACTAGTAGGAGTGAGAAAAACATCACGTGGTGGTGTGAATCGGAGGGGCTGAATTAGGATAGGCAGTGAGTGGCAATGAAGAATTGAGAAAAGCACCACGGGTGGTCAACTGGGGAGGTCAGGAAACATGTAATGGCAATGTAGGATAGGTTTCTGAAAAACATCGCTGGGTGGTGCACATTTTATGGCTTTCTAACAAGCCATTCACCAGTAGGAGTGAAAAAAACATCACAGGGTGGTGTGAATCGGAGGGCCTGAATCAGCATAGGCAGTGAGTGGCAATGTAGGATGGAGAAAAGCACCGCGGGGTGGTCATCATGGGCAGGTCAGGACACAGGCAGTGGCAATGTACTATAGGTTTCTAAAAAACATCGCCGGTGGTGAGGATTGTAAGGGTTTCTAACAGGCCATTCACTAGTAGGAGTGAGAAAAACATCACGGGGTGGTGTGAATCAGATGTTCTGAATTAGGATAGGCACTGAGTGGCAATGTAGGATGGAGAAAACACCACGGGGTGGTCAGCATGGGGAGGTCAAGAAACATGCATTGGCAATATAGGATAGGTTTCTGAAAAACATCCTGGAGTGGTGTGCATTGTAAGGCTTTCTAACAGGCCATTCACTAGTAGGAGTGAGAAAAACATCACGTGGTGGTGTGAATCGGTGGGCCTGAATTAGGATAGGCAGTGAGTGGCAACATAAAATTGAGAAAATCACCACGATGTGGTCAGCATGGGGAGGTCAGGAAACATGTAGTGGCAATGTAGGAAAGGTTTCTGAAAAACATTGCGGGGTGGTCCGCATTGTAAGTGTTTGTAGCAGGCCATACACTAGTAGGAGTGAGAAAATCATCACGGGGTGGTGTGAATGGGAGTGCCTGAATAAGAATAGGCAGTGAGTGGCAATGAAGAATGGAGAAAAGCACCGTGGGTTGGTCAACATGGGGAAGTCAGGAAAGATGCAATGGCAATGCAGGATAGGTTTCTGAAAAACATCGCAGGGTGGTGCGCATTGCAAGGGTTTCTAACAAGCCATTCACAAGTAGGAGTGAAAAAAACATCAAGGGGTGGTGTGAATCGGAGAGCCTGAATTAGGTTAGGCAGTGAGTGGCAATGTAGGATGGAGAAAATCACCACAGTGTGGTCAGCATGGGGAGGTCAGAAAACATGCCCTGGCAATGTAGGATAGGTTTCTGAAAAAAAAAAAAAAGCGGGGTGGTGCGCATTGTAAGAGTTTCTAACAGGCCATTCACTAGTAGGAGTGAGAAAAACATCACGGGGTGGTGTGAATCGGAGGGTCTGAATTAGGATAGGCAGTGAGTGGCAATGTAGGATGGAGAAAAGCACCACGGGGTGGTCAGCATGGGGAGGTCAGGAAACATGCACTGGCAATGTAGGATTGTGGGAAGCCGCCTATGAATGGCGCCCATTTCCTGCTTCCGGGTTCTTCCCGGCCTGAACAAGCCCGCCAAATTGTCATATCTGCCCAGTTACCCGTGACGCTAGCCTATCAGCTTGTTAGGCGCGCTTCTCTGTGACTGGATACTGCTTCCCCTTATAAGAGGTTGTTCCTGCCCCCAACGGCGGAAGAGGAACAAACGTTGAGGGTGGCAGACCTTGTTAGGTCCGGTTCGCTGTACGCAATAAACTTTGAGAGCTTATCCTGCTCGAATCTGGCCTCCTGTCTCCCGCGGCTCTGGTCATCTGGTGGCCCGTCGGGGAAAAAGATAAAAGACTCAGCGACGTGCCTCTTCTGCCGGGAGGTGCTATTGCTGTCGCCTGCGGTACGACGGAGGACCTGGCCCAATAACAACGGAAGGCCGCGAGCGCCTCTTCTCTTCACCCTGATCAGCTACGTGAGATCTAGTGGTTCCCGGGACAGGTGAGTACTGGGTCACCTGGGTTGGGTGGACGCACCTAACAGATTTTGAGCGCCACACGAGTGGACGCCGGTTTTTTTTTTTTTTCTTTTCTTTTCCCTTTGCATCTGTTTTGCTTTCGCTTCGCTAATACAGCCCGACAGGCTTTTGATAAAGCTCGATCGGAATGCTCAGAGGAGCCCGGAGCCACTGCCGATTGTGGGTCTCCGGAGGACCCTCAGGGCTCTAATTCTGATTCTGATTCGGAAGGTTCAGAAGAGGAGGTTGTCTTCGCTAAACAGGACCCTCCTGCACAGCTTAAAGAGGAATTCAGGGCTCGGGAAGATAAAAAGGGGAACCAAACATCACCCTGCCCGAGCTACTCCGCCTTATGGGAGGAGCTTAAGCCCTTCCGCCCTTTGGCAATATCAGGAAAAGATCTCCTGAGCCTAAAACAAATGCTAAGACAGCTGGTTTCCACCCTCAGAGCCGCTAATCTGCATATTGCCCCAGACAAGATCCAACAATCAGAGATAGCCCGATATTTAGGGACAAGGACATGCAAAAATTAATTGGTGATATCAATTGGATCAGGCCATATTTGGCCTTACCTAATAGTAAGCTAAAACCCTTGTTTGACTTACTTAAGAGAGACCCTGACTTAAATTCACCTCGAAAGCTCACGCCGGAGGCCGAGACGGCACTACAAGCTGTGGAACGGGCCCTGACCACGGCCGCACTAAGGCGTATCAATCCAGAAAAGATCTTCGCCTTGTGCATTCTCAAGACAGCTAGACAACCCACGGCTGTCATTTGGCAACAGGGACCCTTGCTTTGGGTCCATCCAAAAATGTCACCCGCTAAAGCTATTGATCATTATCCAGACTCGGTTGCTTCCCTGTCTTTAGAGGGCATCTCACGAGCCATACAACATTTTGGGGTGCCTCCTTCCTCCCTACATGTACCATAACAACGTGTCTAGATTCCTGGGCGATTCTCCGGTGTACGTTTCAAGGGACCATAGATAATCAATTCCCAAAAGACCCACTACTTCAGTTTATTACAGTACACCCTGTGATTTTTCCCAAGGTTACATCCGCATACCCCATAACTGGAGCTCCAATAATCTTCACGGATGGCTCCAAATCAGGCATAGGCGCATATGTGGTTATGGGTCAAGAGCCAAAAACTATTCAATTCACTCCAGACCAACCCCAGGTGGTCGAGCTCCAGATAATACAGGAAGTCTTACGTCGCTTTCCAGGTGACGTTAACCTCCTGTCAGACTCCAAATATGTGGTAAATGCTCTCCAAGTTTTGGAGACGGCAGGTCCCATTAAACCCTCTTCAACGGTAGCCTCCATATTCCTAGGTATTCAATATCAGCTAAAACCTCAAAAGTGTTCATCTCACATATCATATTTGGCAAATGGATGTTACACACATCCCAGAATTCGGAAAACTTAAATATGTACATGTTTCGGTTGACACCGCCTCCCAGGTTATGTTTGCTTCGGCAGAACCCGGAGAAAGGGCCACCCACGCTATTAATCATTGCCTGGCAGCCTGGGCTGCTTGGGGAAAGCCCAATATACTAAAAACAGACAAAGGTCCTGCCTATACCAGCAAAATTTTTATGACATTTTGTCAACAAATGGAGGTCACTCTTAAACATGGCATTCCTTACAACCCCCAAGGACAAGGCATCATTGAGCGATCCCATCGGACACTCAAGGGTGTCTTACAAAAACAAAAGGAGGGAATACGCCATGGCCTAACGCCCAAAGGAAGAATATCATTGGCACTCTTTACCATAAATTTTTTAAACCTTAATCACAATAATCATTCCCCTGCCATGGAGCACAATAACCCGTCCCTGGCCGACAAAGGGCTGGTGAGATGGAAAGATTTCCTTACAGGACAATGGATGGGCCCGGATCCAGTGGTTAGTTGGACCCGAGGTGCGGTTTGTGTCTTCCCACAGGAACCAGGTCGCGAGCCACTGTGGGTCCCGGAAAGATTGACGCGAGCAGTAAACTCCCCACCAGTTCCTGATAAAGCACAGGAGGATAAGCCCGCGGACACAAGTCAACTCGACCCTTCTGGGACCGACGCTCAGCGCCCGAGACCATCTACAAACTAAAATGTCTGGTTTGGAGCTTTTTCTATTCTGTGGGTTCCTATTAATCACCCCTGTTCGCACAAATTTGACCAACACTGTTAAAAATATGACAGCTTGGCTGCAAGACACCTACCTACCTAAGTTTCACAATTTGTCCCTCATATCTTCTGGCCCAACCTGACTACTTGGATCCTGATTGCCGTGGCCATCCTAGTGGGGCTTGTGGTTATTAAATGTTTGTTAGATCGCCTCATACAAACTCAGCAGAAGGTTAAGATCACAGTTATGGCAGCCATGCAAATGGCAGCAGGTGGCCCATCAGGCCAGCAGGCCGCCACATATCTCCTTCACATTGCAGAACATCAGCTATAAGAGCTGAGTGGGCAAGCCAATGACGGGTAAGATGGGAAAAGCCCTCCCGGTCAACCTAAGACAGGCTCCACTCAGATATACATGGCCTATAAGGCCAGGGGTCCCTCCTGGAGCCAAATTATTGGCATTGAGATGCGAGACCAAGGGTACTGCAGTGCCATCCGCCTCAAAGGTTGGGGGGAAGGCAGGAATGAATGTCTATATGCATCCAGGTTCGGTTCACAAAAGCCTGGCCCTGCGAAAAAATGAACCACTCACCTTGAGCATGGTCCTGGCGCAAGGATATGCACAAAACAGGGTGATGCACAGCAGGGTATAGACCTCTACATTCTCTCATGCCTCGGCCTACAAGGTAGGCCCACTCCTAGGTGTCTAACAGCAACAAGGTCATAGACACCTTGGAGGGACCCACAGACCATTCTATTTTAATAAATAAAAAAGGGGGAGATGTGGGAAGCCGCCTATGAATGGCGCCCATTTCCTGCTTCCGGGTTCTTCCCGGCCTGAACAAGCCCGCCAAATTGTCATATCTGCCCAGTTACCCGTGATGCTAGCCTATCAGCTTGTTAGGCGCGCTTCTCTGTGATTGGATACTGCTTCCCCTTATAAGAGGTTGTTCCTGCCCCCAACGGCGGAAGAGGAACAAACGTTGAGGGTGGCGGACCTTGTTAGGTCCGGTTCGCTGTACGCAATAAACTTTGAGAGCTGATCCTGCTAGAGTCTGGCCTCCTGTCTCCCGCGGCTCCGGTCATAGGATAGTTTTCTGAAAAACATCACGGGGTGGTGCGCATTGTAATGGTTTCTAACAGGCCATTCACTAGTAGGATTGAGAAAAACATCACGGGGTGGTGTGAATCGGAGGGCCTGAATTAGGATAGGCAGTGAGTGGCAATGTAGGATGGAGAAAAGCACGACAGGGTGGTCATAATGGGGAGGTCAGGACAAATGCAGTGGCAATGTAGGATAGGTTTCTGAAAAACATCGCGAGTGGTGAGAATTGTAAGGCTTTCTAACAGGCCATTCAGTAGTAGGACTGAAAAAAACATCACGGGGTGGTGTGAATCAGAGGGCCTGAATTATGATAAGCAGTGAGTGGCAATGTAGGATGGAGAAAAGCACCACGGGGTGGTCAGCATGGGGAGGTCTGGAAACATGCAGAGGTAATTTAGGATAGGTTTCTGAAAAAAAACTTCGGGGTGGTGCGCATTGTAAGGGTTTCTAACAGGCCATTCACTAGTAGGAGTGACAAAAACATCACGGGGTGGTGTGAATCGGAGGGCCTGATTTAGGATAGGCAGTGAGTGGCAATGTAGGATGGAGAAAAACACCACGGAGTGGTCAGCATGAGGAGGTCAGGAAACATGCACTGGCAAAGTAGGATAGTTTTCTGAAAAACATCACGGGGTGGTGCCCATTGTATGGCTTTCTAACAGGCCATTCACTAGTAGGAGTGAGAAAAACATCACGGGGTGTTGTGAATCGGGGGCCTGAATCAACTTAGACCGTGAGTGGCAATGTAGGATGGAGAAAAGCACCACAGGTTGGTGAGCACGGGGAGGTCAGCAATCATACAATGGCAATGTAGGATGGGTTTCTGAAAAACATCGCGGGGTTTTGCGCATTGTAAGGATTTGTAGCAGGCCATTCACGAGTAGGATTGAGAAAAACATCACGGCGTGGTGTGCATCGGAGGGCCTGAATTAGGTTAGGCAGTGAGTGGCAATGTAGGATGGAGAAAATCACCACAGGGTGGTCAGCATGGGGAGGTCAGAAAACATGCCGTGGCAATGTAGGATAGGTTTCTGGAAAAAAAAAAAAAAAAAAAAACGGGGTGTTGCACATTGTAAGTGTTTCTAACAGGCCATTTACTAGTAGCAGTGAGAAAAACATCACGGGGTGGTGTGAATCGGAGGGCCTGAATTAGGATAGGCAGTGAGTGGCAATGTAGGATGGAGAAAAGCACCACAGTGTGGTCAGCATGGGGAGGTAGGAAACATGCAGTGGCAATGTAGGATAGTTTTCTGAAAAACATCACGGGGTGGTGCGCTTTGTAAGGGTTTCTAACAGGCCATTCACTAGTAGGATTGAGAAAAACATCACGGGGTGGTTTGAATCAGATGTTTTGAATTAGCATATACAGTGAGTGTCAATGTAGGATGGAGAAAAGGACCACGGGGTGGTCAGCATGAGGAGGTCGGGAAACATGCATTGGCAATGTAGGATAGGTTTCTGAAAAACATCGCTGGTGGTGCGCATTGTAAAGCTTTCTAACAGGCCATTCACTAGTAGGAGTGAGAAAAACATCACGGGGTTGTGTGAATCGGAGGGCCTGAATTAGGTTAGGCAGTGAGTGGCAATATAAAATGGAGAAAAGCACCACGGTGTGGTCAGCATGGGGAGGTCAGGAAACATGGAGTGGCAATATAGGATAGGTTTCTGAAAAACATCACGGGGTGGTGCGCATTGTAAGGGTTTCTAAACGGACATTCCCTGGTAGGAGTGAGAAATACATCACGGGAAGGTGTGAATCGGAAGGCCTGAATTAGGATAAGCAGTGAGTGGCAATGTATGATGTAGAAAAGCACCACGGGGTGGTCTGCATGGGGAGGTCAGGAAACATGCAGTGGCAATGTGGGATAGATTTCTGAAAAACATTACGGGTTGGTGCGCATTGTAAGGGTTTCTCACAGGCCATTCACTAGTAGGAGTGAGAAAAACATCACGGGGTGGTGTGAATTGGAGGGCCTGAATTATGATATGCAGTGAGTGGCAATGTAGGATGGAGAAAAGCACCACGGGGTGGTCAGCATGGGGAGGACAGGAAACATACTGTGGCAATGTAGGATAGTTTTCTGAAAAAAATCATGGGGTGGTGCGCATTGTAAGTGTTTGTAGCAGGCCATTCACTAGTAGGAGTGAGAAAATCATCTCGGGGTGGTGTAAATGGGAGGGACTGAATTAGGATATTGTTGGAGTGGCAATGAAGAATGGAGAAAAGCACCATGGGGTGGTCAACATGGGGAGGTCAGGAAACATGCAATGGCAATGTAGGATAGGTTTCTGAAAAACATCGCGGGGTGGTGCGCATTGTAAGGGTTTGTAACAGGCCATTCACTAGTAGGAGTGAGAAAAGCATCAGGGGGTGGTGTGAATCTGAGGGCCTGAATTAGGTTAGGCAGTGAGTGGCAATGTAGGATGGAGAAAATCACCACAGGGTGGTCAGCATGGGGAAGTCCGGAAACATGCAGTGTCAACGTAGGATAGGTTTCTGAAAAACATTATGGGGTGGTGCACATTGTAAGGGTTTCTAACCGGCCAATCCCTTTTAGGAGTGAGAGATATATCACGGGAGGGTGTGAATCGGAAGGCCTGAATCAGGATAGGCAGTGACTGGCAATGTAGGACGGAGAAAAGCACCACGGCATGGACAGCATGGGGAGGTTAGGATACATTCAGTGGCAATGTAGTATAGGTTTCTGAAAAACATCGCGGGGTGGTGCACATTGTAAGGGTTTCTAACAGGCCATTCACTAGTAGGAGTGAGAGAAACCTAATGGGGTGGTGTGAATCGGAGGGCCTGAATAAGTATAGGCAGTGAGTGTCAATGTAGGATGTAGAAAAGCACCACGGGGTGGTCCGCATGGGGAGGTCAGGAAACATGCTGTGGCAATGTCTGATATATTTCTGAAAAACATTACGGGTTGGTGTGCATTGTGAAAGTTTCTAACAGGCCATTCACTAGTAGGAGTCAGAAAAACATCACGGCGTGGTGTGAATTGGAGGGCCTGAATCAGGATAGGCAGTGAGTGGCATAGTAGGATAGAGAAAAGCACCAAAGGGTGGTCATCATGGGGAGGTCAGGACAAATGCAGTGGCAATGTAGGATAGGTTTCTGAAAAACATCATGAGTGGTGAGAATTGCAAGGCTTTCTAACAGGCCATTCAGCAGTAGGACTGAGATAAACATCACGGGGTGGTGTGAATCAGAGGGCCTGAATTATGATAAGCAGTGAGTGGCAATGTAGGATGGAGAAAAGCACCATGGGGCGGTCAGCATGGGGAGGTCAGGAAACATGCAGAGGCAATTTAGGATAGGTTTCTGAAAAAAACTTCGGGGTGGTCTGCATTGTAAGTGTTTCTAACAGGCCATTAACAAGTAGGAGTGAGAAAAACATCACGGGGTGGTGTGAATCGGACGGCCTGATTTAGGATAGGCAGTGAGTGGCAATATAGGATGGAGAAAAGCACCACGGGGTGGTCAGCATGAGGAGGTCAGGAAACATGCAGTGGCAAAGTAGGATAGTTTTCTGAAAAACATCACAGAGTGGTGCCCATTGTATGGCTTTCTAACATGCCATTCACTAGTAGAAGTGAGAAAAACATCACGGGGTGTTGTGAATCGGAGGGCCTGAATCAACTTAGACAGTGAGTGGCAATGTAGGATGGAGAAAAGCACCACGGGTTGCTGAGCACGGGGAGGTCAGGAATCATACAAATGCAATGTAGGATAGGTTTATGAAAAACATCGCGGTGTTGTGCGCATTGGAAGGATTTGTAGCAGGCCATTCACTAGTCGGATTGAGAAAAACATCACGGGGTGGTTTGAATCAGATGTTCTGAATTAGGATATACAGTGAGTGGCTATGTATGATGGAGAAAAGGAGGACGGGGTGGTCAGCATGGGGAGGTCGGGAAACATGCATTGGCAATGTAGGATAGGTTTCTGAAAAACATCGCTGGTGGTGCGCATTGTAAGGCTTTCTAACAGGCCATTCACTAGTAGGAGTGAGATAAACATCACGGGTGTTGTGAATCGGAGGGCCTGAATTAGGATAGGCAGTGAGTGGCAATATAAAATGGAGAAAAGCACCACGGTGTGGTCAGCATGGGGAGGTCAGGAAACATGGAGTGGCAATATAGGATAGGTTTCTGAAAAACATCACGGGGTGGTGCGCATTCTAAGGGTTTCTAACCGGCCATTCCCTGGTAGGAGTGAGAAATACATCACGGGAGGGTGTGAATCGGAAGGCCTGAATTAGGATAGGCAGTGAGTGGCAATGTAGGATGAAGAAAAGCACCACGGCATGGTCACCATGGGGAAGTCAGGAAACATGCAGTGGCAATGTGGGATAGCTTTCTGAAAAACATCGAGGGTGGTGCGCATTGTAAGTGTTTCTAACAGGCCATTCACTAATCGGAGGGAGAAAAACATAACGGCGTGGTGAGAATTGGAGGGCCTGAATCAGGATAGGCAGTGAGTTGCAATGTAGGATGGAGAAAAGCACCAAAGGGTGGTCATCATAGGGAGGTCAGGACACATGCAGTGGCAATGTATGATTGGTTTCTGAAAAACATCAAGGGGTGGTGCACATTGTAAGGGTTTCTAAAAGGCCTTTCACTAGTAGGAGTGAGAAAAACATAACGGGGTGGTGTGAATCAAAGTGCCTGAATAAGTATAGGCAGTGAGTGGCAATGTAGGATGTAGAAAAGCACCACGGTGTGGTCAGCATGGGGAGATCAGGAAACATGCAGTGGCAATGTGGGATAGATTTCTGAAAAACATTATGGGTTGGTGCGCATTGTAAGGGTTTCTAACAGGCCATTCACTAGTAGGAGTGAGAAAAACATCACTGGGTGGTGTGAATCGGAGGGCCTGAATTATGATATGCAGTGAGTGGCAATGTAGGATGGAGAAAAGCACCACGGGGTGGTCAGCATGGGGAGGACAGGAAACATACAGTGGCAATGTAGGATAGTTTTCTGAAAAAAATCACGGGGTGGTGCGCATTGTAAGTGTTTGTAGCAGGCCATTCACTAGTAGGAGTGAGAAAATCATCTCGGGGTGGTGTGAATGGGAGGGCCTGAATTAGGATATTCTTGGAGTGGCAATGAAAAATGGAGAAAAGCACCATGGGGTGGTCAACATGGGGAGGTCAGGAAACATGCAATGGCAATGTAGGATAGGTTTCTTTAAAACATTGCGGGGTGGTGCGCATTAAAAGGGTTTCTAACCGGCCATTCCCTGGTAGGAGTGAGAAATACATCACGGGAGGGTGTGAATCGGAAGGCCTGAATTAGGATAGGCAGTGAGGGGCAATGTAGGATGGAGAAAAGCACCACGGCACGGTCAGCATGGGGAGGTCAGGAAACATGCAGTGGCAATGTGGGATAGCTTTCTGAAAAGCATTATTGGTTGGTGCGCATTATAAGGGTTTCTAACAGGCCATTCACTAGTAGGAGTGAGAAAAACATCACAGCGTGGTGTGAATCGGAGGGCCTGAATCAGGATAGGAAGTGACTGGCAATGTAGGATGGAGAAAAGCACCAAAGGGTGGTCATCATGGGGAGCTCAGGACACATGCAGTGGCAATGTCGGATAGGTTTCTGTAAAACATTGCGGGTGGTGAGAATTGTAAGCCTTTCTAACAGGCCATTCACCAGTAGGAGTGAGATAAGCATCATGGGGTGTTGTGAATCGGGGGCCTGAATCAACTTAGACCGTGAGTGGCAATGTAGGATGGAGAAAAGCACCACAGGTTGGTGAGCACGGGGAGGTCAGCAATCATACAATGGCAATGTAGGATGGGTTTCTGAAAAACATCGCGGGGTTTTGCGCATTGTAAGGATTTGTAGCAGGCCATTCACGAGTAGGATTGAGAAAAACATCACGGCGTGGTGTGCATCGGAGGGCCTGAATTAGGTTAGGCAGTGAGTGGCAATGTAGGATGGAGAAAATCACCACAGGGTGGTCAGCATGGGGAGGTCAGAAAACATGCCGTGGCAATGTAGGATAGGTTTCTGGAAAAAAAAAAAAAAAAAACGGGGTGTTGCACATTGTAAGTGTTTCTAACAGGCCATTTACTAGTAGCAGTGAGAAAAACATCACGGGGTGGTGTGAATCGGAGGGCCTGAATTAGGATAGGCAGTGAGTGGCAATGTAGGATGGAGAAAAGCACCACAGTGTGGTCAGCATGGGGAGGTAGGAAACATGCAGTGGCAATGTAGGATAGTTTTCTGAAAAACATCACGGGGTGGTGCGCTTTGTAAGGGTTTCTAACAGGCCATTCACTAGTAGGATTGAGAAAAACATCACGGGGTGGTTTGAATCAGATGTTTTGAATTAGCATATACAGTGAGTGTCAATGTAGGATGGAGAAAAGGACCACGGGGTGGTCAGCATGAGGAGGTCGGGAAAACTGCATTGGCAATGTAGGATAGGTTTCTGAAAAACATCGCTGGTGGTGCGCATTGTAAAGCTTTCTAACAGGCCATTCACTAGTAGGAGTGAGAAAAACATCACGGGGTTGTGTGAATCGGAGGGCCTGAATTAGGTTAGGCAGTGAGTGGCAATATAAAATGGAGAAAAGCACCACGGTGTGGTCAGCATGGGGAGGTCAGGAAACATGGAGTGGCAATATAGGATAGGTTTCTGAAAAACATCACGGGGTGGTGCGCATTGTAAGGGTTTCTAAACGGACATTCCCTGGTAGGAGTGAGAAATACATCACGGGAAGGTGTGAATCGGAAGGCCTGAATTAGGATAAGCAGTGAGTGGAAATGTATGATGTAGAAAAGCACCACGGGGTGGTCTGCATGGGGAGGTCAGGAAACATGCAGTGGCAATGTGGGATAGATTTCTGAAAAACATTACGGGTTGGTGCGCATTGTAAGGGTTTCTCACAGGCCATTCACTAGTAGGAGTGAGAAAAACATCACGGGGTGGTGTGAATTGGAGGGCCTGAATTATGATATGCAGTGAGTGGCAATGTAGGATGGAGAAAAGCACCACGGGGTGGTCAGCATGGGGAGGACAGGAAACATACTGTGGCAATGTAGGATAGTTTTCTGAAAAAAATCATGGGGTGGTGCGCATTGTAAGTGTTTGTAGCAGGCCATTCACTAGTAGGCCTGAGAAAATCATCTCGGGGTGGTGTAAATGGGAGGGCCTGAATTAGGATATTGTTGGAGTGGCAATGAAGAATGGAGAAAAGCACCATGGGGTGGTCAACATGGGGAGGTCAGGAAACATGCAATGGCAATGTAGGATAGGTTTCTGAAAAACATCGCGGGGTGGTGCGCATTGTAAGGGTTTGTAACAGGCCATTCACTAGTAGGAGTGAGAAAAGCATCAGGGGGTGGTGTGAATCTGAGGGCCTGAATTAGGTTAGGCAGTGAGTGGCAATGTAGGATGGAGAAAATCACCACAGGGTGGTCAGCATGGGGAAGTCCGGAAACATGCAGTGTCAATGTAGGATAGGTTTCTGAAAAACATTATGGGGTGGTGCACATTGTAAGGGTTTCTAACCGGCCAATCCCTTTTAGGAGTGAGAGATATATCACGGGAGGGTGTGAATCGGAAGGCCTGAATCAGGATAGGCAGTGACTGGCAATGTAGGACGGAGAAAAGCACCACGGCATGGACAGCATGGGGAGGTTAGGATACATTCAGTGGCAATGTAGTATAGGTTTCTGAAAAACATCGTGGGGTGGTGCACATTGTAAGGGTTTCTAACAGGCCATTCACTAGTAGGAGTGAGAGAAACCTAATGAGGTGGTGTGAATCGGAGGGCCTGAATAAGTATAGGCAGTGAGTGTCAATGTAGGATGTAGAAAAGCACCACGGGGTGGTCCGCATGGGGAGGTCAGGAAACATGCTGTGGCAATGTCTGATATATTTCTGAAAAACATTACGGGTTGGTGTGCATTGTGAAAGTTTCTAACAGGCCATTCACTAGTAGGAGTCAGAAAAACATCACGGCGTGGTGTGAATTGGAGGGCCTGAATCAGGATAGGCAGTGAGTGGCATAGTAGGATAGAGAAAAGCACCAAAGGGTGGTCATCATGGGGAGGTCAGGACAAATGCAGTGGCAATGTAGGATAGGTTTCTGAAAAACATCACGAGTGGTGAGAATTGCAAGGCTTTCTAACAGGCCATTCAGCAGTAGGACTGAGAAAAACATCACGGGGTGGTGTGAATCAGAGGGCCTGAATTATGATAAGCAGTGAGTGGCAATGTAGGATGGAGAAAAGCACCACGGGGCGGTCAGCATGGGGAGGTCAGGAAACATGCAGAGGCAATTTAGGATAGGTTTCTGAAAAAAACTTCGGGGTGGTCTGCATTGTAAGTGTTTCTAACAGGCCATTAACAAGTAGGAGTGAGAAAAACATCACGGGGTGGTGTGAATCGGACGGCCTGATTTAGGATAGGCAGTGAGTGGCAATATAGGATGGAGAAAAGCACCACGGGGTGGTCAGCATGAGGAGGTCAGGAAACATGCAGTGGCAAAGTAGGATAGTTTTCTGAAAAACATCACAGAGTGGTGCCCATTGTATGGCTTTCTAACATGCCATTCACTAGTAGAAGTGAGAAAAACATCACGGGGTGTTGTGAATCGGAGGGCCTGTATCAACTTAGACAGTGAGTGGCAATGTAGGATGGAGAAAAGCACCACGGGTTGCTGAGCACGGGGAGGTCAGGAATCATACAAATGCAATGTAGGATAGGTTTATGAAAAACATCGCGGTGTTGTGCGCATTGGAAGGATTTGTAGCAGGCCATTCACTAGTCGGATTGAGAAAAACATCACGGGGTGGTTTGAATCAGATGTTCTGAATTAGGATATACAGTGAGTGGCTATTTATGATGGAGAAAAGGAGGACGGGGTGGTCAGCATGGGGAGGTCGGGAAACATGCATTGGCAATGTAGGATAGGTTTCTGAAAAACATCGCTGGTGGTGCACATTGTAAGGCTTTCTACCAGGCCATTCACTAGTAGGAGTGAGATAAACATCACGGGTGTTGTGAATCGGAGGGCCTGAATTAGGATAGGCAGTGAGTGGCAATATAAAATGGAGAAAAGCACCACGGTGTGGTCAGCATGGGGAGGTCAGGAAACATGGAGTGGCAATATAGGATAGGTTTCTGAAAAACATCACGGGGTGGTGCGCATTCTAAGGGTTTCTAACCGGCCATTCCCTGGTAGGAGTGAGAAATACATCACGGGAGGGTGTGAATCGGAAGGCCTGAATTAGGATAGGCAGTGAGTGGCAATGTAGGATGAAGAAAAGCACCACGGCATGGTCACCATGGGGAAGTCAGGAAACATGCAGTGGCAATGTGGGATAGCTTTCTGAAAAACATCGAGGGTGGTGCGCATTGTAAGTGTTTCTAACAGGCCATTCACTAATCGGAGGGAGAAAAACATAACGGCGTGGTGAGAATTGGAGGGCCTGAATCAGGATAGGCAGTGAGTTGCAATGTAGGATGGAGAAAAGCACCAAAGGGTGGTCATCATAGGGAGGTCAGGACACATGCAGTGGCAATGTATGATTGGTTTCTGAAAAACATCAAGGGGTGGTGCACATTGTAAGGGTTTCTAAAAGGCCTTTCACTAGTAGGAGTGAGAAAAACATAACGGGGTGGTGTGAATCAAAGTGCCTGAATAAGTATAGGCAGTGAGTGGCAATGTAGGATGTAGAAAAGCACCACGGTGTGGTCAGCATGGGGAGATCAGGAAACATGCAGTGGCAATGTGGGATAGATTTCTGAAAAACATTATGGGTTGGTGCGCATTGTAAGGGTTTCTAACAGGCCATTCACTAGTAGGAGTGAGAAAAACATCACTGGGTGGTGTGAATCGGAGGGCCTGAATTATGATATGCAGTGAGTGGCAATGTAGGATGGAGAAAAGCACCACGGGGTGGTCAGCATGGGGAGGACAGGAAACATACAGTGGCAATGTAGGATAGTTTTCTGAAAAAAATCACGGGGTGGTGCGCATTGTAAGTGTTTGTAGCAGGCCATTCACTAGTAGGAGTGAGAAAATCATCTCGGGGTGGTGTGAATGGGAGGGCCTGAATTAGGATATTCTTGGAGTGGCAATGAAAAATGGAGAAAAGCACCATGGGGTGGTCAACATGGGGAGGTCAGGAAACATGCAATGGCAATGTAGGATAGGTTTCTTTAAAACATTGCGGGGTGGTGCGCATTAAAAGGGTTTCTAACCGGCCATTCCCTGGTAGGAGTGAGAAATACATCACGGGAGGGTGTGAATCGGAAGGCCTGAATTAGGATAGGCAGTGAGGGGCAATGTAGGATGGAGAAAAGCACCATGGCACGGTCAGCATGGGGAGGTCAGGAAACATGCAGTGGCAATGTGGGATAGCTTTCTGAAAAGCATTATTGGTTGGTGCGCATTATAAGGGTTTCTAACAGGCCATTCACTAGTAGGAGTGAGAAAAACATCACAGCGTGGTGTGAATTGGAGGGCCTGAATCAGGATAGGAAGTGACTGGCAATGTAGGATGGAGAAAAGCACCAAAGGGTGGTCATCATGGGGAGCTCAGGACACATGCAGTGGCAATGTCGGATAGGTTTCTGTAAAACATTGCAGGTGGTGAGAATTGTAAGCCTTTCTAACAGGCCATTCACCAGTAGGAGTGAGATAAGCATTGTGGGGTGGTGTGAATCAGAGGGCCTGAATTGTGATAAGCAGTGAGTGGCAATGTATGATGTAGAAAAGTACCTCGGGGTGGTCTGCATGGGGAGGTCAGGAAACATGCAATGGCAATGTAGGATAGGTTTCTGAAAAACATCGCGGGGTGGTGCGCATTGTAAGGCTTTCTAACAGGCCATTGACTAGTAGGAGTGAGAAAAAAATCACGGCGTGGTGTGCATCGGAGGGCCTGAATTAGGTTAGGCACTGAGTGGCAATGTAGGATGGAGAAAATCACCACAGGGTGGTCAGCATGGGGAGGTCAGAAAACATGCCGTGGCAATGTAGGATAGGTTTCTGGAAAAAAAAAAAAATGGGGTGTTGCACATTGTAAGTGTTTCTAACAGGCCATTTACTAGTAGCAGTGAGAAAAACATCACGGGGTGGTGTGAATCGGAGGGCCTGAATTAGGTTAGGCAGTGAGTGGCAACATAAAATGGAGAATAGCACCATGGTGTGGTCAGCATTGGGAGGTTCGGAAACATGCAGTGGCAATGTATGATAGGTTTCTGAAAAACTTCGCAGGGTGGTGCGCATGGTAAGGGTTTCTAACAGGCCATTCACTAGTAGCAGTGAGAAAAACATCACGGGGTGGTGTGAATTGGAGGGCCTGAATTAGGATATGCAGTGAGTGGCAATGTAGGATGGAGAAAAGCACCACAGCGTGGTCAGCATGGGGAGGTCAGGAAACATGCAGTGGCAATGTAGGATAGTTTTCTGAAAAACATCACAGGGTGGTGCGCATTGTAAGGGTTTCTAACAGGCCATTCACTGTTAGGATTGAGAAAAACATCAAGGGGTGCTGTGAATCGGAGGGCCTGAATTAGGATAGGCAGTGAGTGGCAATGTAGGATGTAGAAAAGCACCACAGGGTGGTCAGCATGAGGAGGTTAGGAAACATGCAGTGGCAATGTGGGATAGCTTTCTGAAAAACATTCCGGGTTGGTGCGCATTGTAAGGGATTCTAACAGGCCATTAACTTGTAGGAGTGAGAAAAACATCACGGCGTGGTGTGAATTGGAGGGCCTGAATCAGGATAGGCAGTGAGTGGCAATGTAGGATGGAGAAAAGCAGCAAAGGGTGGTCATCATGTGGAGGTCAGGGCACATGTAGTGGCAAAGTAGGATAGATTTCTGAAGAACAACTCGGGGTGGTGCCCATTGTAAGGCTTTCTAACAGGCCATTCACTAGTAGGAGTGTGAAATACATCATGGTGTGGTGTGAATTGGAGGGCATGAATCAAGTTAGACAGTGAGTGGCCATGTAAAATGGAGAAAAGCACCACAGTGTCGTCAGCATGGGGAGGTCAGGAAACATTCAGTGTCAATGTAGGATAGGTTTCTGATAAACATCTCTGGGTGGTGCGCATTGTAAGGGTTTCTAACAGGCCATTCATTAGTAGGAGTGAGAAAAACATCACGTGGTACTGTGAATCGGTGGGCCTGAATTAGGATAGGCAGTGAGTGGCAACATAACATGGAGAAAAGCACCACGGTGTGGTCAGCATGGGGAAGTCAGGAAACATGCAGTAGCAATGCAGGATCGGTATCTGAAATACATCGCGGGGTTGGGCGCATTGTAAAGGTATCTAACAGGCCATTCACTAGTAGGAGTGTGAAATACATCATGGTGTGGTGTGAATCGGATGGCATGAATTAAGTTAGACAGTGAGTGGCAATGTAGGATGGAGAAAAGAACTACGGGTTGGTGAGCATGGCAAAGTCAGGAAACATGCAATGGCAATGTAGGATAGGTTTCTGAAAAACATCGCGGGGTTGTGCGCATTGTCAGTGTTTGTAGCAGGCCATTCACTAGTAGGAGTGACAAAATCATCACGGGGTGGTGTGAATCAGAAGGCCTGAATCAGGATAGGCAGTGGGTGGCAATGTAGGATGGAGAAATCAACACGGGGTGGTCAGGATGGGGAGGTCAGGACACATGCAGTGGCAAAGTAGGATAGTTCTCTGAAAAACATCAGGGGGTGGTGCCCATTGTAAGACTTTCTAACAGGCCATTCACTAGTAGGAGTGAGAAAAACATCACAGGGTGGTGTGAATCGGAGGGCCTGAATTAGGATAGGCATTGAGTGGCAATGTAAAATGGACAAAAGCACCACGGTGTTGTCAGCATGGGGAGGTCAGGAAACATGCAGTGGCAAAGTAGGATAGGTTTCTGAAAAAAACATCTTTGTGGTGTGCATTGTAAGGCTTTCTAACAGGCCATTCACAAGTAGGAGTGATAAAAACCACGGGGTGGTGTGAATCGGAGGGCCTGATTTAGGATAGGCAGTTAGTGGCAATGTATCATGGAGAAAACCACCACGGGGTGGTCAGCATGAGGACGTCAGAAAACATGCAGTGGCAAAGTAGGATAGTTTTCTGAAAAACATCACGGGGTGGTGCCCAATGTAAGGCTTTCTAACAGGCCATTCACTAGTAGGAGTAAGAAAAACATCACACGGTTGTGTGAATCAGAGGCCCTTAATTAGGGTAGGCAGTGAGTGGCAATGTAGGATGGAGAAAAGCACCACGGGGTGGTCAGGATGGGGAGGTCAGGAAACATGCAGTGGCAATGCAGGATCCGTTTCTAAAAAACATCGCGGTGTTAGGGCATTGTAAAGGTATCTAACAGGCCATTCCCTGGTAGGAGTGAAAAATACATCACGGGAAGGTGTGAATCTGAAGGCCTGAATCATAATAGGCAGTGAGTGGCAATGTAGGATGGAGAAAAGCACCACGGCACGGTCATCATGGGGAGGTCAGGACACATGCAGTGGCAATGTAGGATAGGTTTCTGAAAAACATCGCGGCGTAGTGCGCATGGTAAGGGTTTCTAACAGGCCATTTACTAGTAGGAGTGAGAAATACATCATGGTGTGGTGTGAATTGGAGGGCCTGAATCAAGTTTGACAGTGAGTGGCAATGTAGGATGGAGAAAAGCCCCACGGGTTGGTGAGCATGGAGAGGTCAGGAAACATGCATTGTCAAAGTACGAAAGGTTTCTGAAAAATGTCGCGGGATTGTGCGCATTATAAGGGTTTGTAGTAGGTCCTTCACTAATAGGAGTGAGAAAAACATCACGTGATGGTGTGAATGGGAGTGGCTGAATTAGGATTGGCAGTGAGAGGCAATGAAGAATGGAGAAAAGCACCACGGGTTGGTCAAAATGGGGAGGTCAGGAAACATGTAATGGCAATGTAGGGTAGGTTTCTGAAAAACATCGCGGGGTGGTGCACATTGTAAGGCTTTCTAACAAGCCATTCACAAGTAGGAGTGAAAAAAACATCACAGGGTGGTGTGAATCAGAGGGTCTGAATAAGGATAGGCTGTGAGTGGCAATGTAGGATGGAGAAAAGCACCACGGGTTTGTCAGCATGGGGAGGCAAGGAAACATGCAGTGGCACTGTAGAATAGGTTTCTGATAAGCATCACTGGGTGGTGCGCATTGTAAGGGTTTCTAACAGGCCATTCACTATAAGGAGTGAGAACAACATCACGCGGTGGTGTGAATTAGAGGGCCTGAATCAGGATAGGCATTGAGTGGCAATGTAGGATGGAGAAAAGCAGCAAAGGTTGGTTATCATGGGGAGGTCAGGACACATGCAGTGGCAAAGTAGGATAGTTTTCTGAAAAACATCACGGGGTGGTGCCCATTGTAAGGCTTTCTAACAGGCCATTGACTAGTGGGAGTGAGAAAAACATCACGGGGTGGTGAGAATGGGAGAGCCTGAAATAGGATAGGCAGTTAATGGCAATGAAGAATGGAGAAAAGCACCATGGGTTGATCAACTTGTGGAGGAAAGGAAACATGCAATGGCAATGTAGGATAGGTTTCTGAAAAACATCGCTGGGTGGTGCTCATTGCAAGGCTTTCTAAAAAGCCATTCAGAAGTAGGAGTGAAAAAAAACATCAAGGGGTGGTGTGAATCGGAGAGCCTGAATTAGGGTAGGCAGTGAGTGGCAATGTAGGGTGGAGAAAATCACCACAGGGTAGTCAGCATAGGGAAGTAAGAAAACATGCCCTGGCAATGTAGGATAGGTTTCTGAAAAAAAAAAAAAGCCGGGTGGTGCGATTGTAAGTATTTCTAACAGGCCATTCACTAGTAGGAGTGAGAAAAACGTCACGGGGTGGTGTGAATCGGACGGCCTGAATTAGGATATGCAGTGAGTGGCAATGTAGGATGGAGAAAAGCACCACAGGGTGGTCTGCATGGGGAGGTCAGGAAACATGCAGTGGCAAAGTAGGATAGTTTTCTGAAAAACATCACAGGGTGGTGCGCATTGTAAGGGTTTCTAACAGGCCATTCACTGGTAGGATTGAGAAAAACATCACGGGGTGCTGTGAATCGGAGGGCCTGAATTAGGCTAGGCAGTGAGTGGTAATGTAGATTGTAGAAAAGCACCACAGGGTGGTCAGCATGGGGTGGTCAGGAAACATGCAGTGGCAATGTGGGATAGCTTTCTGAAAAACATTCCGGGTTCGTGTGCATTGTAAGGGATTCTAACAGGCCATTAACTAGTAGGAGTGAGAAAAACATCACGGCGTGGTGTGAACTGGAGGGCCTGAATCAGGATAGGCAGTGAGTGGCAATGTAGGATGGAGAAAAGCAGCAAAGAGTGGTCATCATGTGAAGGTCAGGACACATGCAGTGGCAATGTAGGATAGTTTTCTGAAAAACATCACGGGGTGGTGCCCATTGTATGGCTTTCTTACAGGCCATTCACTAGTAGGAGTGTGAAATACATCATGGTGTGGTGTGAATCGGAGGGCATGAATCAAGTTAGACAGTGAGTGGCAATGTAAAATGGAGAAAAGCACCACAGTGTGGTCAGCATGGGGAGGTCAGGAAACATTCAGTGTCAATGTAGGATAGGTTTCTGATAAACATCTCTGGGTGGTGCGCATTGTAAGGGTTTCTAAAAGGCCATTCATTAGTAGGAGTGAGAAAAACATCACGTGGTACTGTGAATCGGTGGGCCTGAATTAGGATAGGCAGTGAGTGGCAACATAACATGGAGAAAAGCACCACGGTGTGGTCAGCATGGGGAAGTCAGGAAACATGCAGTAGCAATGCAGGATCGGTATCTGAAATACATCGCGGGGTTGGGCGCATTGTAAAGGTATCTAACAGGCCATTCACTAGTAGGAGTGTGAAATACATCATGGTGTGGTGTGAATCGGATGGCATGAATTAAGTTAGACAGTGAGTGGCAATGTAGGATGGAGAAAAGAACTACGGGTTGGTGAGCATGGCAAAGTCAGGAAACATGCAATGGCAATGTAGGATAGGTTTCTGAAAAACATCGCGGGGTTGTGCGCATTGTCAGTGTTTGTAGCAGGCCATTCACTAGTAGGAGTGACAAAATCATCACGGGGTGGTGTGAATCAGAAGGCCTGAATCAGGATAGGCAGTGCGTGGCTATGTAGGATGGAGAAATCAACACGGGGTGGTCAGGATGGGGAGGTCAGGACACATGCAGTGGCAAAGTAGGATAGTTCTCTGAAAAACATCAGGGGGTGGTGCCCATTGTAAGACTTTCTAACAGGCCATTCACTAGTAGGAGTGAGAAAAACATCACAGGGTGGTGTGAATCGGAGGGCCTGAATTAGGATAGGCATTGAGTGGCAATGTAAAATGGACAAAAGCACCACGGTGTTGTCAGCATGGGGAGGTCAGGAAACATGCAGTGGCAAAGTAGGATAGGTTTCTGAAAAAAAACATCTTTGTGGTGCGCATTGTAAGGCTTTCTAACAGGCCATTCACAAGTAGGAGTGATAAAAACCACGGGGTGGTGTGAATCGGAGGGCCTGATTTAGGATAGGCAGTTAGTGGCAATGTATCATGGAGAAAACCACCACGGGGTGGTCAGCATGAGGACGTCAGAAAACATGCAGTGGCAAAGTAGGATAGTTTTCTGAAAAACATCACGGGGTGGTGCCCAATGTAAGGCTTTCTAACAGGCCATTCACTAGTAGGAGTAAGAAAAACATCACACGGTTGTGTGAATCGGAGGCCCTTAATTAGGGTAGGCAGTGAGTGGCAATGTAGGATGGAGAAAAACACCACGGGGTGGTCAGGATGGGGAGGTCAGGAAACATGCAGTGGCAATGCAGGATCCGTTTCTAAAAAACATCGCGGTGTTAGGGCATTGTAAAGGTATCTAACAGGCCATTCCCTGGTAGGAGTGAAAAATACATAACGGGAAGGTGTGAATCTGAAGGCCTGAATCATAATAGGCAGTGAGTGGCAATGTAGGATGGAGAAAAGCACCACGGCACGATCATCATGGGGAGGTCAGGACACATGCAGTGGCAATGTAGGATAGGTTTCTGAAAAACATCGCGGCGTAGTGCGCATGGTAAGGGTTTCTAACAGGCCATTTACTAGTAGGAGTGAGAAATACATCATGGTGTGGTGTGAATTGGAGGGCCTGAATCAAGTTTGACAGTGAGTGGCAATGTAGGATGGAGAAAAGCCCCACGGGTTGGTGAGCATGGAGAGGTCAGGAAACATGCATTGTCAAAGTACGAAAGGTTTCTGAAAAATGTCGCGGGATTGTGCGCATTATAAGGGTTTGTAGTAGGTCCTTCACTAATAGGAGTGAGAAAAACATCACGTGGTGGTGTGAATGGGAGTGGCTGAATTAGGATTGGCAGTGAGAGGCAATGAAGAATGGAGAAAAGCACCACGGGTTGGTCAAAATGGGGAGGTCAGGAAACATGTAATGGCAATGTAGGGTAGGTTTCTGAAAAACATCGCGGGGTGGTGCACATTGTAAGGCTTTCTAACAAGCCATTCACAAGTAGGAGTGAAAAAAACATCACAGGGTGGTGTGAATCAGAGGGTCTGAATAAGGATAGGCTGTGAGTGGCAATGTAGGATGGAGAAAAGCACCACGGGTTTGTCAGCATGGGGAGGCAAGGAAACATGCAGTGGCACTGTAGAATAGGTTTCTGATAAGCATCACTGGGTGGTGCGCATTGTAAGGGTTTCTAACAGGCCATTCACTAGTAGGAGTGAGAATAACATCACGCGGTGGTGTGAATTAGAGGGCCTGAATCAGGATAGGCATTGAGTGGCAATGTAGGATGGAGAAAAGCAGCAAAGGTTGGTTATCATGGGGAGGTCAGGACACATGCAGTGGCAAAGTAGGATAGTTTTCTGAAAAACATCACGGGGTGGTGCCCATTGTAAGGCTTTCTAACAGGCCATTGACTAGTGGGAGTGAGAAAAACATCACGGGGTGGTGAGAATGGGAGAGCCTGAAATAGGATAGGCAGTTAATGGCAATGAAGAATGGAGAAAAGCACCATGGGTTGATCAACTTGTGGAGGAAAGGAAACATGCAATGGCAATGTAGGATAGGTTTCTGAAAAACATCGCTGGGTGGTGCTCATTGCAAGGCTTTCTAAAAAGCCATTCAGAAGTAGGAGTGATAAAAAACATCAAGGGGTGGTGTGAATCGGAGAGCCTGAATTAGGGTAGGCAGTGAGTGGCAATGTAGGGTGGAGAAAATCACCACAGGGTAGTCAGCATAGGGAAGTAAGAAAACATGCCCTGGCAATGTAGGATAGGTTTCTGAAAAAAAAAAAAAAAGCCGGGTGGTGCGATTGTAAGTATTTCTAACAGGCCATTCACTAGTAGGAGTGAGAAAAACGTCACGGGGTGGTGTGAATCGGACGGCCTGAATTAGGATATGCAGTGAGTGGCAATGTAGGATGGAGAAAAGCACCACAGGGTGGTCTGCATGGGGAGGTCAGGAAACATGCAGTGGCAAAGTAGGATAGTTTTCTGAAAAACATCACAGGGTGGTGCGCATTGTAAGGGTTTCTAACAGGCCATTCACTGGTAGGATTGAGAAAAACATCACGGGGTGCTGTGAATCGGAGGGCCTGAATTAGGCTAGGCAGTGAGTGGTAATGTAGATTGTAGAAAAGCACCACAGGGTGGTCAGCATGGGGTGGTCAGGAAACATGCAGTGGCAATGTGGGATAGCTTTCTGAAAAACATTCCGGGTTCGTGTGCATTGTAAGGGATTCTAACAGGCCATTAACTAGTAGGAGTGAGAAAAACATCACGGCGTGGTGTGAACTGGAGGGCCTGAATCAGGATAGGCAGTGAGTGGCAATGTAGGATGGAGAAAAGCAGCAAAGAGTGGTCATCATGTGAAGGTCAGGACACATGCAGTGGCAATGTAGGATAGTTTTCTGAAAAACATCACGGGGTGGTGCCCATTGTATGGCTTTCTTACAGGCCATTCACTAGTAGGAGTGTGAAATACATCATGGTGTGGTGTGAATCGGAGGGCATGAATCAAGTTAGACAGTGAGTGGCAATGTAAAATGGAGAAAAGCACCACAGTGTGGTCAGCATGGGGAGGTCAGGAAACATTCAGTGTCAATGTAGGATAGGTTTCTGATAAACATCTCTGGGTGGTGCGCATTGTAAGGGTTTCTAACAGGCCATTCATTAGTAGGAGTGAGAAAAACATCACGTGGTACTGTGAATCGGTGGGCCTGAATTAGGATAGGCAGTGAGTGGCAACATAACATGGAGAAAAGCCCCACGGTGTGGTCAGCAAGGGGAAGTCAGGAAACATGCAGTGGAAATGCAGGATCGGTTTCTGAAATACATCGTGGGGTTCAGCGCATTGTATAGATATCTAACAGGCCATTCACTAGTAGGAGTGAGAAATACATCATGGTGTGGTGTGAATTGAAGGGCCTGAATCAAGTTAGACAGTGAGTGGCAATGTAGGATGGAGAAAAGCACCACGGGTTTGTCAGCATGCGGATGCGAGGAAACATGCAGTATCAATATAGAATAGGTTTCTGATAAGCATCGCTGGGTGGTGCGCATTGTAAGGCTTTCTAACAGGCCATTCACTAGTAGGAGTGAGAACAACATCACGCGGTGGTGTGAATCGGAGGCCCTGAATTAGGATAGGCAGTGAGTGGCAATGTAGGATGGAGAAAACACCACAGGGTGGTCAGCATGGGGAGGTCAGGAAACATGCAGTGGCAATCTAGGATACTTTTCTGAAAAACATTACCGGTTGGTGCACATTGTAATGGTTTCTAACAGGCCATTCACTAGTAGGAGTGAGAAAAACCTCACGGCGTGGTGTGAATTGGAGGGCCTGAATCAGGATAGGCAGTGGGTGGCAATGTAGGATGGAGAAAAGCACCACGGGTTTGTCAGCATGGGGAGGTCAGGAAACATGCAGTGGCAATGTAGAATAGTTTTCTGATAAGCATCACTTGGTGGTGCGCATTGTAAGGGTTTCTAACAGGCCATTCACTAGTAGGGGTGAGAACAACATCACGTGGTAGTGTGAATTGGAGGGCCTGAATCAGGATAGGCAGTGAGTGGCAATGTAGGATGGAGAAAAGCACCAAAGGGTGGTCATCATGGGGAGGTCAGGACACATGCAGTGGCAAAGTAGGATAGTTTTCTGAAAAACATCACGGGGTGGTGCCCATTGTAAGGCTTTCTAACAGGCCATTCACTAATAGGAGTGAGAAAATCATCACGGGGTGGTGAGAATGGGAGAGGCTGAATTAGGATAGGCAGTTAATGGCAATGAAGAATGGAGAAAAGCACCATGGATTGGTCAACATGGGGAGGAAAGGAAACATGCAATGGCAATGTAGGATAGGTTTCTGAAAAACATCGCTGGGTGGTGCTCATTGCAAGGATTTCTAAAAAGCCATTCAGAAGTAGGAGTGAAAAAAACATCAAGGGGTGGTGTGAATCGGAGAGCCTGAATTAGGGTAGGCAGTGAGTGGCAATGTAGGGTGGAGAAAATCACCACAGGGTGGTCAGCATAGGGAGGTAAGAAAACATGCCCTGGCAATGTAGGATAGGTTTCTGAAAAAAAAAAAGCCGGGTGGTGCGATTGTAAGTGTTTCTAACAGGCCATTCACTAGTAGGAGTGAGAAAAACGTCACGGGGTGGTGTGAATCGGAGGGCCTGAATTAGGATAGGCAGTGAGTGGTAATGTAGATTGTAGAAAAGCACCACAGGGTGGTCAGCATGGGGAGGTCAGGAAACATGCAGTGGCAATGTGGGATAGCTTTCTGAAAAACATTCCGGGTTGGTGTGCATTGTAAGGGTTTCTAACAGGCCATTCAATAGTAGGATTGACAAAAATATCACGGCGTGGTGTGAATTGGAGGGCCTGAATCAGGATAGGCAGTGAGTGGCAATGTAGGATGGAGAAAAGCAGCAAAGGGTGGTCATCATGTAGAGGTCAGGACACATGTAGTGGCAAAGTAGGATAGTTTTCTGAAAAACATCACGGGGTGGTGCCCATTGTAAGGCTTTCTTACAGGCCATTCACTAGTAGGAGTGTGAAATACATCATGGTGTGGTGTGAATCGGAGGGCATGAATCAAGTTATACAGTGAGTGGCAATGTAAAATGGAGAAAAGCACCACAGTGTGGTCAGCATGGGGAGGTCAGGAAACATTCAGTGTCAATGTAGGATAGGTTTCTGAAAAACATCTCTGGGTGGTGCGCATTGTAAGGGTTTCTAACAGGCCATTCATTAGTAGGAGTGAGAAAAACATCACGTGGTACTGTGAATCGGTGGGCCTGAATTAGGATAGGCAGTGAGTGGCAACATAACATGGAGAAAAGCACCACGGTGTGGTCAGCATGTGGAAGTCAGGAAACATGCAGTGGCAATGCAGGATCGGTTTCTGAAATACATCGTGGGGTTGGGCGCATTGTAAAGATATCTAACAGGCCATTCACTAGTAGGAGTGAGAAATACATCATGGTGTGGTATGAATCGAAGGGCCTGAATCAAGTTAGACAGTGAGTGGCAATGTAGGATGGAGAAAAGCACCACGGGATTGTCAGCATGGGGATGCAAGGAAACATGCAGTATCAATATAGAATAGGTTTCTGATAAGCATCGCTGGGTGGTGCGCATTGTAAGGCTTTCTAACAGGCCATTCACTAGTAGGAGTGAGAACAACATCATGCGGTGGTGTGAATCGGAGGCCCTGAATTAGGATAGGCAGTGAGTGGCAATGTAGGATGGAGAAAACACCACAGGGTGGTCAGCATGGGGAGGACAGGAAACATGCATTGGCAATCTACGATACTTTTCTGAAAAACATTACCGGTTGGTGCACATTGTAATGGTTTCTAACAAGCCTTTCACTAGTAGGAGTGAGAAAAACCTCACGGCGTGGTGTGAATTGGAGTGCCTGAATCAGTATAGGCAGTGAGTGGCAATGTAGGATGGAGAAAAGCACCACGGGGTGGTAATTATGGGATTGGTCAGGACACATGCAGTGGCAATGTAGCATAGGTTTCTAAAACACATCGCGGATGGTGAGGATTGTAAGGGTTTCTAACAGGCCATTCACTAGTAGGAGTGAGAAAAACATCACGGGGTGGTGTGAATCAGATGTTCTGAATTAGGATAGGCAGTGAATGGCAATGTAGGATGGAGAAAAGCACCACGGGGTGATCAGCATGGGGAGGTCAGGAAACATGCAGTGGCAATGCAGGATCGGTTTCTGCAATACATCGCGGGTTTTGGTGCAGTGTAAAGTTATCTAACAGGCCATTCACTAGTAGGAGTGTGAAATACATCATGGTGTGGTGTGAATCGGAGGTCATGAATCAAGTTAGACACTGAGTGGAAATGTAGGATGGAGAAAAGCACCACGGGTTGGTGAGCATGTGCAAGTCAGGAAACATGCAATGGCAATGTAGGATAGGTTTCTTAAAAACATCGCGGCGTTGTGCGCATTGCCAGTGTTTGTAGCAGGCCATTCACTAGTAGGAGTGACAAAATCATCACGGGGTGGTGTGAATCGGAAGGCCTGAATTAGGTTAGGCAGTGAGTGGCAATGTAGGATGGAGAAAATCACCACAGGGTGGTCAGCATGGGGAGGTTCTAAAACATGCACTGGCAATGTAGGATAGGTTTCTGAAAATAAAAAGTGGGGTGGTGCGATTGAATGTGTTTCTAACAGGCCATTCACTAGTAGGAGTGAGAAAAACATCACGGGGTGGTGTGAATCGGAGGGCCTGAATTAGGATATGCAGTGAGTGGCAATGTTGGATGGAGAAAAGCACCACAGCGTGGTCAGCATGGGGAGGTCAGGAAACATGCAGTGGCAATGTAGGATAGTTTTCTGAAAAACATCACAGGGTGGTGCGCATGGTAAGGGTTTCTAACAGGCCATTCACTGGTAGGAGTGAGAAAAACATCACGGGGTGCTTAGAATCGGAGGCCCAGAATTAGGATAGGCAGTGAGTGGCAATGTAGGATGTAGAAAAGCACCACAGGGTGGTCAGCATGGGGAGGTCAGGAAACATGCAGTCGCAATGTGGGATAGCTTTCTGAAAAACATTCCGGGTTGGTGCGCATTGTAAGGGATTCTAACAGGCCATTCACTAGTAGGAGTGAGAAAAACATCACGGCGTGGTGTGAATTGGAGGGCCTGAATCAGGATAGGCAGTGAGTGGCAATGTAGGATGGAGAAAAGCAGCAAAGGGTGGTCATCATGTGGAGGTCAGGACACATGTAGTGGCAAAGTAGGATAGTTTTCTGAAAAACATCTCGGGGTGGTGCCCATTGTAAGGCTTTCTAACAGGCCATTCACTAGTAGGAGTGTGAAATACATCATGGTGTGGTGTGAATCGGAGGGCATGAATCAAGTTAGACAGTGAGTGGAAATGTAAAATGGAGAAAAGCACCACAGTGTGGTCAGCATGGGGAGGTCAGGAAACATTCAGTGTCAATGTAGGATAGGTTTCTGATAAACATCTCTGGGTGGTGCGCATTGTAAGGGTTTCTAACAGGCCATTCATTATTAGGAGTGAGAAAAACATCACGTGGTACTGTGAATCGGTGGGCCTGAATTAGGATAGGCAGTGAGTGGCAACATAACATGGAGAAAAGCACCACGGTGTGGTCAGCATGGGGAAGTCAGGAAACATGCAGTGGCAATGCAGGATCGGTATCTGAAATACATCGCCGGTTTGGGCGCATTGTAAAGGTATCTAACAGGCCATTCACTAGAAGGAGTGTGAAATACATCATGGTGTGGTGTGAATCGGATGGCATGAATCAAGTTCGACAGTGAGTGGCAATGTAGGATGGAGAAAAGAACCACGGGTTGGTGAGCATGGCAAAGTCAGGAAACATGCAATGACAACGTAGGATAGGTTTCTGAAAAACATCGCGGGGTTGTGCGCATTGTCAGTGTTTGTAGCAGGCCATTCACTAGTAGGAGTGACAAAATCATCACGGGGTGGTGTGAATCGGAAGGCCTGAATCAGGATAGGCAAGGAGTGGCAACGTAGGATGGAGAAAACCACCACGGGGTGGTCAGCATGGGGAGGTCAGGAAACATGCAGTGGCAAACTAGGATAGGTTTCTGAAAAAAACATCTTTGTGGTGCGCATTGTAAGGCTTTCTAACAGGCCATTCACTAGTAGCAGTGAGAAAAACCACGGGGTGGTGTGAATCCGAGGGCCTGATTTAGGATAGGCAGTTTGTGGCAATGTAACATGGAGAAAACCACCACGGGGTGGTCAGCATGAGGACGTCAGAAAACATGCAGTGGCAAAGTAGGATAGTTTTCTGAAAAACATCACGGGGTGGTGCCCAATGTAAGGCTTTCTAACAGGCCATTCACTATTAGGAGTAAGAAAAACATCACACGGTGGTGTGAATCGGAGGCCCTTAATTAGGATAGGCAGTGAGTGGCAATGTAGGATGGAGAAAAGCACCACGGGGTGGTCAGGATGGGGAGGTCAGGAAACATGCAGTGGCAATGCAGGATCCGTTTCTAAAAAACATCGCGGTGTTGGGCGCATTGTAAAGGTATCTAACAGGCCATTCCCTGGTAGGAGTGAAAAATACATCACGGGAAGGTGGGAATCTGAAGGCCTGAATCATAATAGGCAGTGAGTGGCAATGTAGGATGGAGAAAAGCACCACGGCACGGTCATCATGGGGAGGTCAGGACACATGCAGTGGCAATGTAGGATAGGTTTCTGAAAAACATTGCGGCATAGTGCGCATGGTAAGGGTTTCTAACAGGCCATTTACTAGTAGGAGTGAGAAATACATCATGGTGTGGTGTGAATTGGAGGGCCTGAATCAAGTTTGATAGTGAGTGGCAATGTAGGATGGAGAAAAGCCCCACGGGTTGGTGAGCATGGAGAGGTCAGGAAACATGCATTGTCAAAAAACGAAAGGTTTCTGAAAAATGTCGCGGGATTGTGCGCATTGTAAGGGTTTGTAGCAGGCCCTTCACTAGTAGGAGTGAGAAAAACATCACGTGGTGGTGTGAATGGGAGTGGCTGAATTAGGATTGGCAGTTAGAGGAAATGAAGAATGGAGAAAAGCACCACGGGTTTGTCAGCATGGGAGGCAAGGAAACATGCAGTGGCAATGTAGAATAGGTTTCTGATAAGCATCACTGAGTGGTGCGCATTGTAAGGGTTTCTAACAGGCCATTCACTAGTAGGAGTGAGAACAACATCACGCGGTGGTGTGAATTAGAGGGCCTGAATAAGGATAGGCATTGAGTGGCAATGTAGGATGGAGAAAAGCAGCAAAGGTTGGTCATCATGGGGAGGTCAGGACACATGCAGTGGCAAAGTAGGATAGTCTTCTGAAAAACATCACGGGGTGGTGCCCATTGTAAGGCTTTCTAACAGGCCTTTCACTAGTAGGAGTGAGAAAAACATCACGGGGTGGTGTGAATCGGAGGGACTGAATTAGGGTAGGCAGTGAGTGGCAATGTAGGATGGAGAAAAGCACCACAGGGTGGTCCGCATAGGGAGGTCAGGAAACATGCAATGGCAAAGTAGGATAGTTTTCTGAAAACATCACGGGGTCGTGCGGATTTTAAGGGTTTATAACAGGCCATTCAATAATAGGAGTGAGAATAACATCACAGGGTGGTTTGAATCAGATGTTCTGAATTAGGATATACAGTGAGTGGCAATGTAGGATGGAGAAAAGCACCACGGGGTTGTCATCATGGGGAGGTCAGGAAACATGCAGTGGCAATGTAGGAAATGTTTCTGAAAAACAAAACGGGGTGGAGCGCCTTGTAAGGGTATCTAACCGGCCATTCCCTGGTAGGAGTGAGAAATGCATCACGGGAAGGTGTGAATCGGAAGGCCTGAATCAGAATAGGCAGTGAGTGGCAATGTAGGATGGAGAAAAGCACCACGGCACGGTCATCATGGGGAGGTCAGGACACATGCAGCGGCAACGTAGGATAGGTTTCTGAAAAACATCGCGGCGTAGTGCGCATGGTAAGGGTTTCTAACAGGCCATTTACTAGTAGGATTGAGAAATACATCATGGTGTGGTGTGAATTAGAGGGCCTGAATCAAGTTTAACAGTGAGTGGCAATGTAGGATGGAGAAAAGCCCCACGGGTTGGTGAGCATGGGAGGTCAGGAAACATGCATTGTCAATGTACGAAAGGTTTCTGAAAAACGACGCGGGGTTGTGCGCATTGTAAGTGTTAGTAGCAGGCCCTTTACTTGTAGGAGTGAGAAAAACATCCCGTGGTGGTGTGAATCAGAGGGGCTGAATTAGGATTGGCAGTGAGTGGCAATGAAGAATGGAGAAAAGCACCACGGGTTGGTCAAAATGGGGAGGTCAGGAAACATGTAATGGCAATGTAGGGTAGGTTTCTGAAAAACATCGCGGGGTGGTGCACATTGTAAGGCTTTCTAACCAGCCATTCGAAAGTAGGAGTGAAAAAAACATCACAGGGTGGTGTGAATCAGAGGGTCTGAATTAGGATAGGCTGTAAGTGGCAATGTAGAATGGAGAAAAGCACCACGGGTTTGTCAGCATGGGGAGGCAAGGAAACATGCAGTGGCAATGTAGAATATGTTTCTGATAAGCACCACTGGGTGGTGCGCATTATAAGGGTTTCTAACAGGCCATTCACTATTAGGAGAGAGAAAAACATCACGCGGTGGTGTGAATTGGAGGGCCTGAATCAGGATAGGCATTGAGTGGCAATGTAGGATGGAGAAAAGCAGCAAAGGGTGGTCATCATGGGGAGGTCAGGACACATGCAGTGGCAAAGTAGGATAGTTTTCTGAAAAACATCACGGTGTGGTGCGGATTTTAAGGGTTTCTAACAGGCCATCCACTAGTAGGAGTGAGAAAAACATCAGGGGGTGGTTTGAATCACATGTTCTAATTAGGATAGGCAGTGAGTGGCTATGTAGGATGGAGAATAGCACCATAGGGTGGTCAGCATGAGGAAGTCAGGAAACATGCAATGGCAATGTAGGATAGTTTTCTGAAAAAATCACGGGGTGGTGTGGATTTTAAGGGTTTCTAACAGGCCATTCACTAGTAGGAGTGAGAAAAACATCAGGGGGTGGTTTGAATCAGATGTTCTAATTAGGATAGGCAGTGAGTGTCTATGTAGGATGGAGAAAAGCACCGCGGGGTGGTCATCATGGGGAGGTCAGGACACATGCAGTGGCAATGTAGGATATGTTTCTGAAAAAAATCGCGGGGTGGTGCACATTGTAAGTGTTTCTAACAGGCTTTTCACTAGTAGGAGTGAGAAAAAAAATCACAGGGTGGTATGAATCGGAGGGCCTAAATTATGATAGGCCGTGAGTGGCAACGTAGCATGGAGAAAAGCACACGGGGTAGTCACCATGGGGAGGACAGGAAACATGCAGGGGCAATGTAGGATAGTTTTCTGAAAAACATCATGGGGTGGTGGGCATTGTAAGGGTTTCTAACAGGCCTTTCACTAGTAGGAGTGAGAAAAACATCACGGGGTGGTGCGAATCAGATGTTCTGAATTAGGATAGGCAGTGAGTGGCAATGTAGGATGGAGAAAAGCACCTCGGGGTGTTCAGCATGGGGTGGTCAGGAAACATGCAGTGGCAATGTAGGATAGATTTCTGAAAAAAACAGCGGGGTGGTGCGCATTGTAAGGCTTTCTAACAGGCCATTCACTAGTAGGAGTGAGAAAAACATCACGGGGTGGTTTGAATCAGATGTTCTGAATTAGGATATACCGTGAGTGGCAATGTAGGATGGACAAAAGCACCATGGGGTTGTCAGCATGGGGAGGTCAGGAAACATGCAGTGGCAATGTAGGATAGGTTTCTGAAAAACATCGCTGGTTGTGTGCATTGTAAGTCTTTCTAACAGGCCATTCACTAGTAGGAGTGAGAAAAACATCACAGGGTGGTGTGAATGGTAGGGCCTGAATTAGGACAGGCAGTGAGTGGCAATATAAAATGGAGAAAAGCACCACGGTGTGGTCAGCATGGGGAGGTCAGGAAACATGCAGTGGCAATGTAGGAAAGGTTTCTGAAAAACATCACGGGGTGGTGCGCCTTGTAAGGGTATCTAACAAGCCATTCCCTGGTAGGAGTGAGAAATACATCACGGGAAGGTGTGAGTCGGAAGGCCTGAATCAGAATAGGCAGTGAGTGGCAATGTAGGATGGAGAAAAGCACCACGGCACGGTCATCATTGGGAAGTCAGGACACATGCAGTGGCAATGTAGGATAGGTTTCTGAAAAACATCACGGCGGAGTGCGCATGGTACGGGTTTCTAACAGGCCATTTTCTAGTAGGAGTGAGAAATATATCATGGTGTGGTGTGAATTGGAGGGCCTGAATCAAGTTTGACTGTGAGTGGCAATGTAGGTTGGAGAAAAGCTCCACGGGTTGGTGAGCATGGGAAAGTCAGGAAACATGCATTGTCAATGTACGATAGGTTTCTGAAAAACGTCGCGGGGTTGTGCGCATTGTAAGGGTTTGTAGCAGGCCCTTCACTAGTAGGAGTGAGAAAAACATCACGTGGTGGTGTGAATCGGAGTGGCTGAATTAGGATTGGCAGTGAGTGGCAATGAAGAATGGAGAAAGCACAACGGTTTGGTCAACATGGGGAGGTCAGGAAACGTGTAATGGCAATGTAGGGTATGTTTCTGAAAAGCATCGCGGGGTGGTGCACATTGTAAGGCTTTCTAACACGCCATTCACAAGTACGAGTGAAAAAAACATCACAGGGTGGTGTGAATCAGAGGGTCTGAATTAGGATAGGCTGTGAGTGGCAATGTAGGATGGAGAAAAGCACCACGTGTTTGTCAGCATGGGGAGGCAAGGAAACATGCAGTGGCAATGTAGAATAGGTTTCTGATAAGCATCACTTGGTGGTGCGCATTGTAAGGGTTTCTAACAGGCCATTCACTAGTAGGGATGAGAACAACATCACGTGGTAGTGTGAATTGGAGGGCCTGAATCAGGATAGACAGTGAGTGGCAATGTAGGATGGAGAAAAGCAGCAAAGGGTGGTCATCATGGGGAGCTCAGGACACTTGCAGTGGCAAAGTAGGATAGTTTTCTGAAAAACATCACGGGGTGGTGCCCATTGTAAGGCTTTCTAACAGGCCATTCACTAATAGGAGTGAGAAAATCATCACGGGGTGGTGAGAATGGGAGAGGCTGAATTAGGATAGGCAGTTAATTGCAATGAAGAATGGAGAAAAGCACCATGGGTTGGTCAACATGAGGAGGAAAGGAAACATGCAATGGCAATGTAGCATAGGTTTCTGAAAAACATCGCTGGGTGGTGCTCATTGCAAGGCTTTCTAAAAAGCCATTCAGAAGTAGGAGTGAAAAAAACATCAAGGGGTAGTGTGAATCGGAGAGCCTGAATTAGGGTAGGCAGTAAGTGGCAATGTAGGGTGGAGAAAATCACCACAGGGTGGTCAGCATAGGGAGGTAAGAAAACATGCCCTGGCAATGTAGGATAGGTTTCTGAAAAAAAAAAAAAAAAAAAAGCCGGGAGGTGCGATTGTAAGTGTTTCTAACAGGCCATTCACTAGTAGGAGTGAGAAAAACATCACGGGGTGGTGTGAATCGGAGGGCCTGAATTAAGATAGGCAGTGAGTGGCAATGTAGATTGTAGAAAAGCACCACAGGGTGGTCAGCATGCGGAGGTCAGGAAACATGCAGGGGCAATGTTGGATAGCTTTCTGAAAAACATTCCGGGTTGGTGCGCATTGTAAGGGATTCTAACAGGCCATTCACTAGTAGGTGTGAGAAAAACATCACGACGTGGTGTGAATTGGAGGGCCTGAATCAGGATAGCAGTGAGTGGCAATGTAGGATGGAGAAAAGCAGCAAAGGGTGGTCATCATGTGGAGGTCAGGACACATGTAGTGGCAAAGTAGGATAGTTTTCTGAAAAACATCATGGGGTGGTGCCCATTGTAAGGCTTTCTAACAGGCCATTCACTAGTAGGAGGGTGAAATACATCATGGTGTGGTGTGAATCGGAGGGCATGAATCAAGTTAGACAGTGAGTGGCAATGTAAAATGGAGAAAAGCACCACAGTGTGGTCAGCATGGGGAGGTCAGGAAACATTCAGTGTCAATGTAGGATAGGTTTCTGATAAACATCTCTGGGTGGTGTGCATTGTAAGGGTTTCTAACAGGCCATTCATTAGTAGGAGTGAGAAAAACATCACGTGGTACTGTGAATCGGTGGGCCTGAATTAGGATAGGCAGTGAGTGGCAACATAACATGGAGAAAAGCACCACGGTGTGGTCAGCATGGGGAAGTCAGGAAACATGCAGTGGCAATGTAGGATCGGTTTCTGAAATACATCGCTGGGTTGGGCGCATTGTAAAGGTATCTAACAGGCCATTCACTAGTAGGAGTGTGAAATACATCATGGTGTGGTGTGAATCGGGTGGCATGAATCAAGTTAGACAGTGAGTGGCAATGTAGAATGGAGAAAAGAACCACGGGTTGGTGAGCATGGCAAAGTCAGGAAACATGCAATGGCATATAGGATAGGTTTCTGAAAAACATCGCGGGGTTGTGCGCATTGTCAGTGTTTGTAGCAGGCCATTCACTAGTAGGAGTGACAAAATCATCACGGGGTGGTGTCAATCGGAAGGCCTGAATCAGGATAGGCAGTGGGTGGCAATGTAGGATGGAGAAAAGCACCACGGGATGGTCAGCATGGGGAGGTCAGAACACATGCAGTGGCAAAGTAGGATAGTTCTCTGAAAAACATCCTGGGGTGGTGCCCATTGTAAGACTTTCTAACAGGCCATTCACTAGTAGGAGTGAGAAAAACATCACAGGGTGGTGTGAATCGGAGGGCCTGAATTAGGATAGGCAGTGAGTGGCAATGTAAAATGGACAAAAGCACCACGGTGTGGTCAGCATGGGGAGGTCAGGAAACATGCAGTGGCAAAGTAGGATAGGTTTCTGAAAAAAACATCTTTGTGTTGCGCATTGTAAGGCTTTCTAACAGGCCATTCACTAGTAGGAGTGAGAAAAACCACGGGGTGGTGTGAATCGGAGGGCCTGATTTAGGATAGGCAGTTAGTGGCAATGTATCATGGAGAAAACCACCACGGGGTGGTCAGCATGAGGACGTCAGAAAACATCCAGTGGCAAATAGGATAGTTTTCTGAAAAACATCACGGGGTGGTTCCCAATATAAGGCTTTCTAACAGGCCATTCACTAGTAGGAGTAAGAAAAACATCACACGGTGGTGTGAATCGGAGGCCCTTAATTAGGATAGGCAGTGAGTGGCAATGTAGGATGGAGAAAAGCACCACGGGGTGGTCAGGATGGGGAGGTCAGGAAACATGCAGTGGCAATGCAAGATCCGTTTCTAAAAAACATCGCGGTGTTGGGCGCATTGTAAAGGTATCTAACAGGCCATTCCCTGGTAGGAGTGAGAAATACATCACGGGAAGGTGTGAATCTGAAGGCCTGAATCATAATAGGCAGTGAGTGGCAATGTAGGATGGAGAAAAGCACCACGGCACGGTCATCATGGGGAGGTCAGGACACATGCAGTGGCAATGTAGGATAGGTTTCTGAAAAACATTGCGGTGTAGTGCGCATGGTAAGGGTTTCTAACAGGCCATTTACTAGTAGGAGTGAGAAAAACATCACGCGGTGCTGTGAATTGGAGGGCCTGAATCAGGATAGGCATTGAGTGGCAATGTAGGATGGAGAAAAGCAGCAAAGGGTGGTCATCATGGGGAGGTCAGGACACATGCAGTGGCAAAGTAGGATAGTTTTCTGAAAAACATCACGGTGTGGTGCGGATTTTAAGGGTTTCTAACAGGCCATTCACTAGTAGGAGTGAGAAAAACAACAGGGGGTGGTTTGAATCACATGTTGTAATTAGGATAGGCAGTGAGTGGCTATGAAGGATGGAGAATAGCACCATAGGGTGGTCAGTATGAGGAAGTCAGGAAACATGCAATAGCAATGTAGGATATTTTTCTGAAAAAATCACGTGGTGGTGCGGATTTTAAGGGTTTCTAACAGGCCATGCACTAGTAGGAGTGAGAAAAACATCACGGGGTGGTTTGAATCAGATGTTCTAATTAGGATAGACAGTGAGTGGCTATGTAGGATGGAGAAAAGCACCGCGGGGTGGTCATCATGGGGAGGTCAGGACACCTGCAATGGCAATGTAGGATAGGTTTCTAAAAAAAATCGCGGGGTGGTGCACATTGTAAATGTTTCTAACAGGCTTTTCACTAGTAGGAGTGAGAAAAACATCACAGGGTGGTATGAATCGGAGGGCCTAAATTATGATAGGCAGTGAGTGGCAACGTAGCATGGAGAAAAGCACACGGGGTAGTCACCATGGGGAGGACAGGAAACATGCAGGGGCAATGTAGGATAGTTTTCTGAAAAACATCATGGGGTGGTGGGCATTGTAAGGGTTTCTAACAGGCCTTTCACTAGTAGGAGTGAGAAAAACATCACGGGGTTGTGTGAATCAGATGTTCTGAATTAGGATAGGCAGTGAGTGGCAATGTAGGATGGAGAAAAGCACCTCGGGGTGTTCAGCATGGGGTGGTCAGGAAACATGCAGGGCAATGTAGGATAGGTTTCTGAAAAAAACAGCGGGGTGGTGCGCATTGTAAGGGTTTCTAACAGGCCATTCACTAGTAGGAGTGAGAAAAACATCACGGGGTGGTTTGAATCAGATGTTCTGAATTAGGATATACAGTGAGTGGCAATGTAGGATGGACAAAAGCACCATGGGGTTGTCAGCATGGGGAAGTCAGGAAACATGCAGTGGCAATGTAGGATAGGTTTCTGAAAAACATCGCTGGTTGTGTGCATTGTAAGGCTTTCTAACAGGACATTCACTAGTAGGAGTGAGAAAAACATCACAGGGTGGTGTGAATCGTAGGGCCTGAATTAGGATAGGCAGTGAGTGGCAATATAAAATGGAGAAAAGCACCACGGTGTGGTCAGCATGGGGAGGTCAGGAAACATGCAGTGGCAATGTAGGAAAGGTTTCTGAAAAACATCACGGGGTGGTGCGCCTTGTAAGGGTATCTAACAAGCCATTCCCTGGTAGGAGTGAGAAATACATCACGGGAAGGTGTGAGTCGGAAGGCCTGAATCAGAATAGGCAGTGAGTGGCAATGTAGGATGGAGAAAAGCACCACGGCACGGTCTTCATTGGGAAGTCAGGACACATGCAGTGGCAATGTAGGATAGGTTTCTGAAAAACATCATGGCGTAGTGCGCATGGTAAGGGTTTCTAACAGGCCATTTTCTAGTAGGAGTGAGAAATACATCATGGTGTGGTATGAATTGGAGGGCCTGAATCAAGTTTGACTGTGAGTGGAAATGTAGGTTGGAGAAAAGCTCCACGGGTTGGTGAGCATGTGAATGTCAGGAAACATGCATTGTCAATGTACGATAGGTTTCTCAAAAACGTCGCGGCGTTGTGCGCATTGTAAGGGTTTGTAGCAGGCCCTTCACTAGTAGGAGTGAGAAAAACATCACGTGGTGGTGTGAATCGGAATGGCTGAATTAGGATTGGCAGTGAGTGGCAATGAAGAATGGAGAAAAGCACAATGGGTTGGTCAACATGGGGAGGTCAGGAAATGTGTAAAGGCAATGTAGGGTATGTTTCTGAAAAACATCGCGGGGTGGTGCACATTGTAAGGCTTTCTAACAAGCCATTCACAAGTATGAGTGAAAAAAACATCACAGGGTGGTGTGAATTAGAGGGCCTGAATCAGGATAGGCATTGAGTGGCAATGTAGGATGGAGAAAAGCAGCAAAGGGTGGTCATCATGGGGAGGTCAGGACACATGCAGTGGCAAAGTAGGATAGTTTTCTGAAAAACATCACGGGGTGGTGCCCATTGTAAGGATTTCTAACAGGCCATTGACTAGTAGGAGTGAGAAAAACATCATGGGGTGGTGTGAATCGGAGGCACTGAATTAGGATAGCCAGTGAGTGGCAATGTAGGATGGAGAAAAGCACCACAGGGTGGTCCGCATGGGGAGGTCAGGAAACATGCAATGGCAATGTAGGATAGTTTTCTGAAAACATCACGGGGTCGTGCGGATTTTAAGGGTTTCTAACAGGCCATTCAATAGTAGGAGTGAGAAAAACATCACGGGGTGGTTTGAATCAGATGTTCTGAATTAGGATATACAGTGAGTGGCAATGTAGGATGGAGAAAAGCAGTACGGGGTTGTCAGCATGGGGAGGTCAGGAAACATGCAGTGGCAATGTAGGATAGGTTTCTGAAAAACATCGCTGGTTGTGCGCATTGTAAGGCTTTCTAACAGGCCATTCACTAGTAGGAGTGAGAAAAACATCACAGGGTGGTGTGAATCGTAGGGTCTGAATTAGGATAGGCAGTGAGTGGCAATATAAAATGGAGAAAAGCACCACGGTGTGGTCAGCATTGGGAGGTCAGGACACATGCATTGTCAATGTACGAAAGGTTTCTCAAAAACGTCGCGGGGTTGTGCGCATTGTAAGTGTTTGTGGCAGGCCCTTCAGTAGTAGGAGTGAGAAAAACATCCCGTGGTGGTGTGAATCAGATGTTTTAATTAGGATAGGCAGTGAGTGGGTATGTAGGATGGAGAATAGCACCATAGGGTGGTCAGCATGAGGAGGTCAGGAAACATGCAATGGCAATGAAGGGTAGGTTTCTGAAAAACATCGCGGGGTGGTGCGGATTTTAAGGGTTTCTAACAGGCCATTCACTAGTAGGAGTGAGAAAAATATCAGGGGGTGGTTTGAATCTGATGTTCTAATTAGGATAGGCAGTGAGTGGCTATGTAGAATGGAGAAAAGCACCGCGGGGTGGTCATCATGGGGAGGTCAGGACACATGCAGTGGCAATGTAGGATAGGTTTCTGAAAAACATCGCGGGGTGGTGCGCATTGTAAGTGTTTCTAACAGGCTTTTCACTAGTAGGAGTGAGAAAAACGTCACAGGGTGGTATGAATCGGAGGGCCTAAATTATGATAGGCAGTGAGTGGCAACGTAGCATGGAGAAAAGCACATGGGGTAGTCACCATGGGGAGGACAGGAAACATGCACTGGCAATGTAGGATAGTTTTCTGTAAAACATCACGGGGTGGTTGGCATTGTAAGGGTTTCTAACAGGCCTTTCACTAGTAGGAGTGAGAAAAACATCATGGGGTGTGTGAATCAGATGTTCTGAATTAGGATAGGCAGTGAGTGGCAATGTAGGATGGAGAAAAGCACCACGGGGTTGTCAGCATGGGGAGGTCAGGAAACATGCAGTGGCAATGTAGGATAGGTTTCTGAAAAAAACAGCGGGGTGGTGCGCATTGTAAGGGTTTCTAACAAGCCATTCACTAGTAGGAGTGAGAAAAACATCACGGGGTGGTTTGAATCAGATGTTCTGAAATAGGATATACAGTGAGTGGCAATGTAGGATGGAGAAAAGCACCACGGGGTTGTCAGCATGGTGAGGTCAGGAAACATGCAGTGGCAATGTAGGATAGGTTTCTGAAAAACATCGCTGGTTGTGTGCATTGTAAGGCTTTCTAACAGGCCATTCACTAGTAGGAGTGAGAAAAACATCACAGGGTGGTGTGAATCGTAGGGCCTGAATTAGGATAGGCAGTGAGTGGCAATATAAAATGGAGAAAAGCACCACGGTGTGGTCAGCATGGGCAGGTCAGGAAACATGCAGTGGCAATGTAGGAAAGGTTTCTGAAAAACATCAGGGGGTGGTGCGCCTTGTAAGGGTATCTAAAAAGCCATTCCCTGGTAGGAGTGAGAAATACATCACGGGAAGGTGTAAGTCAGAAGGCCTGAATCAGAATAGGCAGTGAGTGGCAATGTAGGATGGAGAAAAGCACCACGGCACGGTCATCATTGGGAAGTCAGGACACATGCAGTGGCAATATAGGATAGGTTTCTGAAAAACATCACGGCGTAGTGCGCATGGTAAGGGTTTCTAACAGGCCATTTTCTAGTAGGAGTGAGAAATACATCATGGTGTGGTATGAATTGGAGGGCCTGAATCAAGTTTGACTGTGAGTGGAAATGTAGGTTGGAGAAAAGCTCCACGGGTTGGTGAGCATGGGAAAGTCAGGAAACATGCATTGTCAATGTACGATAGGTTTCTGAAAAACGTCGCGGGGTTGTGCGCATTGTAAGGGTTTGTAGCAGGCCCTTCACTAGTAGGAGTGAGAAAAACATCACGTGGTGGTGTGAATCGGAATGGCTGAATTAGGATTGGCTGTGAGTGGCAATGAAGAATGGAGAAAAGCACAACGGGTTGGTCAACAAGGTGAGGTCAGGAAACGTGTAATGGCAATGTAGGATATGTTTCTGAAAAACATCGCGGGGTGGTGCACATTGTAAGGCTTTCTATCAAGCCATTCACAAGTATGAGTGAAAAAAACATCACAGGGTGGTGTGAATCAGAGGGTGTGAATTAGGATAGGCTGTGAGTTGCAATGTAGGATGGAGAAAAGCACCACGGGTTTGTCCGGATGGGGAGGCAAGGAAACATGTAGTGGCAATGTACAATAGGTTTCTGATAAGCATCACTGGGTGTTGCGCATTTTAAGGGTTTCTAACAGGCCATTCACTAGTAGGAGTGAGAACAACATCACGCGGTGGTGTGAATTAGAGGGCCTGAATCAGGATAGGCATTGAGTGGCAATGTAGGATGGAGAAAAGCAGCAAAGGGTGGTCATCATGGGGAGGTCAGGATACATGCAGTGGCCAAGTAGGATAGTTTTCTGAAAAACATCACGGGGTGGTGCCCATTGTTAGCCTTTCTAACAGGCCATTCACTAGTAGGAGTGAGAAAAACATCACGGGGTGGTGTGAATCGGAGGGACTGAATTAGGATAGGCAGTGAGTGGCAATATAGGATGGAGAAAAGCACCACAGGGTGGTCCGCACGGGGAGGTCAGGAAACATGCAATGGCAATGTAGGATAGTTTTCTGAAAACATCACGGGGTCGTGCGGATTTTAAGGGTTTCTAACAGGCCATTCAATAGTAGGAGTGAGAAAAACATCACGGGGTGGTTTGAATCAGATGTTCTGAATTAGGATATACAGTGAGTGGCAATGTAGGATGGAGAAAAGCAGTACGGGGTTGTCAGCATGGGGAGGTCAGGAAACATGCAGTGGCAATGTAGGATAGGTTTCTGAAAAACATCGCTGGTTGTGTGCATTGTAAGGCTTTCTAACAGGCGATTCACTAGTAGGAGTGAGAAAAACATCACAGGGTGGTGTGAATCGTAGGGTCTGAATTAGGATAGGCAGTGAGTGGCAATATAAAATGGAGAAAAGCACAACGGTGTGGTCAGCATGGGGAGGTCAGGAAACATGCATTGTCAATGTACGAAAGGTTTCTGAAAAACGTCGCGGGGTTGTGCACATTGTAAGTGTTTGTGGCAGGCCCTTCAGTAGTAGGAGTGAGAAAAACATCCCGTGGTGGTGTGAATCGCAGGGGCTGAATTTGGATTGGCAGTGAGTGGCAATCAAGAAAGGAGAAAAGCACCACGGGTTGGTCAACATTGGGAGGTCAGGAAACATGTTATGGCAATGTAGGGTAGGTTTCTGAAAAACATCGCGGGGTGGTGCACATTGTAAGGCTTTCTAACCAGCCATTCGTAAGTAGGAGTAAAAAAAACATCACAGGGTGGTGTGAATCAGAGGGTCTGAATTAGGATAGGCTGTAAGTGGCAATGTAGGATGGAGAAAAGCACCACGGGTTTGTCAGCATGGGGAGGCAAGGAAACATGCAGTGGCAATGTAGAATATGTTTCTGATAAGCATCACTGGGTGGTGCGCATTGTAAGGGTTTCTAACAGGCCATTCACTATTAGGAGTGAGAACAACATCACGCGGTGGTGTGAATTGGAGGGCCTGAATCAGGATAGGCTTTGAGTGGCAACGTAGGATGGAGAAAAGCAGCAAAGGGTGGTCATCATGTGGAGGTCAGGACACATGCAGTGGCAAAGTAGGATAGTTTTCTGAAAAACATCACGGTGTGGTGCGGATTTTAAGGGTTTCTAACAGTCCATTCACTAATAGGAGTGAGAAAAAACATCAGGGGGTGGTTTGAATCAGATGTTCTAATTAGGATAGGCAGTGAGTGGCTATGTAGGATGGAGAAAAGCACCGCGGGGTGGTCATCATGGGGAGGTCAGGACACATGCAGTGGCAATATAGGATAGGTTTCTGAAAAACATCGCGGGGTGGTGCGCATTGTAAGTGTTTCTAACAGGCTTTTCACTAGTAGGAGTGAGAAAAACATCACAGGGTGGTATGAATCGGAGGGCCTAAATTATGATAGGCAGTGAGTGGCAACGTAGCATGGAGAAAAGCACACGGGGTAGTCACCATGGGGAGGACAGGAAACATGCAGTGGCAATGTAGGATACTTTTCTGTAAAACATCATGGAGTGGTGGGCATTGTAAGGGTTTCTAACAGGCCTTTCACTAGAAGGAGTGAGAAAAACATCACGGGGTGGTGTGAATAAGATGTTCTGAATTAGGATAGGCAGTGAGTGGCAATGTAGGATGGAGAAAAGCACCACGGGGTTGTCAGCATGGGGAGGTCAGGAAACATGCAGTGGCAATGTAGGATAGGTTTCTGAAAAAAACAGCGGGGTGGTGCGCATTGTAAGGGTTTCTAACAGGCCATTCACTAGTATGAGTGAGAAAAACATCACGGGGTGGTTTGAATCAGATGTTCTGAATTAGGATATACAGTGAGTGGCAATGTAGGATGGAGAAAAGCACCACGGGGTTGTCAGCATGGGGAGGTCAGGAAACATGCAGTGGCAATGTAGGATAGGTTTCTGAAAAACATCACTGGTTGTGTGCATCGTAAGGCTTTCTAACAGGCCATTCACTAGTAGGAGTGAGAAAAATATCACAGGGTGGTGTGAATCGTAAGGCCTGAATTAGGATAGGCAGTGAGTGGCAATATAAAATGGAGAAAAGCACCACGGTGTGGTCAGCATGGGGTGGTCAGGAAACATGCAGTGGCAATGTAGGAAAGGTTTCTGAAAAACATCACGGGGTGGTGCGCCTTGTAAGGGTATCTAACAAGCCATTCCCTGGTAGGAGTGAGAAATACATCACGGGAAGGTGTGAGTCGGAAGGCCTGAATCAGAATAGGCAGTGAGTGGCAATGTAGGATGGAGAAAAGCACCACGGCACGGTCATCATTGGGAAGTCAGGACACATGCAGTGGCAATGTAGGATAGGTTTCTGAAAAACATCATGGCGTAGTGCGCATGGTAAGGGTTTCTAACAGGCCATTTTCTAGTAGGAGTGAGAAATACATCATGGTGTGGTATGAATTGGAGGGCCTGAATCAAGTTTGACTGTGAGTGGAAATTAGGTTGGAGAAAAGCTCCACGGGTTGGTGAGCATGGGAAAGTCAGGAAACATGCATTGTCAATGTACGATAGGTTTCTGAAAAACGTCGCGGGGTTGTGCGCATTGTAAGGGTTTGTAGCAGGCCCTTCACTAGTAGGAGTGAGAAAAACATCACGTGGTGGTGTGAATCGGAGTGGCTGAATTAGGATTGGCAGTGAGTGGCAATGAAGAATGGAGAAAAGCACAACGGTTTGGTCAACATGGGGAGGTCAGGAAACGTGTAATGGCAATGTAGGGTATGTTTCTGAAAAACATCGCCGGGTGGTGCACATTGTAAGGCTTTCTAACAAGCCATTCACAAGTATGAGTGAAAAAAACATCACAGGGTGGTGTGAATCAGAGGGTGTGAATTAGGATAGGCTGTGAGTTGCAATGTAGGATGGAGAAAAGCACCACGGGTTTGTCATCATGGGGAGGCAAGGAAACATGTAGTGGCAATGTAGAATAGGTTTCTGATAAGCATCACTGGGTGGTGCGCATTGTAAGGGTTTCTAACAGGCCATTCACTAGTAGGAGTGAGAACAACATCACGTGGTAGTGTGAATTGGAGGGCCTGAATCAGGATAGGCAGTTAGTGGCAATGTAGGATGGAGAAAAGCACCAAAGGGTGGTCATCATGGGGAGGTCAGGACACATGCAGTGGCAAAGTAGGGTAGTTTTCTGAAAAACATCACGGGGTGGTGCCCATTGTAAGGCTTTCTAACAAGCCATTCACTAATAGGAGTGAGAAAAACATCACGGGGATGTGTAAATCGGAGGGCCTGAAGTAGGATAGGCAGTGAGTGGCAATGTAAAATGGAGAAAAGCACCACGGTTTGGTCAGCATGGGGAGGTCAGGAAACATTCAGTGTCAATGTAGGATAAGTTTCTGATAAACATCTCTGGGTGATGCGCATTGTAAGGGTTTCTAACAGGCCATTCACTAGTAGGAGTGAGAACAACATCACGTGGTAGTGTGAATTGGAGGGCCTGAATTAGGATAGGCAGTGAGTGGCAACATAACATGGAGAAAAGCACCACGGTGTGGTCAGCATGGGGAGGTCAGGAAACATGCAGTGGCAATGCAGGATCGGTTTCTGAAATTCATCGCGGGGTGGTGAGAATTGTAAGGCTTTCTAACAGGCCATTCACTAGTAGGAGTGAGAAAAACATCACGGGGTGGTGTGAATCAGAGGGCCTGAATTATGAAAAGCAGTGAGTGGCAATGTAGGTTGGAGAAAATCACCACGGGTTGGTCAGCATGGGTAGTTCAGGAAACATGCAGTGGCAATGTAGGATAGGTTTCTGAAAAACATCGCGGGGTTGTGCGCATTGTCAGTGTTTGTAGCAGGCCATTCACTAGTAGGAGTGAGAAATACATCATGGTGTGGTGTGAATCGGAGGGCATGAATCAAGATAGACAGTGAGTGGCAATGTAGGATGGAGAAAAGCACCACGGTTGGTAAGCATGGGGAAGTCAGGAAACATGCAATGGCAATGTAGGATAGGTTTCTGAAAAACATCGCGGGGTTGTGCGCATTGTCAGTGTTTGTAACAGGCCATTCACTAGTAGGAGTGACAAAATCATCACGGGGTGGTGTGAATCGTTGGGCCTGAATTAGGATAGGCAGTGGGTGGCAGTGTAGGATGGAGAAAAGCACCATGGGGTGGTCAGGATGGGGAGGTCAGGAAAAATGCAGTTGCAATGCAGGATAGGTTTCTGAAAAACATCGCGGCGTAGTGCGCATGGGAAGGGTTTCTATCCGGTCATTTACTAGTAGGAGTGAGAAATACATCATGGTGTGGTGTGAATTGGAGGGCCTGAATCAAATTAGACAGTGAGTGGCAATGTAGGATGGAGAAAAGCCCCACGGGTTGGTGAGCATGGGGATGTCAGGAAACATGCATTGTGAATGTACGAAAGGTTTCTGAAAAACATCGCGGGGTTGTGCGCATTGTAAGTGTTTGTAGCAGGCCCTTCACTAGTAGGAGTGAGAAAAACATCCCGTGGTGGTGTGAATCGGAGGGGCTGAATAAGTATTGGCAGTGAGTGGCAATGAAGAATGGAGAAAAACACCACGGGTTGGTCAACATGGGGAGGTCAGGAAACATGTAATGGCAATGTAGGTTATGTTTCTGAAAAACATCGCGGGGTGGTGCACATTGTAAGGCTTTCTAACAACCAATTCACAAGTAGGAGTGAAAAAAACATCACAGGGTGGTGTGAATCAGAGGGTCTGAATGAGGATAGGCTGTGAGTGGCAATGTAGGATGGAGAAAAGCACCACGGGTTTGTCAGCATGGGGAGGCAAGGAAACATGGAGTGGCAATGTAGAATAGGTTTCTGATAAGCATTACTGGGTGGTGCGCATTGTAAGTATTTCTAACAGGCCATTCACTAGTAGGAGTGAGAACAACATCACGCGGTGGTGTGAATCGGAGGCACTGAATTAGGATAGGGAGTGAGAGGCAATGTAGGATGGAGAAAACACCACAGGGTGTTCAGCATGGGGAGGTCAGGAAACATGCAGTGGTAATGTAGGATAGGTTTCTGAAAAAAAAAGCGTGGTGGTGCGCATTGTAAGGGTTTCTAACAGGCCATTCACTAGTAGGAGTGAGAAAAACATCACCGGGTTGTGTGAATCGGAGGGCCTGAATAAGGATAGGCAGTGAGTGGCAATGTAGGATGGAGAAAAGCACCACAGGGTGGTCAGCATGGGGAGTTCAGGAAACATGCAGTGGCAATGTAAGATACTTTTCTGAAAAACATCATGGGGTGGTGCGCATTTCAAGGGTTTCTAAAAGGCCATTCACTAGTAGGAGTGAGAAAAACATCACGGGGTGGTTTGAATCAGATATTCTGAATCAGTGTATACAGTGGGTGGCAATGTACGATGGAGAAAAGCACCACGGGGTTGTCATCATGGGGAGGTCAGGAAACATGCATTGGCAATGTAGGACAGGTTTCCAAAAAACATCGCGGGTGGTGCGCATTGTAAGGTTTGTAACAGGCCATTTACTAGTAGGAGAGAGAAAATCATCACAGGGTGGTGTGAATCGGAGGGCCTGAATTAGGATAGGCAGTGAGTGGCAATATAAAATGGAGAAAAGCACCACGGTGTTGTCAGCATGGGGAGGTTAGGAAACATGCAGTGGCAATGTAGGAAAGGTTTCTGAAAAACATCACGAGGTGGTTCACCTTGTAAGGGTATCTAACCGGCCATTCCCTGGTAGGAGTGAGAAATACGTCACGGGAGGGTGTGAATCGGAAGGCCTGAATCACGATAGGCAGTGAGTGGCAATGCAGGATGGAGAAAAGCACCACGGCATGGTCTTCATGGGGAGGTCAGGACACATGCAGTGGCAATATAGGATAGGTTTCTGAAAAACATCGCGGGGTGGTGAGAATTGTAAGGCTTTCTAACAGGCCATTCACTAGTAGGAGTGAGAAAAACATCACGCGGTGGTGTGAATCAGAGGGCCTGAATTATGAAAAACAGTGAGTGGCAATGTAGAATGGAGAAAATCACCACGGGTTGGGCAGCATGGGGAGGTCAGGAAACATGCAGTGGCAATTTAGGATAGGTTTCTGAAAAAAACATCGGGGTGGTGCGCATTGTAAGGGTTTCTAACAGGCCATTCACTAGTAATAGTGACAAAATGATCACGGAGTGGTGTGAATCGGAGGGCCTGATTTAGGATAGGCAGTGAGTGGCAATGTAGGATGGAGGAAACCACCACAGTGTCGTCAGTATGAGGATGTCAGGAAACATGCAGTGGCAAATAGGATAATTTTCTGAAAAACATCACATGGTGGTGCCCATTGTAAGGCTTTCTAACAGGCCATTCACTAGTAGGAGTGAGAAAAGTATCACGCGGTGGTGTGAATCGGAGGACCTGTATTAGGACAGGCAGTGAGTGGCAATGTAGGATGGAGTAAAGCATCATGGGGTCGTCAGTATGGGGAGGTCAGGAAACATGCAGTGGCAATGCAGGATCGGTTTCTGAAAAACATCGCGAGGTTGGGCGCATTGTAAAGGTATCTAACAGGCCATTTACTAGTAGGAGTGAGAAATACATCTTTTTGTGGTGTGAATCGGAGGGCCTGAATCAAGTTAGACAGTGAGTGGCAATGTAGGATGGAGAAAAGCACCACGGGTTGGTGAGCATGGGGAGGTCAGGAAACATGCAATGGCAATGTAGGATAGGTTTCTGAAAAACATCGCGGGGTTGTGCGCATTATAAGTGTTTGTAGCAGGCCATTCACTAGTAATAGTGACAAAATGATCACGGGGTGGTGAGAATCGGAGGGCCTGAATTAGGATAGGGAGTGAGTGGCAATGTAGGATGGAGAAAAGCACCACAGGGTGATCAGCACGGGGAGGTCAGGAAACATGCAATGGCAATGTAGGATATTTTTCTGAAAACATCACGGGGTGGTGCAGATTTTAAGGTTTTCTAACAGGCCATTCACTAGTAGGAGTGAGAAAAACATCACGGGGTGGTGTGAATCAGATGTTCTGAATTAGGATAAGCAGTGAGTGGCAAAGTAGGAGGGAGAAAAGCACCACGGGGTGTTAAGCATGGGGAGGTCAGGAAACATGCAGTGGCAATGTAGGATAGGTTTCTGAAAAAAACAGCGGGGTGGTGCACATTGTAAGGGTTTCTAACAGGCCATTCACTAGTAGGAGTGAGAAAAACATCACGGGGTGGTTTGAATCAGATGTTCTGAATTAGGATAGGCAGTGAGTGGCAATGTAAGATGGAGAAAAGCACCAAGGGGTTGTCAGCATGGGGAGGTCAGGAAACATGCATTGGCAATGTAGGATAGGTTTCTGAAAAACATCGCTGGTGGTGCCCATTGTAAGGCTTTCTAACAGGCCATTCACTAGTAGGAGTGAGAAAAACATCACAGGGCGTTGTGAATCGGAGGGCCTGAATTAGTATAGGCAGTGAGTGGCAATATAAAATGGAGAAAAGCACCACGGTGTGGTCAACATGGGGAGGTCAGGAAACATGCAATGGCAATTTAGGATAGGTTTCTGAAAAAAAAGCTGGGTGGTGCGCATTGTAAAAATTTCTAACAGGCCATTCACTAGTAGGATTGAGAAAAACATCAGGGGGTGGTGTGAATCGGAGGGCCTGAGTTAGGATAGGCAGTGAGTCGCAATGTAGGATGGAGAAAAGCACCACAGGGTGGTCAGCATAGGGAAGTCAGGAAACATGCAATAGCAATGTAGGATAGTTTTCTGAAAACATCACGGGGTGGTGCGGATTTTAAGGGTTTCTAACAGGCCATTCATTAATAGGAGTGAGAAAAACATCACGTGGTATTGTGAATCGGTGGGCCTGAATTAGGATAGGCAGTGAGTGGCAACATAACCTGGAGAAAAGCACCACGGTGTGGTCAGAATGGGGAGGTCAGGAAACATGCAGTGGCAATGCAGGATCGGTTTCTGAAATACATCGCTGGGTGGTGAGAATTGTAAGGCTTTCTAACAGGCCATTCACTAGTAGGAGTGAGAAAAACATCACGGGGTGGTGTGAATCAGAGGGCCTCAATTATGCAAAGCAGTGAGTGGCAATATAGGATGGAGAAAATCACCACGGGTTGGTCAGCAAGGGGAGGTCAGGAAACCTGAAGTGGCAATGTAGGATAGGTTTCTGAAAAACATCGCGGGGTTGTGCTCATTGTCAGTGTTTGTAGCAGGCCATTCACTAGTAGGAGTGAGAAATACATCCTGGTGTGGTGTGAATCGGAGGGCATGAATCAAGTTAGACAATGAGTGGCAATGTAGGATGGAGAAAAGCACCACGGGGTGGTGAGCATGGGGAAGTCAGGAAACATGCAATGGCAATGTAGGATAGGTTTCTGAAAAACATCACGGGGTTGTGCGCATTGTCAGTGCTTGTAGCAGGCCATTCACTAGTATGAGTGACAAAATCATCACGGGGTGGTGTGAATCGGCGGGCCTGAATCAGGATAGGCAGTGCGTGGCAGTGTAGGATGGAGAAAAGCACCATGGGGTGACAGGATGGGGAGGTCAGTAAAAATGCAGTGGCAATGCAGGATAGATATCTGAAAAACATCGCGGCGTTGTGCGCATGGGAAGGGTTTCCAACCGGCCATTTACTAGTAGGATTGAGAAATACATCAGGGTGTGGTGTGAATTGGAGGGCCTGAATAAAGTTAGACAGTGAGTGGCAATGTAGGATGGAGAAAAGCCCCACGGGTTGGTGAGCATGGGGAGGTCAGGAAACATGCATTGTCAATGTACAAAACGTTTCTGAAAAACGTCGCGGGGTTGTGCGCATTGTAAGGGTTTGTAGCAGGCCCTTCACTAGTAGGAGTGAGAGAAACATCCCGTGGTGGTGTGATTCGGAGGGGCTGAATTAGGATTGGCAGTGAGTGGCAATGAAGAATGGAGAAAAGCACCATGAGTTGGTCAACATGGGGAGGTCAGGAAACATGTAATGGCAATGTAGGGTAGGTTTCTGAAAAACATCGCGGGGTGGTGCACAGTGTAAGGCTTTCTAACAAGACATTCACAAGTAGGAGTGAAAAAAACATCACAGGGTTGTGTGAATCAGAGGGTCTGAATCAGGATAGGCTGTGAGTGGCAAAGTAGGATGGAGAAAAGCACAACGGGTTTGTCAGCATGGGGAGGCAAGGAATCATGCAGTGGCAATGTAGAATATGTTTCTGATAAGCATCACTGGGTGGTGCGCATTATAAGGGTTTCTAACAGGCCATTCACTAGTAGGACTGAGAAAAACATCAGGGGGTGGTTTCAATCAGATGTTCTAATTAGGATAGGCAGAGAGTGGCAATGTAGGATGGAGAAAAGCACCACGGTGTGGTCATCATGGGGAGGTCAGGACACATGCAGTGGCAATGTAGGATAGGTTTCTGAAAAACATCACGGGGTGGTGCACATTGTAAGGGTTTCTAACAGGCTTTTCACTAGTAGGAGTGAGAAAAACATCACAAGGTGGTATGAATTGGAGGGCCTGAATTATGATAGGCAGTGAGTGGCAACGTAGCATGGAGAAAAGCACCACGGGGTAGTCACCATGGGGAGGACAGGAAACATGCAGTGGCAATGTAGGATAGTTTTCTGAAAAACATCACGGGGTGGTGGGCATTGTAAGGGTTTCTAACAGGCCTTGCACTAGTAGGAGTGAGAAAAACATCACGGGGTGGTGTGAATCAGATGTTCTGAATTAGGATAGGCAGTGAGTGGCAATGTAGGATGGAGAAAAGCACCACGGGGTGTTCAGCTTGGGGTGATCAGGAAACATGAAGTGGCAATGTAGGATAGGTTTCTGAAAAAATCAGCGGGGTGGTGCACATTGTAAGGGTTTCTAACAGGCCATTCACAAGTAGGAGTGAGAAAAACATCAGTGGTGTTTTGAATCAGATGTTCTGAATTAGGATATACAGTGAGTGGCAATGTAGGATGGAGAAAAGCACCGTGGGGTTGTCATCTTGGGGAGGTCAGGAAACATGCATTGGCAATGTAGGATAGGTTTCTGAAAAACATCGCTGGTTGTGTGCATTGTAAGCCTTTCTAACAAGCCATTCACTAGTAGGATTGAGAAAAACATCACATGGTGGTGTGAATCGTAGGTCCTGAATTAGGATAGGCAGTGAGTGGCAATATAAAATGGAGAAAAGCACCACGGTGTGGTCAGCATGGGGAGGTCAGGAAACATGCAGTGGCAATGTAGGAAAGGTTTCTGAAAAACATCACGTTGTGGTGCGCCTTGGAAGTGTATCTAACCAGTCATTCCCTGGTAGGAGTGAGAAATACATCACGATAAGGTGTGAGTCGGAAGGCCTGAATCAGAATAGGCAGTGAGTGGCAATGTACGATGGAGAAAAGCACCACGGCACGGTCAAATTTTGGAGGTCAGGACACATGCAGTGGCAATGTAGGATAGGTTTCTGAAAAACATCGCGGCGTAGTGCGCATGGTAAGGGTTTCTAACAGGCCATTTTCTAGTAGGAGTGAGAAATACATCATGGTGTGGTGTGAATTGGAGGGCCTGAATCAAGTTTGACAGGGAGTGGCAATGTAGGATGGAGAAAAGCTCCACGGGTTGGTGAGCATGGGGAGGTCAGGAAACATGCATTGTCAATGTACGATAGGTTTCTGAAAAACATCGCGGGGTTGTGCGCATTGTAAGGGTTTGTAGCAGGCCCTTCACTAGTAGGAGTGAGAAAAACATCACGTGGTGTTGTGAATCGGAGTGGCTGAATTAGGATTGGCAGTGAGTGTCAATGAAGAATGGAGAAAAGCACCACGGGTTTGTCAACAAGGGGAGGTCAGGAAATATAATGGCAATTTGGGTAGGTTTCCAAAAATCATCGCGGGTGGTGCGCATTGTAAGGCTTTGTAACAGGCCATTCACTAGTAGGAGTGAGAAAATCATCATAGGGTGGTGTGAATCGGATGGCCTGAATTAGGATAGGCAGTGAGTGGCAATATAACATGGAGAAAAGCAATACGGTGTGGTCAGCATGGGGAGGTCAGGAAACATGAGGTGGCAATGTAGGAAAGGTTTCTGAAAAACATCACGGGGTGGTTCACCTTGTAAGGGTATCTAACCGGCCATTCCCTAGTAGGAGTGAGAAATACTTCACGGGAAGGTGTGAATCGGAAGGCCTGAATCAGGATAGGCAGTGAGTGGCAATGTAGGATGGAGAAAAGCATCACGGCATGGTCTTCATGGGGAGGTCAGGACACATGCAGTGGAAATGTAGGATAGGTTTCTGAAACACATCGCGGGGTGGTGAGAATTGTAAGGCTTTCTAACAGGCCATTCACTAGTAGGAGTGAGAAAAACATCACGGGGTGGTGTGAATCAGAGGGCCTGAATTAGGAAAATCAGTGAGTGTCAATGTAGGATGGAGAAAATCACCACGGGTTGGTCAGCATGGGGAGGTCAGGAAACATGCAGTGGCAATGTAGGATAGGTTTCTGAAAAAAACATCGGGGTGGTGCGCATTATAAGGGTTTCTAACAGGCCATTCACTAGTAAGAGTGAGAAAAACTTCACGGGGTAGTATGAATCGGAGGGCCTGATTTATAATAGGCAGTGAGTGGCAATGTAGGTTGGAGAAAAGCACCACGGGTTGTTGAGCATGGGGAGGTCAGGAAACATGCAGTGGCAATGTAGGATAGGTTTCTGAAAAAAACAGCTGGGTGGTGCACATTGTAAGGCTTTCTAACAGGCCATTCACTACTAGGAGTGAGAAAAACATCATAGGGTGGTGTGAATCGGAGGGCCTGAATTAGGATAGGCAGTGAGTGGCAATATAAAATGGAGAAAAGCACCACGGTGTGGTCAGCATGGGGAGGTCAGGAAACATGCAGTGGCAATGTAGGAGAGGTTTCTGAAAAATATCACGGGGTTGTGCGCCTTGTATGGGTATCTAAACGGGCATTCCCTGGTAGGAGTGAGAAATACATCACGGGATGGTGTGAATCGGAAGGCTTGAATCAGTATAGGCAGTGAGTGGCAATGTAGGATGGAGAAAAGCACCACGGGGTGGTCAGCATGAGGAGGTCAGGAAACATGCAGTGGCAATGTAGGATAGGTTTCTGAAAAAACAGCTGGGTGGTACGCATTGTAAGGGTTTCTAACAGGCCATTCACAAGTAGGAGTGAAGAAAACATCACAGGGTGGTGTGAATCAGAGCGTCTGAAGTAGGATAGGCTGTGAGTGGCAATGTAGGATGGAGAAAACCACCACGGGTTTGTCAGCATGGGGAGGCAAGGAAAGATGTACTGGTAATGGAGAATAGGTTTCTGATAAGCATGATTGGGTGGTGCGCATTGTAAGGGTTTCTAACAGGCCATTCACTAGTAGGTGTGAGAACAACATCACGCGGTGGTGTGAATCGGAGGCACTGAATTAGGATAGGGAGTGAGAGGCAATGTAGGATGGAGAAAAGCACCACAGGGTGGTCAGCATGGGGAGGTCAGGAAACATGCAATGGAAATGTAGGATAGGTATCTGAAAATAACAGCATGTGGTGCGCATTGTAAGGGTTTCTAACAGGCCATTAACAAGTAGGAGTGAGGAAAACATCACGGGGTGGTTTCTATCAGATGTTCTGAATTAGGATATACAGAGAGTGGCAATGTAGGATGGAGAAAAGCACCATGGGGTTGTCAGCATGGGGAGGTCAGGAAACATTCATTGGCAATGTAGGATAGGTTTCTGAAAAACATCGCTGGTGGTGCGCATTGTAAGGCTTTCTTACAGGCCATTCACTAGTAGGAGTGAGAAAAACATCACAGGGTGGTGTGAATCGGAGGGCCTGAATTAGGATAGGCAGTGAGTGCCAATATAAAATGGAGAAAAGCACCACGGTGTGGTCATCATGGGGAGGTCAGCAAACATGCTGTGGCAATGTAGGAAAGGTTTCTGAAAAACGTCACGGGGTGGTGGGCCTTGTAAGGGTATCTAACCGGCCATTCCCTGGTAGGAGTGAGAAATACATCACGGGAGGGGGTGAATCGGAAGGCCTGAATAAGAATAGGCAGTGAGTGGCAATGTAGGATGGAGAAAAGAACCACGGCATGGTGATCATGGGGAGGTCAGGACACATGCAGTGGCAACGTAGGATAGGTTTCTTAAAAACATAGCGAGGTGGTGAGAATTGTAAGTCTTTCTAACAGGCCATTCACTAGTAGGAGTGAGAAAAACATCACGGGGTGGTGTGAATCAGAGGGCCTCAATTATGAAAAGAAGTGAGTGGCAATGTAGGATGGAGAAAAGCACCACGGGTGTTCAGCATGGGGTGGTCAGGAAACATGCAGTGGCAATGTATGATAGGTTTCTGAAAAAACAGCGGGGTGGTGGGCATTGTAAGGGTTTCTAACAGACCATTCACTAGTAGAAGTGAGAAATACATCACGGCGTGGTGTGAATCAGAGGGCCTGATTTAGGATAGGCAGTGAGTGGCAATGTGGGATGGAGAAAAGCACCAAGGGGTGGTCAGCATGAGGAGGTCAGAAAACATGCAGTGGCAAGTTAGGATAGTTTTCTGAAAATCATCACGGGGTGGTGCCCATTGTAAGGCTTTCTAACAGGTCATTCACTACTAGGAGTGAGAAATACATCATGGTGTGGTGTGAATCGGAGGGTCTGAATCAAGTTAGACAGTGAGTGGCAATGTAGGATTTAGAAAAGCACCACGGGTTGATGAGCAAGGGGAGGTTAGCAAACATGCAATGGCAATGTAGGATAGGTTTTTGAAAAACATCGCGGGGTTGTGCACATTGTAAGTGTTTGTAGCTGGCCATTCACTTGTAGGAGTGAGAAAAACATCACGGGGTGGTGTGAATCAGAGGTCCTGAATTAGGATAGTTAGTGAGTGGCAATGTAGGATGGAGAAAAGCACCACGGGGTGGTCAACAGGGGGAGGTCAGGAAACATACAATGGCAATGTAGGATAGGTTTCTAAAAAACATCGCGGTGTGGTGCGCATTGTAAGGGTTTTTAACAAGCCATTCACAAGTAGGAGTGTAGAAAACATCATGGGGTGGTGTGAATCGGAGGGCCTGAATAAGGATAGGCAGTGAGTACCAATATAAAATGGAGAAAAGCACCACGGAGTCGTTAGCATGGGGAGGTCAGGACACATGCAGTGGCAATGCAGGATCGGTTTCTGAAAAACATCGCGGGGTTGGGCGCATTGTAAAGGTATCTAGCAGGCCATTTACTAGTAGGAGTGAGAAATACATAATGGTGTGGTGTGAATCGGAGGGCCTGAATCAAGTTAGACAGTGAGTGGCAATGTAGGATGGAGAAAAGCACCACGGGTTGTTGAGCATGGGGAGGTCAGGAAACATGCAATGGCAATGTAGGATAGGTTTCTGAAAAACATCGTGGGGTTGTGCGCATTATAAGGGTTTGTAGCAGGCCATTCACTATCAGGAGTGCCAAAATCATCACAGGGTGGTGTGAATCGGAGGGCCTGAATTAGGATAGGCAGTGAGTGGCAATGAAGAATGTAGCAAAGCACTACGGTGTGGTCAGCATGGGGAGGTCAGGAAACATGCAATGGCAATGTAGGATAGGTTTCTAAAAAACATCGCGGTGTGGTGCGCATTCTAAGGGTTTCTAACAAGCCATTCACAAGTAGGATCGCAAAAACATCACGGGGTGGTGTGAATCCGAGAGCCTGATTTATGATAGGTAGTGAGTGGCAATGTAGAATGGAGAAAAGCACCAAGGGATGGTCAGCATGGGGAGGTCAGGAAACATGCAATGGTAATGTAGGATAGTTTTCTGGAAAAAAAAGCTGGGTGGTGCGCATTGTAAAAATTTCTAACAGGCCATTCACTAGTAGGAGTGAGAAAGACATCACGGGGTGGTGTGAATCAGAGGGCCTCAATTATGAAAAGAAGTGAGTGGCAATGTTAGATGGAGAAAAGCACCACGGGCTGTTCAGCATGGGGAGGTCAGGAAACATGCAGTGGCAATGTATGATAGGTTTCTGAAAAAACAGCGGGGTGGTGGGCATTGTAAGGGTTTCTAACAGAAAATTCACTAGTAGAAGTGAGAAATACATCATGGCGTGGTGTGAATCAGAGGGCCTGATTTAGGATAGGCAGTGAGTGGCAATGTGGGATGGAGAAAAGCACCACGGGGTGGTCAGCATGAGGAGGTCAGAAAACATGCAGTGGCAAGTTAGGATAGTTTTCTGAAAATCATCAGGGGGGGTGCCATTGTAAGGCTTTCTAACAGGTCATTCACTACTAGGAGTGAGAAATACATCATGGTGTGGTGTGAATCGGAGGGTCTGAATCAAGTTAGACAGTGAGTGGCAATGTAGGATTTAGAAAAGCACCACGGGTTGGTGAGCAAGGGGAGGTCAGGAAACATGCAATGGCAATGTAGGATAGGTTTGTGAAAAACATCGCGGGGTTGGGCGCATTGTAAGCGTTTGTAGCCGGCCATTCACAAGTAGGAGTGAGAAAAACATCACGGGGTGGTGTGAATCAGAGGTCCTGAATTAGGATAGTTAGTGAGTGGCAATGTAGGATGGAGAAAAGCACCACGGAGTGGTCAACATGGGGAAGTCAGGAAACATACAATGGCAATGTAGGATAGGTTTCTGAAAAACATCGCGGTGTGGTGCGCATTGTAAGGGTTTTTAACAAGCCATTCACAAGTAGGAGTGCAAAAAACATCATTGGGTGGTGTGAATCGGAGGGCCTGAATTAGGATAGGCTGTGAGTGGCAATGTAGGATGGAGAAAAGCACCACGGGGTGGTCAGCCTTGGGAGGTCACGAAACATGCAGTCGCAATGTAGGATAGGTTTCTGAAAAAAAAAAAAAAAAACGGGGTGGTGCACATTGTAAGGGTTTCTAACAGGCCATTCACTAGTAGGAGTCAGAAAAACAAAACGGGGTGGTGTGAATCGGAGCGCCTGATTTAGGATAGGCAGTGAGTGGCAATGTAGGATGGAGAAAAGCACCACGGGGTCGTCAGCGTTGGGAGGTCACGAAACATGCAATGTCAATGTAGGATAAGTTTCTGAAAAAAAAAATAAAAACGGGGTGGTGCGCATTGTAAGGGTTTCTAACAGGCCATTGACTAGTAGGAGTCAGAAAAACATCACGGGGTGGTGCGAATCAGATGGCCTGAATTAGGATAGGAGGTGAGTGTAAACGTAAAATGAGAAAAGCACCACGGTGTGGTCAGCATGGGGAGGTCAGAAAACATGCAGTGGCAATGTAGGATAGATTTATGAAAAACATCGCGGGGTGGTGCGCATTGTAAGGTTTTCTAACAGGCCTTTCACTAGTACGAGTGAGAAAAATATAATGGGGTGGTATGAATTGGAGGGCCTGAATCAGGATAGGCAGTGAGTGGCAATGTAGGATGGAGAAAATCAATACGGGGTGGTCAGCATGGGGAAGTCAGGAAACATGCAGTGGCAATGTAGGATCGGTTTCTGAAAAACATCACCCGGTAGTGCGCATTGTAAGGGTTTCTAACAGGCCATTTACTAGTAGGAGTGAGAAGAACATCATGGGGTGGTGTGAATCGGAGGGCCTGAGTAAGGATAGGCAGTGAGTGGAAACGTAAAATGGAGAAAAGCGCCACGGTGTGGTCAGCATGGGGAGGTCAGGAAACATGCAGTTGGAATGTAGGATAGGTTTCTGAAAAACATCGCGGTGTTGTCTGCATTGTAAGGTTTTCTAACAGGCCATTGACTAGTAGGAGCGAGAAAAATATCACGGTGTGGTGTGAATCAGAGTGGCTGAATCAGGATAGGCAGTAAGTGGCAATGCAGGATGGAGAAAAGCACCAGGGGTGGTCAGCATGGGGAGGGCAGGAAAAATGCAGTGGAAATGTAGGATATTTTTCTGAAAATCATCACAGGGTGGTGTGCATTGTAAGGGTTTCTAACAGGCCATTCATTGGTAGGAGTGAGAAAAACATTACGGGGTGGTGTGAATCAGATGTTTTGAATTAGGATAGGCAGTGATTGACAATGTAGCATGGAGAAAAGCACCAGAAGGTGGGCAGGATGGGGATGTCAGGAAACATGCAGTGGAACTGTAGGACAGATTTGGGAAAAACAACGCGGGTGGTGCGCATTGTAAGTGTTTCTAACAGGCCATTCACTAGTAGGTGTGAGAAAAACATCACGGGGTGGTGTGAATCGGTGGTCCTGAAATAGGATATGCAGTGAGTGGCACTGTAGGTTGAAGAAAAGCACCACGGGGTGGTCAGGATGGGGAGGTCAGGAAACATGCAGTGGCAATGTAGGATAGGTTTCTGAAAAACATCGCTGGGTGGTGCGCATTGTAAGGGTTTCTAACAGGCCATTCACTAGTAGGAGTGAGAAAAACATCAGGGGCTGGTGTGAATCGGTGGCTTAAATTAGGAAAGGTAATGAGTGGCAATGTAAAATGGAGAAAAACACCACGGTCTGGTCAGCATTGGGAGGTCAGGAATCATGCAGTGGCAATGTAGGACAGGTTTCTGAAAAACATCGCGGGGTGGTGCGCATGGTAAGGTTTCTAACAGGCCATTAACTAGTAGAAGTGAGAAAAACATCACTGGGTGGTGTGAATCGGATGGCGTGAATCAGGATATGCTGTGAGGGGCAATGCAGGATGGAGAAAAGCACCAAGGGGTGGTCATCATGGGGAGGTTAGGAAACATGCACTGGCAATGTAGGATAGGTTTCTGAAAAACATCGCGGGGTGGTACGCATTGTAAGGGTTTCAAACAGGCCATTCACTAGTAGGAGTGAGAAAAACATCACGGGGTAGTGTGAATAGGAGGGCCTGAATTAGGATAGGCAGTGAGTGGCACTGTAGGATGGAGAAAAGCACCATGGGGAGGTCAGCATTGGGAGGTCAGGAATCATGCAGTGGCAATGTAGGATAGGTTTCTGAAAATCATCGCGGGGTGGTGCGCATGTTAAGGTTTCTAACAGGCCATTCACTAGTAGGAGTGAGAAAAACATCACGGGATGGTGTGAATCGGATGGCCTGAATTATGATAGGCAGTGAGTAGAAACGTAAAAGGGAGAAAAGCACCACGGTGTGGTCAGCATGGGGAGGTCAGAAAACATGCAGTGCCAAAGTAAGATACGTTTCTGAAAAACTTCGCGGGGTGATGCGCATTGTAAGGGTTTCTAACAGGCCTTTCACTAGTACGAGTGAGAAAAATATAACGGGGTGGTATGAATTGGAGGGCCTTAATCAGGATACGAAGTGAGTGGCAATGTAGGATGGAGAAAAGCACCACGGGGTGGTCAGCATGCGGAAGTCAGGAAACATGCAGTGGCAATGTAGGATAGGTTTATGAAAATCATCGCCTGGTAGTGCGCATTGTAAGGGTTTCTAACAGGCCATTCACTAGTTGGAGTGAGAAAAACATCACGGGGTGGTGTGAATCGGAGGGTCTGAATTAGGATAGGCAGTGAGTGGAAACGTAAAATGGTGAAAAGCACCACAGTGTGGTCAGCATGGGGAGGTCAGGAAACATGCAGTGGCAATGTAGGATAAGTTTCTGAAAAACATCGCGGGGTGGCGCGCATTGTAAGGTTTTCTATCAGGCCATTCACTAGTAGGAGTGAGAAAAATATAATAGGGTGGTGTGAATTGGAAGAGCTGAATCAGGATAGGCAGTGAGTGGCAATGTAGGATGGAGAAAAGCACCACGGGGTGGTCAGCATGGGGAGGTCAGGAAACATGCATTGGCAATGTAGGATAGGTTTCTGAAAAACATCGCAAGGTAGTGCGCATTGTAAGGCTTTCTAACAGGCCATTCACTAGTAGGAGTGAGAAAAACATAACGGGGTGGTGTGAATCGGAGGGCCTGAATTAGGATAAGCATTGAGTGGCAATGTAGGATGGAGAAAAGCATCACGAGGTGGTTATCATGGGGATGTCAGGAAACATGCAGTGGAAATGTAGGATATTTTTTGAAAATCATCACGGAGTGGTGCGGATTTTAAGGGTTTCTAACAGGCCATTCACTAGTTGGAGTGAGAAAAACATCACGGGGTCATGTGAATCGGATGTTCTGAATTATGATAGGCAGTGAGTGCAATGTAGGATGGAGAAAAGCACTACGGGGTGGTCAGCATGGGGAGGTCAGGAAACATGCATTTCCAAAGTACGATAGGTTTCTGAAAAACATTGCCGGGTATTGCGCATTGTAAGGCTTTCTAACAGGCCATTCACTAGTAGGAGTGAGAAAAACATCAAGGGGTGGTGTGAATAGGAGGGCCTGAATTATGATAGGCAGTGAGTCGCAACATAAAATGGAGAAAAGCACCACGGTGTTGTCAGCATGGGGAGGTCAGGAAACATGCAGTGGCAATGTAGGATAGGTTTCTGAAAAACATCGCGGGGTGGTGCGCATTGTAAGGGTTTCTAAAAGGCCTTTCCGTAGTAGGAGTGAGAAAAATATAATGGGCTGGTGTGAATCGGAGGGCCTGAATCAGGATAGGCTGTGAGTGGCAATGTAGGATGCAGAAAAGCACCACGGGGTGGTCAGGATGGGGAGGTCAGGAAACATGCAGTGGCAATGTAGGATAGGTTTCTGAAAAATATCGCGGGTTTGTGCGCATTGTAAGTGTTTCTAACAGGCCATTCACTAGAAGGAGTGAGAAATACATTATGGTGTGGTGTAAATCAGAGGGCCAGAATCAGGGTAGACAGTGAGTGGTAATGTAGCATGGAGAAGCACCAGGGGTCGTCAGCATGGGGAGGTCAGGAAACATGCAGTGGCGATGTAAGATAAGTTTCTGAAAATAATCTTGTGGTGGTGCGCATTGAAATGGTTTCTATCAGGCCATTCACTAGTAGGAGTGAGAAAAACATCACGGGTTTGTGTGTATCGGAGGGCCTGAATCAGGATAGGCAGTGTGTGGCAATGAAAATTAAGAAAAGCACCACGGGGTGATCAGCATGGGGAGGTCAGGAAACATGCAGTGGCTATGTAGGATAGGTTTCTGATAAAGTTCGCTGGGTGGTGCGCATTGTAAGGTTTCTAACAGGATATTTACTAGTAGGACTGAGAAAAACATCACGGGGTGGTGTGAATCGGAGGGCCTGAATCAGGATAGGCAGTGAGTGGCAATGTAGGATGGAGAAAAGCACCACGGGGTGGTCAGGATGGGGAGGTCAGGAAAAATGCAGTGGCTATGAGGATAGGTATCTGAAAAACATCGTGGGGTGGTGCGCATTGTAAGGTTTTCTAACAGGCCATTAACTAGTAGGAGTGAAAAATACTTCATGCTGTGATGTGAATCCGAGGGGCTGAATCAGGATAGGCAGTGAGTGGTAATGTAAAATGAAGAAAAGCACCACGGGTTAGTCAGCATGGGGAGGTCAGGAAACATGAAATGGCAATGTAGGATACGTTTCTGAAAAACATCGCGGTGTGGTGAGAATTGTAAGGGTTTTTAACAGGCCAATGACTAGCAGGAGCAAGAAAAACATCACGGTATGGTGTGAATCAGAGGTGCTGAATCAGGATAGGCAGTCAGTGGAAACGTAGGATGGAGAAAAGCACCAGGGGTAGTCAGCATGGGGAGGTCAGGAAACATGCAGTGGCAATGTAGGATATTTTTCTGAAAAACATTACGGGGTGGTGTGCATTGTAAGGGTTTCTAACAGGCCATTCACGAGTAGGAGTGAGAAAAACATCCTGGGATGGTGTGAATCAGATGTTCTGAATTAGAATAGGCAGTGATTGGCAATGTAGCATGGAGAAAAGCACCACGGAGTGGTCAGCATGGTGAGGTCAGGAAACATGCAGTGGCAATGTAGGATAGGTTTCTGAAAAACAAAGTGGGTGGTGCGCATTGTAAGGGTTTCTAACAGGTCATTCACTAGTACGAGTGAGAAAAACATCACGGGGTGGTGTGAATCGGAAGGCCTGAATCAGGATAGGCAGTGAGTGGAAATGTAGGATGGAGAAAAGCACCACGGGGTGGTCAGCATGGGGAGGTCAGGAAACATGCAGTGGCAATGTAGGATATTTTTCTAAAAACATCACGTGGTGGTGCGCATTGTAAGGGTTTCTGACAGGCCATTCACTAATAGGAGTGAGAAAAACATCACGGGGTGGTGTGAATCAGATGTTCTGAATTAGGATAGAAAGCGATTGGCAATGTAGCATTTAGAAAAGCACCACGAGGTGTTCAGGATGGGGTGGTCAGGAAACATGCAGTTGCAATGTAGGACAGGTTTCTGAAAAACATCGCGGGGTGGTGTGCATTGCAAGTGTTTCTCACAGGCCATTCACTAGTAGGAGTGAGAAAAACATCACGGGCTGGTGTGAATCGGAGGTCCTGAATTAGGATAGGCAGTGAGTGGCAAGGTAGGATGAAGAAAAGCACCACGGGGTGGTCATCATGGGCAGGTCAGGAAACATGCAGTGGCAATGTAGGTTAGGTTTTGAAAACCATTGCGGGGTTGTGCGCATTGTAATTTTTTCTAACAGGCCATTCAATAGTAGCAGTGAGAAAAACATCTCGGGGTGGTGTGAATCGGAGGGCCTGAATCAGGATAGGCTGTGAGTGGCAATGTAGGATGGAGAAAATCACCACGGGGTGCTCAGCATGGGAGGTCAGGAAACATGCAGTGGCAATGTAGGATAGGTTTCTGAAAAACAACGCGGGTGGTGCGCATGGTAAGGGTTTCAAACAGGCCATTCACTAGTAGGAGTGAGAAAAACATGACGGTGTGGTGTGAATCGGAGGGCCTGAATTAGTATAGGCGGTGAGTGGCAATGAAGCATGGAAAAAAGCACCATGGGTTGGTCATCATGGGGAGGTCAGGAAACATGCATTGGCAATGTAGAATTGGTTTCTGAAAAACATCGCGGTGTGGTGCGAACTGTAAGGATTTCAAACAGGCCATTGACTAGTAGGAGCGAGAAAAACATCACGGTGTGGTGTGAATCAGAGGGGCTGAATCAGGATAGGCAGTAAGTGGCAATGCAGGATGGAGAAAAGCACCAGGGGTGGTCAGCATGGGGAGGGCAGGAAACATGCAGTGGCAACGTAGGATATTTTTCTGAAAAACACCAGGGGGTGGTGCGCATTGTAAGGGTTTCTAACAGGCCATTCGCTAGTAGGAGTGAGAAAAACATCACGGGGTGGTGTGAATCCGATGTTCTGAATAAGGATAGGCAGTGATTGGCAATGTAGGATGGAGAAAATCACCACAGGGTGCTCAGCATGGGAAGTCAGGAAACATGCAGTGGCAATGTAGGATAGGTTTCTGAAAAACAATGCGGGTGGTGCGCATTGTAACGGTTTCTAACAGGCCATTCACTAGTAGGAGTGAGAAAAACATCACGGGGTTGTGTGAATCGGGGGGCCTGAATCAGGATAGGCAGTGAGTGGCAATGTAGGGTGGAGAAAAGCAACAAGGGGTGGTCAGCATGGGGAGGTCAGGAAACATGCAGTGGCAATGTAGGATAGGATTCTGAAAAACATTGCGGGTTGGTGCCCATTGTAAGGGTTTCTAACAGGCCATTCACTAGTAGGAATGAGAAATACATCATGGTGTGGTGCGAATCAAAGGGCCTGAATCAGGATAGACAGTGAGTGGTAATGTAGCATTGAGAAAAGCTCCACGGCTGGTCAGCATGGGGAGGGCAGGAAACATGCAGTGGCAATGTAAGATAGGTTTCTGAAAAAAATCGTGTTGTGGTGCGCATTTAAATGGTTTCTAACAGGCCATTCAGTAATAGGAGTGAGAAAAACATCACAGGTTGGTGTGTATCGGAGGGCCTGACTCAGGATACGCAGTGAGTGGCAATCTAAAATTGAGAAAAGCACCACAGGGTGATCAGCATGGGGTGGTCAGGAAACATGCAGTGGCAATGTAGGATAGGATTCTGAAAAACATCGCTTGGTGGTGCGCATTGAAAGGTTTCTAACAGGAAATTTATTAGTAGGACTGAGAAAAACATCACGGGGTGGTGTGAATCGGAGGGCCTGAATAAGAATAGGCAGTGAATGGCAATGTAGGATTGAGAAAAGCACCACGGGGTGGTCAGGATGGGGAAGTCAGGAAACATGCAGTGGCTATGTAGGATAGGTATCTGAAATACATAATGGGGTGGAGCGCATTGTAATGGTTTCTAACAGGCCATTAACTTGTAGGTGTGAGAACTACATCATGGTGTGGTGTTAATCGGAGGGCCTGAATCAGGATAGGCAGTGAGTGGTAGTGTAAAATGGAGAAAAGCACCACGGGTTGGTCATCATGGGGAGGTCAGGAAACATGCAGTGGCAATATAGGATAGGTTTCTGAAAAACATCGCGGGGTGGTGAGAATTGTAATGGTTTCTAACAGCCCATTCACTAGGAGGAGTGAGAAAAACATCACGGGGCGGTGTGAATCCGAGGGCATGAATTAGGATAGGTGGTGAGTGCCAATGAAGGATGGAGAAAAGCACCACGGTTTGGTCATCATGGGGAGGGCAGGAAACATGCATTGGCAATGTAGGATAGGTTTCTGAAAAACATCGCGGGCTGTTGCGTATTGTAAGGTTTTCTAACAGGCCATTGACTAGTAGGAGCGAGAAAAACATCACGGTGTGGTGTATTCAGAGTGGCTGAATCAGGATAGGCAGTAAGTGGCAATGTAGGATGGAGAAAAGCACCAGAGGTGGTCAGCATGGGGAGGGCAGGAAAAATGCAGTGGAAATGTAGGATATTTTTCTGAAAAACATCACGGGTTGGTGCTCATTGTAAGGGTTTCTAACAGGCCATTCATTGGTAGGAGTGAGAAAAACATTACCGGGTGGTGTGAATCAGATGTTTTGAATTAGGATAGGCAGTGATTGACAATGTAGCATGGAGAAAAGCACCAGAAGGTGGGCAGGATGGGGAGGTCAGGAAACATGCAGTGGCACTGTAGGACAGGTTTCAGAAAAACAATGCGGGTGGTGCGCATTGTAAGTGTTTCTAACAGGACATTCACTAGTAGGTGTGAGAAAAACATCACGGGGTGGTGTGAATCGGTGGTCCTGAATTAAGATATGCAGTGAGTGGCAATGTAGGATGAAGAAAAGCACCACAGGGTGGTCAGCATGGTGAGGTCAGGAAACATGCAGTGGCAATGTAGGATAGGTTTCTCAAAAAGAACGCAGGTGGTGGGCATTATAAGGTTTTCTAACATGTCATTCACTACTAGGAGTGAGAAAAAAATCACGGGGTGGTGTGAATCATAGGGCCTGATTCTGTATAGGCAGTGAGTGGAAACGTAAAATGGAGAAAAGCACCACGGTGTGGTCAGCATGGGGAGTTCAGAAAACATGCAGTGGCAATGTAGGATAGGTTTCTGATAAACATCGCAGGGTGCTGCGCATTGTAAGGTTCATAACAGGAAATTAACTAGTAGTACTGAGAAAAACATCACGTTGTGGTTTGAATCAGAGGGCCTGAATCAGGATAGGCAGTGAGTGGCAATGTAGGTTGGAGAAAAGCACCACGGAGTGGTCAGGATGGGGAGGTCAGGAAACATGCAGTGGCAATGTAGGATAGGTTTCTGAAAAACATCGTGGGGTAGTGCGCATTGTATGGGTTTCTAACAGGCCATTCACTAGTAGGAGTGAGAAATACATCATGGTGTGGTGTGAATCAGAGGGCCTGAATCAAGTTAGACAGTGAGTGGCAATTTAGGATGGAGAAAAGCACCACAGGGTGGTCAGCATGGGGAGGTCAGGAAACATGCCGTGGCAATGTAAGATAGGTTTCTGCAAAAAAAATCGTATGGTGGTGTGCATAGAAACGGTTTCTAACAGGCCATTCACTTGTAGGAGTGAGAAAAACATCATGGATTGGTGTGTAGCCGAGGGCCTGAATCAGGATACGCAGTGAGTGGCAATGTAGGATGGAGAAAAGCACCACAGGTTGGTCAGCATGGGGAGATCATGAAACATGCAGTGGCAATGTAGGATAGGTTTCTGGAAAACATCGCGGGGTGGTGAGAACTGTAAGGGTTTCTAACAGGTCATTCACTAGTAGGAGTGCGAAATACATCATGGTGTGGTGTGAATCGGACGGCCTGAATCAAGATAGACAGTTACTGGCAATGTAGGTTGGAGAAAAACAAAACGGGTTGGTGAGCGTGGGGAGGCAAAGAAACATGCACTGGCAATGAAAAATAGGTTTCCGGTAAACATCGCTGTGTGTTGCCCATTGTAATGGTTTCTAACAGGCCATTCACTAGTAGGAGTGAGAAGAACATCACGGGGTGGTGTGTATCCCAGGGCCTGAATTAGGATAGGCAATGAGTGGCAATGTAGGATAGAGAAAAGCTCCACGGGGTGGTCAGGATGGGGATGTCAGGAAACATGCAGTGGCAATGTAGAATAGGATTCTGAAAAACATCGCGGGGTAGTGCGCATTGTATGGGTTTCTAACAGGCCATTCACTAGTAGGAGTGAGAAATACATCATGGTGTGGTGTGAATCGGAGGGCCTGAATCAAGTTAGACAGTGAGTGGAAATTTAGGATGGAGAAAATCACCAAGAGTTGGTGAGCATTGGGAAGTCAGGAAACATGCAATGGCAATGTAGGATAGGTTTCTGAACAACATCGCGGGGTTGTGCGCATTATAAGGGTTTGTAGCAGGCCATTCACCAGTAGGAGTGAAAAAAACATCACAGGGTGGTGTGAAACGGAGGGCGTGAATTACGATAGGCTGTGAGTGGCAATGTAGGATGGAGAAAAACACCACAGGTTTGTCAGCATGGGGAGGCAAGGAAACATGCAGTGGCAATGTAGCATAGGTTTCTAATAAACATCACTGGGTGGTGCACTTTGTATGGGTTTCTAACAGGCCATTCACTAGTAGGAGTGAGAACAACAACATGTGGTGTTGTGAATCGGAGGGCATGAATTAGGATAGGCAGGGAGTGGCAATGAAATATGTAGAAAAGCACCACAGGGTGGTCAGCATGGGGAGGTCAGGAAACATGCAGTGGCAATGTAGGATAGTTTTCTGAAAAACATCACGGGGTGGTGCGCATTGTAAGGGTTTCTAACAGGCCATTCACTAGTAGGAGTGAGAAAAACATCACCGTGTGGTGTGAATCAGATGTTCTAAATTAGGATAGGCAGTGACTGGCAATGTAGGATGGAGAAAAGCACTACGGGGTGGTCAGCATGGTGAGGTCAGGAAAAATGCATTGGCAATGTAGGATAGGTTTCTGAAAAACATCGCCGGGTGGTGCGCATTGTAAGGCTTTCTAACAGGCCATTCAATAGTAGCAGTGAGAAAAACATCACAGGGTGGTGTGAATCGGAGGGCCTGAATTAGTATAGGCAGTGAGTGGCAATGTAGGATAGAGAAAAGCGCCACGGGGTGGTCAGCATGGGGAGGTCAGGAAACATGCAGTGGGAATGTAGGATAGGTTTCTGATACACATCACGGGGTGCTGCGCATTGTAAGGGTTTCTAACAGGCCATTCACTAGATGAAGTGAGAAAAACATCACAGTGTTGTTTGGATCAGAGGGCCTGAATCAACTTAGGCAGTGAGTGGCAATGTAGGAAGCGAAAAGCGCCACGGGGTGGTCAGGATGGGGAGGTCAGGAAACATGCAGTGGCAATGTAGGATAGGTTTCTGAAAAACATCTTGGGGTAGTGCGCATTGTAAGGGTTTCTAACAGGCCATTAACTAGTAGGAGTGAGAAATACATCATGGTGTGGTGTGAGTTGGAGGGCCTGAAACAAGTTAGACAGTGAGTGGCAATGTAGAATGGAGAAAAGCACCACAAGTTGGTGAGCATTTGGAGTTCAGGAAACATTCAATGGCAATGTAGGATAGGTTTCTGAACAATATCGCGGGGTAGTGCGCATTATAAGGGTTTGTAGCAGGCCATTCATCAGTAGGAGTGAAAAAAACATCACAGGGTGGTGTGAAACGGAGGGACTGAATTAGGATAGGCTGTGAGTGGCAATGTAGGATGGAGAAAAACACCACGGGTTTTTCAGCATGGGCAGGCAAGGAAACATGCAGTGGCAATGTAGAATAGGTTTCTAATAAACATCACTGGGTGGTGCGCTTTGTATGGGTTTCTAACAGGCCATTCACTAGTAGGAGTGAGAACAACAACATGTGGTGGTGTGAATCGGAGGGCCTGAATTAGGATAGGCAGGGAGTGGCAATGAAGTATGTAGAAAAGCACCACAGGGTGGTCAGCATGAGGAGGTCAGGAAACATGCAGTGGCAATATAGGATAGTTTTCTGAAAAACATCACGGGGTGGTGCGCATTGTAAGGATTTCTAACAGGCCATTCAATAGTAGCAGTGAGAAAAACATCACAGGGTGGTGTGAATCGGAGGGCCTGAATTAGGATAGGCAGTGAGTGGCAATGTAGGATAGAGAAAAGCGCCACGGGGTGGTCAGCATGGGGAGGTCAGGAAACATGCAGTGGCAATGTAGGATAGGTTTCCGAAACACATCACAGGGTGGTGCGCATTGTAAGGGTTTCTAACAGGCCATTCACTAGATGAAGTGAGAAAAACATCACAGTTTGGTTTGAATCAGAGGGCCTGAATGAACTTAGGCAGTTAGTGGCAATGTAGGATGGAGAAAAGCACCACGGGGTGGTCAGGATGGGGAGGTCAGGAAACATGCAATGGCAATGTAGGATAGGTTTCTGAAAAACATCGCGAGGTGGTGCGCATTGTAAGGCTTTCTAACAAACCATTCACAAGCAGGAGTGAAAAAAACATCACAGGGTGGTTTGAATCAGAGGGCTTTAATTAGGATAGGCTGTGAGTGGCAATGTAGGATGGAGAAAAGCACCACCGGTTTGTCAGCATGGGGAGGCAAGGAAACATGCAGTGGCAATATAGAATAGGTTTCTAATAAACATCGCTGGGTGGTGCGCTTTGTATGGGTTTCTAACAGGCCATTCACTAGTAGGAGTGAGAACAACAACATGGGGTGGTGTGAATCGGAGGGCCTGAATTAGGATCGTCATTGATTGGCAATGTAGGATGGAGAAAAGCACCACAGGGTGGTAAGCATGAGGAGGTCAGGAAACATGCAGTGGCAATGTAGGTTAGGTTTTGAAAACCATTGCGGGGTTGTGCGCATTGTAATTTTTTCTAACAGGCCATTCAATAGTAGCAGTGAGAAAAACATCTCGGGGTGGTGTGAATCGGAGGGCCTGAATCAGGATAGGCTGTGAGTGGCAATGTAGGATGGAGAAAATCACCACGGGGTGCTCAGCATGGGAGGTCAGGAAACATGCAGTGGCAATGTAGGATAGGTTTCTGAAAAACAACGCGGGTGGTGCGCATGGTAAGGGTTTCAAACAGGCCATTCACTAGTAGGAGTGAGAAAAACATGACGGGGTGGTGTGAATCGGAGGGCCTGAATTAGTATAGGCGGTGAGTGGCAATGAAGCATGGAAAAAAGCACCATGGGTTGGTCATCATGGGGAGGTCAGGAAACATGCATTGGCAATGTAGAATTGGTTTCTGAAAAACATCGCGGTGTGGTGCGAACTGTAAGGATTTCAAACAGGCCATTGACTAGTAGGAGCGAGAAAAACATCACGGTGTGGTGTGAATCAGAGGGGCTGAATCAGGATAGGCAGTAAGTGGCAATGCAGGATGGAGAAAAGCACCAGGGGTGGTCAGCATGGGGAGGGCAGGAAACATGCAGTGGCAACGTAGGATATTTTTCTGGAAAACACCAGGGGGTGGTGCGCATTGTAAGGGTTTCTAACAGGCCATTCGCTAGTAGGAGTGAGAAAAACATCACGGGGTGGTGTGAATCCGATGTTCTGAATAAGGATAGGCAGTGATTGGCAATGTAGGATGGAGAAAATCAACACGGGGTGCTCAGCATGGGAAGTCAGGAAACATGCAGTGGCAATGTAGGATAGGTTTCTGAAAAACAACGCGGGTGGTGCGCATTGTAACGGTTTCTAACAGGCCATTCACTAGTAGGAGTGAGAAAAACATCACGGGGTTGTGTGAATCGGAGGGCCTGAATCAGGATAGGCAGTGAGTGGCAATGTAGGGTGGAGAAAAGCAACAAGGGGTGGTCAGCATGGGGAGGTCAGGAAACATGCAGTGGCAATGTAGGATAGGATTCTGAAAAACATTGCGGGTTGGTGCCCATTGTAAGGGTTTCTAACAGGCCATTCACTAGTAGGAATGAGAAATACATCATGGTGTGGTGCGAATCAAAGGGCCTGAATCAGGATAGACAGTGAGTGGTAATGTAGCATTGAGAAAAGCTCCACGGCTGGTCAGCATGGGGAGGGCAGGAAACATGCAGTGGCAATGTAAGATAGGTTTCTGAAAAAAATCGTGTTGTGGTGTGCATTTAAATGGTTTCTAACAGGCCATTCAGTAATAGGAGTGAGAAAAACATCACAGGTTGGTGTGTATCGGAGGGCCTGACTCAGGATACGCAGTGAGTGGCAATCTAAAATTGAGAAAAGCACCACAGGGTGATCAGCATGGGGTGGTCAGGAAACATGCAGTGGCAATGTAGGATAGGATTCTGAAAAACATCGCTTGGTGGTGCGCATTGAAAGGTTTCTAACAGAAAATTTATTAGTAGGACTGAGAAAATCATCACGGGGTGGTGTGAATCGGAGGGCCTGAATAAGAATAGGCAGTGAATGGCAATGTAGGATTGAGAAAAGCACCACGGGGTGGTCAGGATGGGGAAGTCAGGAAACATGCAGTGGCTATGTAGGATAGGTATCTGAAATACATAATGGGGTGGAGCGCATTGTAATGGTTTCTAACAGGCCATTAACTTGTAGGTGTGAGAACTACATCATGGTGTGGTGTTAATCGGAGGGCCTGAATCAGGATAGGCAGTGAGTGGTAGTGTAAAATGGAGAAAAGCACCACGGGTTGGTCATCATGGGGAGGTCAGGAAACATGCAGTGGCAATATAGGATAGGTTTCTGAAAAACATCGCGGGGTGGTGAGAATTGTAATGGTTTCTAACAGCCCATTCACTAGGAGGAGTGAGAAAAACATCACGGGGCGGTGTGAATCCGAGGGCATGAATTAGGATAGGTGGTGAGTGCCAATGAAGGATGGAGAAAAGCACCACGGTTTGGTCATCATGGGGAGGGCAGGAAACATGCATTGGCAATGTAGGATAGGTTTCTGAAAAACATCGCGGGCTGTTGCGTATTGTAAGGTTTTCTAACAGGCCATTGACTAGTAGGAGCGAGAAAAACATCACGGTGTGGTGTATTCAGAGTGGCTGAATCAGGATAGGCAGTAAGTGGCAATGTAGGATGGAGAAAAGCACCAGGGGTGGTCAGCATGGGGAGGGCAGGAAAAATGCAGTGGAAATGTAGGATATTTTTCTGAAAAACATCACGGGTTGGTGCTCATTGTAAGGGTTTCTAACAGGCCATTCATTGGTAGGAGTGAGAAAAACATTACCGGGTGGTGTGAATCAGATGTTTTGAATTAGGATAGGCAGTGATTGACAATGTAGCATGGAGAAAAGCACCAGAAGGTGGGCAGGATGGGGAGGTCAGGAAACATGCAGTGGCACTGTAGGACAGGTTTCAGAAAAACAATGCGGGTGGTGCGCATTGTAAGTGTTTCTAACAGGACATTCACTAGTAGGTGTGAGAAAAACATCACGGGGTGGTGTGAATCGGTGGTCCTGAATTAAGATATGCAGTGAGTGGCAATGTAGGATGAAGAAAAGCACCACAGGGTGGTCAGCATGGTGAGGTCAGGAAACATGCAGTGGCAATGTAGGATAGGTTTCTCAAAAAGAACGCAGGTGGTGGGCATTATAAGGTTTTCTAACATGTCATTCACTACTAGGAGTGAGAAAAAAATCACGGGGTGGTGTGAATCATAGGGCCTGATTCTGTATAGGCAGTGAGTGGAAACGTAAAATGGAGAAAAGCACCACGGTGTGGTCAGCATGGGGAGTTCAGAAAACATGCAGTGGCAATGTAGGATAGGTTTCTGATAAACATCGCAGGGTGCTGCGCATTGTAAGGTTCATAACAGGAAATTAACTAGTAGTACTGAGAAAAACATCACGTTGTGGTGTGAATCAGAGGGCCTGAATCAGGATAGGCAGTGAGTGGCAATGTAGGTTGGAGAAAAGCACCACGGAGTGGTCAGGATGGGGAGGTCAGGAAACATGCAGTGGCAATGTAGGATAGGTTTCTGAAAAACATCGTGGGGTAGTGCGCATTGTATGGGTTTCTAACAGGCCATTCACTAGTAGGAGTGAGAAATACATCATGGTGTGGTGTGAATCAGAGGGCCTGAATCAAGTTAGACAGTGAGTGGCAATTTAGGATGGAGAAAAGCACCACAGGGTGGTCAGCATGGGGAGGTCAGGAAACATGCCGTGGCAATGTAAGATAGGTTTCTGCAAAAAAATCGTATGGTGGTGTGCATAGAAACGGTTTCTAACAGGCCATTCACTTGTAGGAGTGAGAAAAACATCATGGATTGGTGTGTAGCCGAGGGCCTGAATCAGGATACGCAGTGAGTGGCAATGTAGGATGGAGAAAAGCACCACAGGTTGGTCAGCATGGGGAGATCATGAAACATGCAGTGGCAATGTAGGATAGGTTTCTGGAAAACATCGCGGGGTGGTGAGAACTGTAAGGGTTTCTAACAGGTCATTCACTAGTAGGAGTGCGAAATACATCATGGTGTGGTGTGAATCGGACGGCCTGAATCAAGATAGACAGTTACTGGCAATGTAGGTTGGAGAAAAACAAAACGGGTTGGTGAGCGTGGGGAGGCAAAGAAACATGCAGTGGCAATGAAAAATAGGTTTCCGGTAAACATCGCTGTGTGTTGCCCATTGTAATGGTTTCTAACAGGCCATTCACTAGTAGGAGTGAGAAGAACATCACGGGGTGGTGTGTATCCCAGGGCCTGAATTAGGATAGGCAATGAGTGGCAATGTAGGATAGAGAAAAGCTCCACGGGGTGGTCAGGATGGGGATGTCAGGAAACATGCAGTGGCAATGTAGAATAGGTTTCTGAAAAACATCGCGGGGTAGTGCGCATTGTATGGGTTTCTAACAGGCCATTCACTAGTAGGAGTGAGAAATACATCATGGTGTGGTGTGAATCGGAGGGCCTGAATCAAGTTAGACAGTGAGTGGAAATTTAGGATGGAGAAAATCACCAAGAGTTGGTGAGCATTGGGAAGTCAGGAAACATGCAATGGCAATGTAGGATAGGTTTCTGAACAACATCGCGGGGTTGTGCGCATTATAAGGGTTTGTAGCAGGCCATTCACCAGTAGGAGTGAAAAAAACATCACAGGGTGGTGTGAAACGGAGGGCGTGAATTACGATAGGCTGTGAGTGGCAATGTAGGATGGAGAAAAACACCACAGGTTTGTCAGCATGGGGAGGCAAGGAAACATGCAGTGGCAATGTAGCATAGGTTTCTAATAAACATCACTGGGTGGTGCACTTTGTATGGGTTTCTAACAGGCCATTCACTAGTAGGAGTGAGAACAACAACATGTGGTGTTGTGAATCGGAGGGCATGAATTAGGATAGGCAGGGAGTGGCAATGAAATATGTAGAAAAGCACCACAGGGTGGTCAGCATGGGGAGGTCAGGAAACATGCAGTGGCAATGTAGGATAGTTTTCTGAAAAACATCACGGGGTGGTGCGCATTGTAAGGGTTTCTAACAGGCCATTCACTAGTAGGAGTGAGAAAAACATCACCGTGTGGTGTGAATCAGATGTTCTAAATTAGGATAGGCAGTGACTGGCAATGTAGGATGGAGAAAAGCACTACGGGGTGGTCAGCATGGTGAGGTCAGGAAAAATGCATTGGCAATGTAGGATAGGTTTCTGAAAAACATCGCCGGGTGGTGCGCATTGTAAGGCTTTCTAACAGGCCATTCAATAGTAGCAGTGAGAAAAACATCACAGGGTGGTGTGAATCGGAGGGCCTGAATTAGTATAGGCAGTGAGTGGCAATGTAGGATAGAGAAAAGCGCCACGGGGTGGTCAGCATGGGGAGGTCAGGAAACATGCAGTGGGAATGTAGGATAGGTTTCTGATACACATCACGGGGTGCTGCGCATTGTAAGGGTTTCTAACAGGCCATTCACTAGATGAAGTGAGAAAAACATCACAGTGTTGTTTGGATCAGAGGGCCTGAATCAACTTAGGCAGTGAGTGGCAATGTAGGAAGCGAAAAGCGCCACGGGGTGGTCAGGATGGGGAGGTCAGGAAACATGCAGTGGCAATGTAGGATAGGTTTCTGAAAAACATCTTGGGGTAGTGCGCATTGTAAGGGTTTCTAACAGGCCATTAACTAGTAGGAGTGAGAAATACATCATGGTGTGGTGTGAGTTGGAGGGCCTGAAACAAGTTAGACAGTGAGTGGCAATGTAGAATGGAGAAAAGCACCACAAGTTGGTGAGCATTTGGAGTTCAGGAAACATTCAATGGCAATGTAGGATAGGTTTCTGAACAATATCGCGGGGTAGTGCGCATTATAAGGGTTTGTAGCAGGCCATTCATCAGTAGGAGTGAAAAAAACATCACAGGGTGGTGTGAAACGGAGGGACTGAATTAGGATAGGCTGTGAGTGGCAATGTAGGATGGAGAAAAACACCACGGGTTTTTCAGCATGGGCAGGCAAGGAAACATGCAGTGGCAATGTAGAATAGGTTTCTAATAAACATCACTGGGTGGTGCGCTTTGTATGGGTTTCTAACAGGCCATTCACTAGTAGGAGTGAGAACAACAACATGTGGTGGTGTGAATCGGAGGGCCTGAATTAGGATAGGCAGGGAGTGGCAATGAAGTATGTAGAAAAGCACCACAGGGTGGTCAGCATGAGGAGGTCAGGAAACATGCAGTGGCAATATAGGATAGTTTTCTGAAAAACATCACGGGGTGGTGCGCATTGTAAGGATTTCTAACAGGCCATTCAATAGTAGCAGTGAGAAAAACATCACAGGGTGGTGTGAATCGGAGGGCCTGAATTAGGATAGGCAGTGAGTGGCAATGTAGGATAGAGAAAAGCGCCACGGGGTGGTCAGCATGGGGAGGTCAGGAAACATGCAGTGGCAATGTAGGATAGGTTTCCGAAACACATCACAGGGTGGTGCGCATTGTAAGGGTTTCTAACAGGCCATTCACTAGATGAAGTGAGAAAAACATCACAGTTTGGTTTGAATCAGAGGGCCTGAATGAACTTAGGCAGTTAGTGGCAATGTAGGATGGAGAAAAGCACCACGGGGTGGTCAGGATGGGGAGGTCAGGAAACATGCAATGGCAATGTAGGATAGGTTTCTGAAAAACATCGCGAGGTGGTGCGCATTGTAAGGCTTTCTAACAAACCATTCACAAGCAGGAGTGAAAAAAACATCACAGGGTGGTTTGAATCAGAGGGCTTTAATTAGGATAGGCTGTGAGTGGCAATGTAGGATGGAGAAAAGCACCACCGGTTTGTCAGCATGGGGAGGCAAGGAAACATGCAGTGGCAATATAGAATAGGTTTCTAATAAACATCGCTGGGTGGTGCGCTTTGTATGGGTTTCTAACAGGCCATTCACTAGTAGGAGTGAGAACAACAACATGGGGTGGTGTGAATCGGAGGGCCTGAATTAGGATCGTCATTGATTGGCAATGTAGGATGGAGAAAAGCACCACAGGGTGGTAAGCATGAGGAGGTCAGGCAACATGCAGTGGCAATGTAGGATAGGTTTCTGGAAAAAAAAAAGCGGGGTCGTGCGCATTGTAAGGGTTTCTAACAGGCCATTCACTAGTAGGAGTGAGAAAAGCATCACGGGGTGGAGTGAATTGGAGGGCCATAATTAGGATAGGCAGTGAGTGGCAATGTAGGATGGAGAAAAGCACCATTGGGTGGTCATCATGGGGAGGTCAGGAAACAAGCAGTGGCAATATAGGATAGTTTTCTGAAAAACATCAAGGGGTGGTGCGCATTGTAAGGGTTTCTAACAGGCCATTCACTAGTTGGAGTGAGAAAAACATCACGGGGTGGTGTGAATCAGATTTTCTGAATTAGGATAGGCAGTGAGTGCAAGGTCGGATGGAGAGAAGCACCACGGGTTGGTCAGCATGGGGAAGTCAGGAAACATGCATTGGCAATATAGGATAGGTTTCTGAAAAACATTGCCAGGTGGTGCGCATTGTAAGGCTTTCTAACAGGGCATTCTGTAGTAGGAGTGAGAAAAACATAACGGGGCGGTGTGAATCGGAGGGCCTGAATTTGGATAGGCTGTGAGTGGTATCGTAAAATGGAGAAAAGAAACTCGGTTTGGTCAGCATGGGGAGGTGAGGAAACATGCAGTGGCAATGTAGGATAGGTTTCTGGAAAACATCGCGGGGTGGTGCGCATTATAAGGGTTTCTAACAGGCCATTCACTAGTAGGAATGAGAAAAATATAACGGAGTGGTTTGAATTAGATGGCCTGATTCAGGATAGGCAGTGAGTGCAATGTGGGATGGAGAAAAGCACCACGGGGTGGTCAGGATTGGGAGGTCAGGAAACGTGCAGTGGCAATGTAGGATAGGTTTCTGAAGAACGTTGCAGGTTGGTGCTCATTGTAAGGGTATCTAAAAGGCCTTTCACTAGTAGGAGTGAGAAAAACATCACGGGGTGGTGTGAATCGGAGGGTCTGAATCAAGTTGGACAGTGATTGGCAATGTAGGATGGAGAAAAGCACCACGGGGTGGTCAGCATGGGGAGGTCTGGAAACATGCTGTGGCAATGTAGGACAGGTTTCTGAAAAACATCGCGGGGTGGTGCGCCTTGTAAGTGTTTCTAACAGTCCATTCAGTAGTAGAAGTGAGAAAAACATCACAGGGTGGTGTTAATCGGAGGGCCTGAATCAGGATAGGCAGTGAGTGGCAATGTAGGATGGAGAAAAGCACCACGGGTGGTAAGGATGGTGAGGTCAGGAAACATTCAGTGGCAATGTAGGATAGGTTTCTGAAAAACATCGGGGTGGGGGCCCATTGTAAGTGTTTCTAAATGGCCATTCACTAGCAGCAGTGAGAAAAAAATCATGTTGTGGTGTGAATCAGAGGGCCTGAATCAAGATAGAAAGTGAGTGGCAATGTAGGATGGAGAAAAGCACCACGGGGTGGTCAGCATGGGGAGGTCAGGAACCATGCAGCTGCAATGTAGGATAGGTTTCTGAAAAACATCGCGGGATGGTGCTCATTGAAAGGGTTTGTAAAAGGCCGTTAAATAGTAGGAGTGAGAAATACATCATGGTGTGGTGTGAATCGGAGGGCCTGAATTAGAATAAGCATTGAGTGTCAATGTAGGATGGAGAAAAGCACCACAGGGTGGTCAGCATGGGGAGGTGAGGAAACATGCAGTGGCAATGTAGGATAGGTTTCTGAAAAACATCGCCGGGTGTTGCGCATTGTAAGGCTTTCTAACAGGCCATTCACTAGTAGGAGTGAGAAAAACGTCACGGGGTGGTGTGAATCGGAGGGCCTGAATAGAATAGGCAGTGAGTGACAACGTAAAATGGAGAAAAGCACCACGGTGTGATCAGCATGGGGAGGTGGTAATGTAGGATAGGTTTCTGAAAAACGTTGCAGGTTGGTGCTCATTGTAAGGGTTTCTAAAGGCCTTTTACTAGTAGGAGTGAGAAAAACATCACGGGGTGGTGTGAATCGGAGGGTCTGAATCAAGTTGTACAGTGATTGGCAATGTAGGATGGAGAAAAGCACCACGGGGTGGTCAGCATGGGGAGGTCAGGAAACATGCTGTGGCAATGTAGGACAGGTTTCTGAAAAAACATTGCGGGGTGGTGCGAATTATAAGTGTTTCTAAAAGTCCATTCACTAGTAGAAGTGAGAAAAACATCACAGGGTGGTTTGAATCGGAGGGTCTGAATCAGGATAGGCAGTGATTGGCAATGTAGGATGGAGAAAAGCACCACGGGGTGGTAAGGATGGTGAGGTCAGAAAACATGCAGTGGCAATGTAGGATATGTTTCAGAAAACATCGCAGGGTGATGCGCATTCTAAGGGTTTGTTGCAGGCCATTCACTAGTAGGAGTGATAAAACCATCACGGGGTGGTGTGAATCGGAGGGCCTGAATTAGGATAGGCAGTGAGTGGCAATGAAGAATGGAGAAAAGCACCACGGGGTGGTCAACATGGGGAAGTCATGAAACATGCAGTGGCATTGTAGGATAGGTTTCTGAAAAACATCGCGGGGTGGTGCGCATTGTAAGGATTTCTAAAATGCCATTCACAAGTAGGAGTGAGAAAAACATCATGGGGTAGTGTGAATCTGAGGGCCTGAATTAGGATAGGCTGTGAGTGGCAATGTAGGATGGAGAAAAGCACCACGGGTTTGTCAGCATGGGGAGGAAAGGAAACATGCAGTTGCAATGTAGAATAGGTTTCTGATAAACATCGCTGGGTGGTGCGCATTGTAAGGGTTTCTAACAGGCCATTCACTAGTAGGAGTGAGAACAACATCACGGGGTGGTGTGAATCTGAGGGCCTGAGTCAGGATAGGCATTGAGTGGCAATGTAGGATGGAGAAAAGCACCACAGGGTGGTCAGCATGGGGAGGTGAGGAAATTTGCAGTGGCAATGTAGGATAGGTTTCGGAAAAAAAATCAGGGTAGTGCGCATTGTAAGGGTTTCTAATAGGCAATTCACTAGTAGGAGGGAGAAAAGCATCACGGGTGGTGTGAATCGGAGTGCCTGAATTAGGATAGGCAGTGAGGGGCAATGTAAGATAGAGAAAAGCACCATGGGGTGGTAATCATGGGGAGGTCAGGAAACATGTAGTGGCAATGTAGGATAGTTTATTGAAAAACACCACGGAGTGGTGCGCATTGTAAGGGTTTCTAACTGGCCATTCACTAGTAGGAGGGAGAAAAACATCACGGCTGGTGTGAATCAGATGTTCTGAATTAGGATAGGCAGTGAGTGGCAATGTAGGATGGAGAAAAGCACCACGGGGTGGTCAGCATGGGGAGGTCTGGAAACATGCATTGGCAATGTAGGATAGGTTTCTGAAAAACATCGCCGGTTTGTACGCATTGTAAGGCTATCTAACAGGCCATTAACTAGTAGTATAGAGAAAAACGTCACAGGGTGGTGTGAATCGGAGGGCCTGAATTAGGAGAGGCAGTGAGTGGCAATGTAAAATGGAGAAAACCTCCACGGTGTGGTCAGCATGGGGAGGTCAGGAAACATGCAGTGGCAATGTAGGATAGGTTTCTGAAAAACATCGCTGGGTGGTTCTCATTGTAAGGGTTTCTAAAACGCCTTTCACTTGTAGGAGTGAGAAAAACATCACGGGGTGGTGTGAATCGAAGGACTTGAATTAAGATAAGCAGTGAGTGGCAATGTAGGATGGACAAAAGCACCACCGGTTTGTCAGCATGGGGAGGCAAGGAAACATGCAGTGGCAATATAGAATAGGTTTCTAATAAACATCGCTGGGTGGTGCGTTTTGTATGGGTTTCTAACAGGCCACTTACTAGTAGGAGTGAGAACAACAACATGGGGTGTGTGAATCGGAGGGCCTGAATTAGGATTGGCATTGATTGGCAATGTAGGATGGAGAAAAGCACCACAGGGTGGTAAGCATGGGGAGGGGAGGAAACATGCAGTTTCAATATAGGATAGGTTTCTGAAAAAAAAATGCGGGGTCATGCGCATTGTAAGGGTTTCTAACAGGCCATTCACTAGTAGGAGTGAGAAAAACATCACGGGGTGGTATGAATCGGAGGGCCTGAATTAGGATACGGAGAGAGTGGCCATAAAGAATGGAGAAAAGCACCACAGGGTGGTCAGCATGGGGAGGTCAGGAAACATAAAGTGGCAATGTAGGATAGTTTTCTGAAAAACATCGCCGGGTGGTGCGCATTGTAAGACTTTATAACAGGCCATTCACTAGTAGCAGTGAGAAAAACATCACCGGGTGGTGTGAATCGGAGTGCCTGTATTAGGATAGGCAGTGAGTGGCAATGTAGCATAGAAAAAAGCGCCACACGGTGGTCAGCATGGGGAGGTCACGAAACATGCAGTGGGAATGTAGGATAGATTTCTGAAACATATCGCGGGGTGCTGCGCATTGTAAGGCTTTCTAACAGGCTATTCACTAGATGAAGTGAGAAAAACATCACAGGGTGGTTTGAATCGGAGGGCCTGAATCAGGATAGGCAGTGAGTGGCAATGTAGGATGGAGAAGAGCACCACGGAGTGGTCAAGATGCGGAAGTCAGGAAACATGCAGTGGCAATGTAGGAAAGGTTTCTGAAAAACATAGCGCGGTGGTGCACATTGTAAGGGTTTCTAACAGGCCATGCAGTAGTAGGAGTGAGAAATACATCATGGTGTGGTGTGAATCGGAGGGCCTGAATCAAGATAGACAGTGAGTGGCAATGTCAGCTGAAGAAAAGCACCACGGGGTGGTTAGCATGTGGATGTCAGGAAACATGCAATGGCAATATAGGATAGGTTTCTGAAAAACATCACGGTGTGGTGTTCATTGTAAGGGTTTCCAAAGGATTTTTCACTAGTAGGAGTTGGAAAAACATCACCCGGTGGTGTGAATCGGAGGGCCTGAATCAGGATAGGCCGTGAGTGGCAATAAAGAATGGAGAAAAGCACCACGGGGTGGTCAGGATGGGGAGTTCAGGAAACATGCAGTGTCAATGTAGGATAGCTTTCTGAAAAACATCACTGGGTGGTGCGCATTGTAAGGCTTTCTAACAGGCCATTCACTAGTAGGAGTGAGAAATACATCATGCTGTGGTGTGAATCGGAGGGCCTGAATCAAGATAGACAGTGAGTGGCAATGTAGGATGGAGAAAAGCACCAGGGGTTTTGAGCATGGGGAGGTCAGGAAACATGCAATGGCAATGTAGGATAGGTTTCTGGAAAAACATGGCGGGGTGGTGCGCATTCTAAGGATTTCTAACACGCCATTCACAAGTAGGAGTGAAAAAAACATCACGGGATGGTGTGAATCAGAGGGCCTGTATTAGGATAGGCTGTGAGTGGCAATGTAGGATGGAGAAAAGCACCACGGGTTTGTCAGCATGGGGAGGCAAGGAAACATGCAGTGGCAATGTAGAATAGGATTCTGATAAACATCGCTGGGTGGTGCTCATGGTAAGGGTTTCTAACAGCCCATTCACTAGTAGTAGTGTGAACAACATCACGGGGTGGTGTGAATCGGAGGGCCTGAATTAGGATAGGCATTGAGTGGCAATGTAGGATAGAGAAAAGCACCACAGGGTTGTCAGCATGCGGAGGTGAGGAAACATGCAGTGGCAATGTAGGATAGGTTTCGGGAAAAAAAGTGGGGTAGTGCGCATTGTAAGGCTTTCTAACAGTCAATTCACTAGAAGAAGTGAGAAAAACATCATGGGGGGTGTGAATCGGAGGGCCTAAATTAGGATACGCAGTGAGTGGCAATATAGGATAGAGAAAAGCACCACGGGGTGGTCAGCATGGGGAGGTCAGGAAACATGCAATGGCTCTGTAGGATAGGTTTCTGAAAAATATCGCCGGGTGGTGCGCATTGTAATGATTTCTAACAGGCCATTATCTAATACGAGTGAGAACATCATCAGGGGGTGGTGTGAATCGGAGGACCTGAATTAGGATAGGCATTGAGTGGCAATGTAGGATGGAGAAAAGCACCAGAGGGTGGTCAGCATGGGGAGGGGAGGAAACATGCAGTGGCAATGTAGGATAGGTTTCTGAAAAAAAAAGCGGGGTGGTGCGCATTGTAAGTGTTTCCAACAGGCCATTCACTAGTAGGAGAGAGAAAAACATCACGGGGTGGTGTGAATCGGAAGGCTTGAATTTGGATAGGCAGTGAGTGGCAACGTAGGATGGAGAAAATACAACGGTGTGGTCAGTATGAGGGGGTCAGGAAACATGCAGGGTCAATGTAGGATAGGTTTCTGAAAATCATCGCGGTTGGTGAGAATTTTAAGGGTTTATAACAGGGCATTCACTGGAAGGAGTGAGAAAAATATCACGGGGTGGTGAGAATCGAAGGGCCTGAATTATGATAGGCAGTGAGTGGCAATGAAGTATGAAGAAAAGCACCATGGAGTGGTCAGCATGGAGAGGTGAGGAAACATGCAGTGGCAATGTAGGATAGGTTTCTGAAAAACATCGCGGGGTGGTGCGCATTGTTAGTGTTTTTAACAGGCCATTCACTAGGAGAAGTTCAAAAAATATCACAGGGTGGGGTGAATCAGAGGGCCTGAATTATGATAGGCAGTGAGTGCAATGTAGGATGGAGAAAAGCACCTCGGGGTGGTCAGCATGAGGAGGTCACGAAAAATGCATTGGCAATGTAGGATAGGTTTCTGAAAAACATTGCCATGTGGTGCGCATTGTAAGGCTTTCTAACAGGGCATTCTGTAGTAGGTGTGAGAAAAACATAACGGGGTGGTGTGAATCGGAGGGCCTGAATTAAATAGGCTGTGAGTGGTAATGTAAAATGGAGAAAAGCAACTCGGTTTGGTCAGCATGGGGAGGTGAGGAAACATGCAGTGACAATGTAGGATAGGTTTCTGGAAAACATCGCGGGGTGGTGCGCATTATAAGGTTTTCTAACAGACCATTTACTAGTAGGAGTGAGAAAAATATAACGGAGTGGTTTGAATTAGAGGGCCTGATTAAGGATAGGCAGTGAGTGGCAATGTAGGATGGAGAAAAGCACCACGGGGTGGTCAGGATTGGGAGGTCAGGAAACGTGCAGTGGCAATGTAGGATAGGTTTCTGAAAAATGTTGCAGGGTGGTGCTCATTGTAAGGGTTTCTAAAAGGCCTTTCATTAGTAAGAGTCAGAAAAACATCACGGGGTGGTGTGAATCGGAGGGTCTGAATCAAGTTGGACAGTGATTGGCCATGTAGGATGGAGAAAAGCACCACGGGGTGGTCAGCATGGGGATGTCAGGAAACATGCAGTGGCAATGTAGGACAGGTTTCTGAAAAACATCGCGGGGTGGTGCACATTGTAAGTGTTTCTAAAAGGCCATTCACTAGTAGAAGTGAGAAAAACATCACAGGGTGGTGTGAATCGGACCGCCTGAATCAGGATAAGCAGTGAGTGGCAATGTAGGATGGAGAAAAGCACCATGGGGTGGTCAGGATGGTGAGGTCATGAAACATGCAGTGGCAATGTAGGATAGGTTTCTGAAAAACATCGGGGTGGGGGCACATTGTAAGTGTTTGTAACTGGCCATTCACTAGTAGCAGTGAGAAATACATCATGTTGTGGTGTGAATGGGAGGGCCTGAATCAAGATAGAAAGTGAGTGGCAATGTCGGATGGAGAAAAGCACCACGGAGTGGTCAGCATGGGGAGGTCAGGAAACATGCAGTAGCACTGTTGGAATGCTTTATGAAAAACATCGCGGGATGGTGCTCATTGCAAGGGTTTCTAAAAGGCCTTTAAATAATAGGAGTGAGAAATACATCATGGTGTGGTGTGAATCGGAGGGCCTGAATTAGAATAAGCATTGAGTGTCAATGTAGGATGGAGAAAAGCACCACAGGGTGGTCAGCATTGGGAGGTGAGGAAACATGCAATGGCAATGTAGGATAGGTTTCTGAAAAAAAGAGTGGGGTGGTGCGCATTGTAAGGGTTTCTAACAAGCCATTCACTAGTAGGAGTGAGAAAAACATCACGGGGTGGTGTGAATCGGAGGGCCTGAATTAGGATAGGCAGTGAGTGGCAATGTAGGATGGAGAAAAGCACCACGGGGTGGTTATCATGGGGATGTCAGGAAACATGCAGTGGCAATGTAGGATAGTTTTCTGAAAAACATCACGGTGTCGTGCGCATTGTAAAGGTTTCTAAATGGCCATTCACTAGTAGGAGTGAGAAAAACCTCATGGGGTCATGTGAATCACATGATCTGAATTAGGATAGGCAGTGAGTGCAATGTAGGATGGAGAAAAGCACCACGGGGTGGTCAGCATGGGGAGGTCAGGAAACATACATTGGCATTTTAGCACAGGTTTCTGGAAAACATCGCCGGGTGTTGCGCATTGTAAGGCTTTCTAACAGACCATTCACTAGTAGGAGTGAGAAAAACATCATGGGGTGGTGTGAATCGGAGGGCCTGAATAGAATAGGAAGTGAGTGACAACGTAAAATGGAGAAAAGCACCACGGTGTGGTCAGAATGGGGAGGTCAGGAAACATGCAGTAGCAATGTAGAATAGGTTTCTGAAAAAAAAAAGCGGGGTCGTGCGCATTGTAAGGGTTTCTAACAGGCCATTCACTAGTAGGAGTGAGAAAAACATCACGGGGTGGTGTGAATTGGAGGGCCTGAATTACGAAACGCAGTGAGTGGCAATGAAGAATGGAGAAAAGCACCACAGGGTGGTCAGCATGGGGAGGTCAGGAAACATGCAGTGGCAATGTAGGATAGTTTTCTGAAAAACATCACGGTGTGGTGCCCATTGTAAGGGTTTCTAACTGGCCATTCACTAGTAGGAGTGAGAAAAACATCACGGGGTGGTGTGAATCAGGTGTTCTGAATTAGGATAGGCAGTGAGTGGCAATGTAGCATAGAGAAAAGCGCCACAGGGTGGTCAGCATGTGGAGGTCACGAAACATGCAGTGGGAATGTAGGATAGGTTTCTGAAACATATCGCTGGGTGCTGCACATTGTAAAGGTTTCTAACAGGGTATTCACTAGATGAAGTGAGAAAAACATCACAGGGTGGTTTGAATCGGAGGGCCTGAATCAGGATAGGCAGTGAGTGGCAATGTAGGATGGAGAAAAGCACCACGGGGTGGTCAAGATGCGGAAGTCAGGAAACACGCAGTGGAAATGTAGGAAAGGTTTCTGAAAAACATAGCGCGGTGATGCACATTGTAAGGGTTTCTAACAGGCCATTCAGTAGTAGGAGTGAGAAATACATCATGGTGTGGTGTGAATCGGAGGGCCTGAATCAAGATAGACAGTGAGTGGCAATGTAGGATGGAGAAAAGCACCACGGGGTGGTTAGCATGTGGATGTCAGGAAACATGCAGTGGCAATATAGGATAGGTTTCTGAAAAACATCGCCCGGTAGTGCGCATTGTAAGGGTTTCTAACAGGCCATTCACTAGTAGGAGTGAGAAAAACATCACGGGGTGGTGTGAATCGGAGGGCCTGAATTAGGATAAGCATTGAGTGGCAACGTAGGATGGAGAAAAGCCCCTCGAGTTGGTCAGCATGGGGAGGTCAGGAAACATGCATTGGCAAAATAGGATACGTTTCTGAAAAACATTGCCGGGTATGGCGCATTGTAAGGCTTTCTAACAAGCCATTCACTAGTAGGAGTGAGAAAATCATCACGGGGTGGTGTGAATAGGAGGGCCTGAATTAGGATAGGCAGTGAGTGGCAACGTAAAATGGAGAAAAGCACCACGGTGTGGTCAGCATGGGGAGGTCAGGAAACATGCAGTGGCAATGTAGGATAGGTTTCCGAAAAACATCTTGGGGTGGTGCGCATTGTAAGGGTTTCTAAAAGGCCTTTCTCTAGTAGGAGTGAGAAAAATACAATGGGCTGGTGTGATTCGGAGGGACTGAATCAGGATAGGCAATGAGTGGCAATGTAGGATGCAGAAAAGCTTCACGGGGTGGTCAGGATGGAGAGGTCAGGAAACATGCAGGGGCAATGTAGGATAGGTTTCTGAAAAATATCGCGGGGTTGTGCACATTGTAAGGGTTTCTAACAGGTCATTCACTAGTAGGAGTGAGAAATACATTATGGTGTGGTGTGAATCAGAGGGCCAGAGTCAGGGTAGACAGTGAGTGGTAATGTAGCATGGAGAAAATCACCACGCAGTTGTCAGCATGTGGAGGTCACGAAACACGCAGTGGCAATGTAGGATAGGTTTCTGAAAAACATCGCAGGGTGGTGCGCATTGTAAGGGTTTCTAACAGGCCATTCACTAGTAGGAGTGGGAAACACATCAAGGGGTGGTGTGAATCGGAAGACCTGAATCCGGATAGGCAGTGAGTGGCAATGTAGGATGGAGAAAAGCACCACGGGGTGGTAAGCATAGGGAGGTCAGGATACATGCTGTGGCAGTGTAGCATATGTTTCTGAAGAACGGCGCTGGTGCTGAGAATTGAAACGGTTTCTAACAGGCCATTCACTAGTAGGAGTGAGAAAAATTTTACGGGGTGCTGTGAATCAGAGGGCCTGAATTAGGATAGGCAGTGAGTGGCAATGAAGAATGGAGAAAAGCACCACGGGGTGGTCAACATGGGGAGGTCAGGAAACATGCAGTGGCAATGTAGGATAGGTTTCTGAAAAATATCGCGGGGTGGTTCGCATTGAAAGGATTTCTAACAAGCTATTGACAAGTAGGAGAGAAAAAAACATCACTGAGTGGTGTGAATTGGAGGGCCTGAATTAGGAAAGGCTGTGAGTGGCAATGTATGATGGAGAATAGCACCACGTGTTTGTCAGCATGGGGAGGCAAGGAAACATGCAGTGGCAATGTAGAATAGGTTTCAGATAAACATCACTGGGTGGTGCGCATTGTAAGGCTTTCTAAAAGGCCATTCACTAGTAGGAGTGAGAACAACATCACGGGGAGGTTTGAATCGAAGGGCCTGATTTAGGATAGGCAGTGAGTGGCAATGTAGGATGGAGAAAAGCACCACGGGGTGGTCAGCATGGGGAGGTCAGGAAACATGCAGTGGCAATGTAGGATAGGTTTCTGAAAAAAAAAAGTGGGGTGGTGCGCATTGTAAGGGTTTCTAACAGGCCATTCACTAGTAGGAGTGAGAAAAACATCACGGGGTGGTGTTAATCGGAGGGCCTGATTTAGAATAGGAAGTGAGTAGCAATGTAGGATGGAGAAAAGCACCACGGGCCGGTCAGCACGGGGAGGTCCGGAAACATGCATTGGCAATGTAGGATAGGTTTCTGAAAAACATCGCCAGATGGTGCGCATTGTAAGGCTTTCTAACAGGCCATTCACTAGTAGGAGTGAGAAAAACATCACGGGGTGGTGTGAATCGGAAGGCCTGAATCAGGATAGGCAGTGAGTGGCAATGTAGGATAGAGAAAAGCGCCACGGGGTGGTCAGCATGGGGAGGTCAGGAAACATGCAGTTGGAATGTAGGATAGGTTTCTGAAACACATCGCGGGGTGCTGCGCATTGTAAGGGTTTCTAACAGGCCATTCACTAGATGAAGTGAGAAAAACTTCACAGGGTGGTTTGAATCAGCGGGCCTGAATCAGGTTAGGCAGTGAGTGGCAATGTAGGACGGAGAAAAGCACGACCGGGTGGTCAGCCTGTGGAGGTCAGGAAACATGCATTGGCAATGTAGGATAGGTTTCTGAAAAACATCGCGGGATGGTGCACATTGTAAGGGTTTCTAACAGGCCATTCACTAGTAGGAGTGAGAAAAACCGCACGGGGTCCTGTGAATCAGATGATCTGAATTAGGATAGGCAGTGAGTGCAATGTAAGATGGAGAAAAGTACCACGGGGTGGTCAGCATGGGGAGGTCAGGAAACATACATTGGAAATGTAGGTTAGGTTTCTGAAAAACATCGCCGGGTGTTGCGCATTGTAAGGCTTTCTAACAGGCCATTCACTAGTAGGAGTGAGAAAAACGTCACAGGGTGGTGTGAATCAGAGGGCCTGAATTAGGATAGGCATTGAGTGGCAATGTAGGATGGAGAAAAGCACCACGGTTTGGTCATCATGGGGAGGTCAGGAAACATGCAGTGGCAATGTAGGATAGGTTTCAGAAAAACATCGCGGGGTGGTGCGCATTGTAAGGCTTTCCAACAAGCCATTCACAAGTAGGATGAAAAAAACATCACCAGGTGGTGTGAATCGGAGGGCCTGAATTAGGATACACAGTGAGTGGCAATGAAGTATGTAGAAAAGCACCACAGGGTGGTCAGCATGGGGAAGTCAGGAAACATGCAGTGGCAATGCAGGATATGTTTCTGAAAAACATCACGGGGTGGTGCGCATTGTAAGGGTTTCTAACAGGCCATTCACTAGTAGGAGTGAGAAAAACCTCACGGGGTCCTGTGAATCAGATGATCTGAATTAGGATAGGCAGTGAGTGCAATGTAGGATGGAGAAAAGTACCACGGGGTGGTCAGCATGGGGAGGTCAGGAAACATACATTGGAAATGTAGGTTAGGTTTCTGAAAAACATCGCCGGGTGTTGCACATTGTAAGGCTTTCTAACAGGCCATTCACTAGTAGGAGTTAGAAAAACGTCACAGGGTGGTGTGAATCAGAGGGCCTGAATTAGGATAGGCATTGAGTGGCAATGTAGGATGGAGAAAAGCACCACAGGGTGGTCAGCATGGGGAGGTGAGGAAACATGCAGTGGCAATGTAGTATAGGTTTCGGAAGAAAAAGCAGGGTAGTGTGCATTGTAAGTGTTTCTAACAGGCAATTCACTAGTAGGAGTGAGAAAAACATCACGGGTGGTGTGAATCAGAGGACCTTAATTAGGATAGGCAGTGAGTGTCAATGTAGGGTAGAGAAAAGCACCACGGGGTGGTCATCATGGGGAGGTCAGGAAACATGCAGTGGCAATGTAGGATAGTTTTTTGAAAAACATCACGGAATGGTGCGCATTGTAAGGGTTTCTAAATGGCCATTAACTAGTAGGAGGGAGAAAAACATCACGGCTGGTGTGAATCAGATGTTCTGCATTAGGATAGGCAGTGAGTGGTAATGTAGAAAGGAGAAAAGCACCACGGGGTTGTCAGAATGGGGAGGTCTGGAAACATGCATTTGCAATGTAGGATAGGTTTCTGAAAAACATCGCCGGGTGGTGCGCATTGTAAGGCTATCTAACAGGCCATTCCCTAGTGGGATAAAGAAAAATGTCACGGGGTGGTGCGAATCGGAGCGCCTGAATTAGGAGAGGCAGTGAGTGGCAATGTAAAATGGAGAAAAGCACCACGGTGCGGTCAGCATGGGGAGGTCAGGAAACGTGCAGTGGCAATGTAGAATAGGTTTCTGAAAAACATCGCTGGGTAGTTCGCATTGTAAGGGTTTCTAAAATGCATTTCACTAGTACGAGTGAGAAAAACATCAGGGCGTGGTGTGAATCGAAGGACTTGAATTACGATAGGCAGTGAGTGGCAATGTAGGATGGAGAAAAGCACCACGGGTTTGTCAGCATGGGGAGGCTAGGAAACATGCAGTGGCAATGTAGAATAGGTTTCGAATAAACATCTCTGGGTGGTTCGCATTGGAAGGCTTTCTAACAGGCCATTCAATAGTACGAGTGAGAACAACATCACGGAGTGGTGTGAATCGAAGGGCCTGATTTAGGATAGGCAGTGAGTGGCAAAGTAGGATGGAGAAAAGCACCACGGGGTGGTCAGCATGGGGAGGTCAGGAAACATGCAGTGGCAATGTAGGATAGGTTTCTGAAAAAAAAAAGCGGGGTGGTTCGCATTGTAAGGCGTTCTAATTGGCCATTCACTAGTAGGAGTGAAAAAAACATCACGGTGTGGTGTTAATCGAAGGGCCTGATTTAGGATAGGAAGTGAGTGGCAATGTAGGATGGAGGAAAACAAAACGGGGTGGTCAGGATGGGGAGGTCAGGACACATGCAGTGGCTATGTAGGATAGTTTTCTGAAAAACATCACGGGTTGGTGCGCATTTTAAGGGTTTCTAACAGGCCATTCATAGTAGGAGTGAGAAAAACATCACGGCGTGATTTCAATAAGAGGGACTGAGTCAGGATAGACAGTGAGTGGCAAAGTAGGATGGAGAAAAGCACCACGGTGTGGTCTGCATGGGGATATCAGGACACATGCAGTGGCTATGTATGATAGGTTTCTGAAAAACATCGCGGGGTTGTGCGCATTGTAATGGTTTCTAACAGGCCATTCAGTAGTAGAAGTAGGGTTTCTAACAGGCCATTCACAAGTAGGAGTGAGAAAAACATCATGGTGTGCTGTGAATCGGAGGGCATGAATCAAGATAGACAGTGAGGGGCAATGCAGGATGGAGAAAAGCACCATGGGTTGCTGAGCATGGTGAAGTCAGGAAACATGCATTGGCAATGTAGGATAGGTTTCTGAAAAAAATTAGCGGGGTGGTGCGCATTGTAAGGGTTTCTAACAGGCCATTCACTAGTAGGAGTGAGAAAAACATCACAGCGTGGTTTGAATCAGAGGGCCTGAATCAGGATAGGCAGTGAGTGGCAATGTAGGATGGAGAAAAGCATCACGGTGTGGTCAGCATGGGGAGGTCAGGACACATGGAGTGGCAATCTAGGATAGGTTTCTGAAAAACATCGCAGGTTGTGAGAATTGTAAGGTTTTCTAACAGGGCATTCACTGGTAGGAGTGAGAAAACATCACGGGGTGGTGTGAATCGGAGGGCCTGAATCAGGATAGGCCTTGAGTGGCAATGAAGAATGGAGAAAAGCACCACGGGGTGGTCAGGATGGGGAGGTCAGGAAACATGCAGTGTCAATGTCGGATAGCTTTCTGAAAAACATCGCGGGGTGGTGCGCATTGTAAGGCTTTCTAACGGGCCATTCACTAGTAGGAGTGAGAAATACATCATGCTGTGGTGTGAATCGGAGGACCTGAATCAAGATAGACAGTGAGTGGCAATGTAGGATGGAGAAAAGAACCACGGGTTGTTGAGCATGGGGAGGTCAGGAAACATGCAATGGCAATGTAGGATATGTTTCTTAAAAACATGGTGGGGTGGTGCGCATTCTAAGGATTTCTAACACGCCATTCACAAGTAGGAGTGAAAAAACATCACGGGATGGTGTGAATCAGAGGGCCTATATTAGGATAGGCTGTGAGTGGCAATGTAGGATGGAGAAAAGCACCACGGGTATGTCAGCATGGGGAGGCAAGGAAACATGCAGTGGCAATGTAGAATAGGATTCTGATAAACATCGCTGGGAGGTGCTCATTGTAAGGGTTTCTAACAGGCCATTCACTAGTAGGAGTGAGAAAAACATCACGGGATCGTGTGAATCAGATGTTCTGAATTAGAATAGGCAGTGATTGGCAATGTAGCATGGAGAAAAGCACCACAAGTTGGTCAGCATGGGGAGGTCAGGAAACATGCATTGGCAATGTAGGATAGGTTTCTGAAAAAAATTAGCGGGGTGGTGCGCATTGTAAGGGTTTCTAACAGGCCATTCACTAGTAGGAGTGAGAAAAACATCACAGCGTGGTTTGAATCAGAGGGCCTGAATCAGGATAGGCAGTGAGTGGCAATGTAGGATGGAGAAAAGCATCACGGTGTGGTCAGCATGGGGAGGTCAGGACACATGCAGTGGCAATCTAGGATAGGTTTCTGAAAAACATCGCAGGTTGTGAGAATTGTAAGGTTTTCTAACAGGGCATTCACTGGTAGGAGTGAGAAAACATCACGGGGTGGTGTGAATCGGAGGGCCTGAATCAGGATAGGCCTTGAGTGGCAATGAAGAATGGAGAAAAGCACCACGGGGTGGTCAGGATGGGGAGGTCAGGAAACATGCAGTGTCAATGTCGGATAGCTTTCTGAAAAACATCGCGGGGTGGTGCGCATTGTAAGGCTTTCTAACGGGCCATTCACTAGTAGGAGTGAGAAATACATCATGCTGTGGTGTGAATCGGAGGACCTGAATCAAGATAGACAGTGAGTGGCAATGTAGGATGGAGAAAAGAACCACGGGTTGTTGAGCATGGGGAGGTCAGGAAACATGCAATGGCAATGTAGGATATGTTTCTTAAAAACATGGTGGGGTGGTGCGCATTCTAAGGATTTCTAACACGCCATTCACAAGTAGGAGTGAAAAAACATCACGGGATGGTGTGAATCAGAGGGCCTATATTAGGATAGGCTGTGAGTGGCAATGTAGGATGGAGAAAAGCACCACGGGTATGTCAGCATGGGGAGGCAAGGAAACATGCAGTGGCAATGTAGAATAGGATTCTGATAAACATCGCTGGGAGGTGCTCATTGTAAGGGTTTCTAACAGGCCATTCACTAGTAGGAGTGAGAAAAACATCACGGGGTGGTGTGAATCAGGTGTTCTGAATTTGGATAGGCAGTGAGTGGCAATGTAGGATGCAGAAAAGCACCACAGGGTTGTCTGCATGTGGAGTTCAGGAAACATGCATTGGCAATGTACGATCGGTTTCTGAAAAACATCACCGGGTGGTGCGCATTGTAAGGCTTTATAACAGGCCATTCACTAGTAGCAGTGAGAAAAACATCACCGGGTGGTGTGAATCGGAGTGCCTGAATTAGGATAGGCAGTGAGTGGCAATGTAGCATAGAGAAGATCGCCACAGGGTGGTCAGCATGGGGAGGTCACGAAACTTGCAGTGGGAATGTAGGATAGATTCCTGAAACATATCGCGGGGTGCTGCGCAATGTAAGGGTTTCTAACAGGCTATTCACTAGATGAAGTGAGAAAAACATCACAGGGTGGTTTGAATGTGAGGGCCTGAATCAGGATAGGCAGTGAGTGGCAATGTAGGATGGAGAAAAGCACCACGGGGCGGTCAAGATGCGGAAGTCAGGAAACATGCAGTGGCAATGTAGGAAAAGTTTCTGAAAAACTTAGCGGGGTGGTGCACATTGTAAGGGTTTCTAAGAGGCCATTCAGTAGTAGGAGTTGGAAATACATCATGGTGTGGTGTGAATCGGAGGGCCTGAATCAAGATAGACAGTGAGTGGCAATGTCAGCTGAAGAAATTCACCACGGGGTGGTTAGGATGTGGATGTCAGGAAACATGCAATGGCAATATAGGATAGGTTTCTGAAAAACATCGTGGTGTGGTGCTCATTGTAGTGTTTCCAAAGGATTTTTCACTAGTAGGAGTTGGAAAAACATCACGGGGTGGTGTGAATCGGAGGGCCTGAATCAGGATAGGCCGTGAGTGGCAATGAAGAATGGAGAAAAGCACCACGGGGTGGTCAGGATGGGGAGGTCCGGAAACATGCAGTGTCAATGTAGGATAGCTTTCTGAAAAACATCGTGGGGTGGTGCGCATTGTAAGGCTTTCTAACAGGCCATTCACTAGTAGGAGTGAGAAATACATCATGCTGTGGTGTGAATCGGAGGGCCTGAATCAAGATAGACAGTGAGTGGCAATGTAGGATGGAGAAAAGCACCACGGGTTGTTGAGCGTGGGTAGGTCAGGAAACATGCAATGGCAATGTAGGATAGGTTTCTTAAAAACATGGCGGGGTGGTGCGCATTCTAAGGATTTCTAACACGCCATTCACAAGTAGGAGTGAAAAAAACATCAAGGGATGGTGTGAATCAGAGGGCCTACATTAGGATAGGCTGTGAGTGGCAATGTAGGATGGAGAAAAGCACCACGGGTTTGTCAGCATGGGGAGGCAAGGAACCATGCAGTGGCAATGTAGAATAGGATTCTCATAAACATCGCTGGGTGGTGCTCATTGTAAGGGTTTCTAAGAGGCCATTCACTAGTAGGAGTGAGAACAACATCACGGAGTGTTGTGAATCGGAGGGCCTGAATAAGGATAGGCATTGAGTGGCAATGTAGGATGGGGAAAAGCACCACAGGGTTGTCAGCATGGGGAGGTGAGGAAACATGCAGTGGCAATGTAGGATAGGTTTCGGGAAAAAAAGTGGGGTAGTGCGCATTGTAAGTCTTTCTAACAGTCAATTCACTAGAAGAAGTGAGAAAAACATCATGGGTGGTGTGAATCGGAAGGCCTGAATTAGGATAGGCAGTGAGTGGCAATGTAGGATAGAGAAAAGCACCATGGGGTGGTCATCATGGGGAGCTCAGGAAACATGCAGTGCCAATGTAGGATAGTTTTTTGAAAACCATCACGGAGTGGTGCGCATTGTAAGGGTTTCTAACTGGCCATTCACTAGTAGGAGTGAGAAAAACATCACGGGTGGTGTGAATCAGTTGTTCTGAATTAGGGTAGGCAATGAGTGGCAATGTAGGATGGAGAAAAGCACCACGGGGTCGTCAGCATGGGGATGTCTGGAAACATGCATTGGCAATGTAGGATAGGTTTCTGAAAAACATCGCCTGGTGGTGCGCATTGTAAAGCTATCTAACAGGCCATTCACTAGTAGGATAGAGAAAAATATAACGGGGTGGTGTGAATGGAGGGCCTGAATTAGGATAGGCAGTGAGGGGCAATGAAAAATGGAGAAAAGCACCATGGTGTGGTCACCATGGTGAGGTCAGGAAACATGCAGTGGCAATGTAGGATAGGTTTCTGAAAAATTTCGCAGGGTTGTGCGCATTGTAAGGGTTTCTAAAAGGCCATTCACTAGTAGGAGTGAGAACAACATCATGGGGTGGTGTGAATCACAGAGCCTGAATCAGGGTAGACAGTGAGTGGCAATGTAGGATGGAGAAAAGCACCACGGATTGGTGTGCATAGGGAGGTCAGGAAACATGCAACGGCAATGTAGGATAGGTTTCTGAAAAACATCGCCGGGTAGTGCACATTGTAAAGGTTTGTAGCTGGCAATTTACTAGTAGTAGTGAGAAAAACATCAAGGGGTGGTGTGAATCGGAGGGCTTGAATTAGGATAGGCAGTGAGTGGTAATGGAGAATGGAGAAAAGCACCATGGGGTGGTCGACATGGGGAGGTCAGGAAACATGCAGTCACAATGTAGGATAGGTTTCTGAAAAATATCGCGGCGTGGTGCGCATTGTAAGGATTTCTAACAGGCCATTATCCAATACGAGTGAGAACAACATCAGAGGGTGGTGTGAATCAGAGGGCCTGAATTAGGATAGGCATTGAGTGGCAATTTAGGATGAAGAAAAGCACCTTAGGGTGGTCAGCATGATGAGGGGAGGAAACATGCAGTGGCAATGTAGGATAGGTTTATGAAAAAAAAAGCGGGGTGTTGCGCATTGTAAGGGTTTCCAACAGGCCATTCACTAGTAGGAGAGAGAAAAACATCACGGGGTTGTGTGAATCGGAAGGCTTGAATCAGGATAGGCAGTGAGTGGCAATGTAGGATTGAGAAAAGCACCACGGTGTGGTCAGCATGGGGAGGTCAGGAAACATGCAGTGTCAATGTAGGATAGGTTTCTGAAAAACATCGCAGGTTGTGAGAATTTTAAGGGTTTCTAACAGGGCATTCACTGGAAGGAGTGAGAAAAACATCACGGGGTGGTGTGAATTGAAGGGCCTCAATTATGATAGGCAGTGAGTGGCAATGAAGGATGAAGAAAAGCACCATGGGGTGGTCTGCATGCGGAGGTCAGGAAACATGCAGTGGCAATATAGGACAGGTTTCTGAAAAACATCGCGGGGTGGTGCGCATTGTAAGTGTTTCAAACAGGCCATTCCCTAGTAGGAGTCAGAAATACATTATGGTGTGGTGTGAATCAGAGGGCCAGAGTCAGGGTAGACAGTGAGTGGTAATGTAGCCTGGAGAAGCACAAGGGGTGGAGCGCATTTTATGGGTTTCCAACAAGCCATTGACTAGTAGGAGTGAGAACATCACTGAGTGGTGTGAATCGCAGGGCCTGAATCAGGATAGGCAGTGAGTGGCAATGTAGGATGGAGAAAAGCACCACGGGGTTTTCAGGAGTGTGAGGTCAGGAAACATGCAGTAGCAATGTAGGATAGGTTTCTGAAAAACATCGGGGTGGGGGCCCATTGTAAGTGTTTCTAACTGGCCATTCACTAGTAGCAGTGAGAAATACATCATGTTGTGGTGTGAATCGGAGGGCGTGAATCAAGATAGAAAGTGAGTGGCAATGTCGGATGGAGAAAAGCACCACGGGGTGGTCAGCATGGGGAGGTCAGGAAACATGCAGTAGGAATGTAGGATAGGTTTCTGAAAAACATCACGGGATGGTGCTCATTGCAAGGGTTTCTAAAAGGCCTTTAAATAGTAGGAGTGAGAAATACATCATGGTGTGGTGTGAATCGGAGGGCCTGAATTAGAATAAGTATTGAGTGTCAATGTAGGATGGAGAAAAGCACCACAGGGTGGTCAGCATGGGGAGGTGAGGAAACATGCAGTGGCATGTAGGATAGGTTTCTGAAAAAAAGAGTGGGGTGGTGCGCATTGTAAGGGTTTCTAACAGGCCATTCACTAGTAGGAGTGAAAAAAACATCACGGGGTGGTGTGAATCGGAGGGCCTGAATTAGGATAGGCAGTGAGTGGCAATGTAGGATGGAGAAAAGCACCACGGGATGGTTATCATGGGGATGTCAGGAAACATGCAGTGGCAAAGTAGGATAGTTTTCTGAAAAACATCACGGTGTGGTGCGGATTGTAAGGGTTTCTAACTGGCCATTCACTAGTAGGAGTGAGAAAAACCTCACAGGGTCGTGTGAATCACATGATCTGAATTAGGATAGGCAGTGAGTGCAATGTAGGATGGAGAAAAGCACCACGGGGTGGTCAGCATGGGGAGGTCAGGAAACATAAATTGTCAATGTAGGATAGGTTTCTGAAAAACATCGCCGGGTGTTGCGCATTGTAAGGCTTTCTAACAGGCCATTCACTAATAGGAGTGAGAAAAACATCACGGGGTGGTGTGAATCGGAGGGCCTGAATAGAATAGGCAGTGAGTGACAACGTAAAATGCAGAAAACCACCACGGTGTGGTCAGCATGGGGAGGTCAGGAAACATGCAGTGGCAATGTAGGATAGGTTTCTGAAAAACATCACGGAGTGATGCGCATTTTAAGGTTTCTAACTTGGCATTCCCTAGTAGGATTGAGAAAAATATAATATGCTGGTGTGAATTGGAGGGCCTGAATCAGGACAGGCAGTGAGTGGCAATGTAGAATGGAGAAAAGCACCACGGGATAGTCAACATGGGAGGTCAGGAAATATGCAATGGCAATTTAGGATAGGTTACTGGAAAACATCGCGGGGTGGTGCGCATTTTAAGGCTTTCTAACAAGCCATTCACAAGTAGGAGTGAAAAACACATCACAGGGTGGTGTGAAATGGACGGTCTGAATCAAGATAGACTGTGAGTGGCAATGTAGGATGGAGAAAAGCACCACGGGTTGCTGAGCATGGGCAGGTCAGGAAACATACAATGGCAATGTAGGATAGGTTTCTGAAAAACATCGCGGGGTGATGCGCATTCTAAGGGTTTGTTGCAGGCCATTCACTACTAGGAGTGATAAAAACATCACGGGGTGGTGTGAATCAGAGGGCCTGAATTAGGATAGGCAGTGAGTGGAAATGAAGAATGGAGAAAAGCACCACGGGGTGGTCAACATCGGGAGGTCAGGAAACATGCAGTGGCATTGTAGGATAGGTTTCGGAAAAACATCGAGGGGGGGTGCACATTGTAAGGATTTCTAACATGCCATTCACAAGTAGGAGTGAGAAAAACATCACGGGGTGGTGTGAATCTGAGGGCCTGAGTTAGGATAGGCTGTGAGTGGCAATGTAGGATGGAGAAAAGCACCACGGGTTTGTCAGAATGGGGAGGCAAGGAAACATGCAGTTGCAATGTAGAATAAGTTTCTGATAAACATCACTGGTTGGTGCGCATTGTAAGGGTTTCTAACAGGCCATTCACTAGTAGGAGTGAGAACAACATCCCTGGGTCGTGTGAATCGGAGGGCCTGAATTAGGATAGGCATTGAGTGGCAAGGTAGGATGGATAAAAGCACCACAAGGTGGTCAGCATGGGGAGGTGAGGAAACATGCAGTGGCAATGTAGGATAGGTTTCCGATAAAAAAAGTGGGGTATTGCGCATTGTAAGGGTTTCTAACAGGCAATTCCCTGGTAGGAGGGAGAAAAACATCATGGGTGGTGTGAATCGGAGGGCCTGAATTAGGATAGGCAGTGAGGGGCAATGTAGGATAGAGAAAAGCACCACGGGGTGGTCATCATGGGGAGGTCAGGAAACATGCAGTGGCAATGTAGTATACTTTTTTGAAAAACACCACGGAGTGGTGCGCATTGTAAGGGTTTCTAACTGGCCATTCACTAGTAGGAAGGAGAAAAACATCACGGCTGGTGTGAATCAGATATTCTGAATTAGGATAGGCAGTGAGTGGCAATGTAGGATGGAGAAAAGCACCACGGGGTGGTCAGCATGGGGAGGTCTGGAAACATGCATTGGCAATGTAGGATAGGTTTCTGAAAAACATCGCCGTGTGGTGCGCATTGTAAGGCTATCTAACAGGCCATTAACTAGTAGTATAGAGAAAAATGTCACAGGGTGGTGTGAATCAGAGGGCCTGAATTAGGAGAGGCATTGAGTGGCAATGTAAAATGGAGAAAAGTTCCACGGTGTGGTCAGCATGGGGAGGTCAGGAAACAGGCAGTGGCAATGTAGGACAGGTTTCTGAAAAACATGGCGAGGTGCTTCGCATTGTAAGGGTTTCTAAAAGGCCTTTCACTTGTAGAAGTGAGAAAAACATCACGAGATGGTGTGAATCAAAGGACTTGAATTAGGATAGGCAGTGAGTGGCAATGTAGGTTGGAGAAAAGCACCACGGGGTGGTCAGAATGGGGAGGCAAGGAAACACGCAGTGGCAATGTAGAATAGGTTTCGGATAAACATCTCTGGGTGGTGCGCATTGTAAGGGTTTCTAACAGGCCATTCAATAGTACGAGTGAGAACAACAGCACGGGGTGGTGTGAATCGAAGGGCCTGATTTAGGATAGGCAGTGAGTGGTAAAATAGGATGGAAAAAAGCACCATGGTGTGGTCAGCATGGGGGGTCAGAAAACATGCAGTGGTAATGTAGGATAGGTTTCTGAAAAAGAAAGCGGTGTGGTGCGCATTGTAAAGGTTTCTAAAAGGCCATTCACTAGTAGGAGTGAGAACAACATCGTGGGGCGGTGTGAATCACAGAGCCTCAATCAGGGTAGACAGTGAGTGGCAATGTAGGATGGAGAAAAGCACCACGGGTTGGTGTGCATAGGGAGGTCAGGAAACATGCAATGGCAATGTAGGATAGGTTTCTGAAAAACATCGCCGGGTGGTGCACATTGTAAAGGTTTGTAGCAGGCCATTCACTAGTAGGAGTGAGAAAAACATCATGGGATGGTGTGAATCAGAAGTTCTGAATTAGGATAGGCAATGAGTGGCAATGTAGGATGGATAAAAGCACCACGGGGTGGTCATCATGGGGAGGTCAGGAAACATACAGTGGCAATGTAGGATAGGTTTCTGAAAAATATCACTGGGTTGTGCGCATTGTAAGGGTTTGTAGCAGGCCATTCACTAGTAGGAGTGAGAAAATCATCACGGGGTGGTGTGAATCGGAGGGCCTGAATAAGGATAGGCAGTGAGTGGCAACGTAGGATGGAGAAAAGCTCCATGGGGAGGTCAGCATGGGGAGGTCAGGAATCATGCAGTGGCAATGTAGGATAGGTTTCTGAAAAACATCGTGGGGTGGTGTGCATGGTAAGGTTTCTAACAGGCCATTCACTAGTAGGAGTGAGAAAAACATCACAGGGTGATGTGAATCGGATGGCCTGAATTAGGATAGGCAGTGAGTGGAAACGTAAAATGGAGAAAAGCACCACAGTGTGGTCAGCATGGGGAGGTCAGAAAACATGCAGTGGCAATGTAGGATACGTTTCTGAAAACCATCGCGGGGTGGTGTGCATTGTAAGGGTTTCTAACACGCCTCTCACTAGTACGAGTGAGAAAAATATTCGGAGTGGTGTGAATTGGAGGGCCTGAATCAGGATAGGCAGTGAGTGGCAATGTAAGATGGAGAAAAGCACCACGGGATGGTCAGCATGGGGAAGTCAGGAAACATGCAGAGGCAATGTAGGATAGGTTTCTGAAAAACATCGCCCGGTAGTGCGCATTGTAAGGGTTTCTAACAGGCCATTCACTAGTTGGAGTGAGAAGTACATTACGGGGTGGTGTGAATCAGACCTTCTGAATTAGGATAGGCAGTGAGTGGAAACGTAAAACGGTTAAAAGCATCACGGTGTGGTCAGCATCGGGATGTCAGGAAACATGCAGTGGCAATGTAGGATAGGTTTCTGGAAAACATCGCGGGGTGGTGCGCATTGTAAGGGTTTCTAAAAGGCCTTTCCCTAGTTGGAGTGAGAAAAATATAATGGGCTGGTGTGAATCGGAGGACCTGAATCAGGATAGGCAGTGAGTGGCAATGTAGGATGCAGAAAAGCACCACGGGGTGGTCAGTATGGGGAGGTCAGGAAACATGCAGTGGCAATGTAGGATAGGTTTCTGAAAAACATCGCCCGGTAGTGCGCATTGTAAAGGTTTCTAACAGGCCATTCACTGTTAGGAGTGAGAAAAACATGGGATGGTGTGAATCAGAAGTTCTGAATTAGGATAGGCAGTGAGTGGAAACGTAAAACGGATAAAAGCATCACGGTGTGGTCAGCATGGGGATGTCAGGAAACATGCAGTGGCAATGTAGGATAGGTTTCTGGAAAACATCGCGGGGTGGTGCGCATTGTAAGGGTTTCTAAAAGGCCTTTCCTAGTTGGAGTGAGAAAAATATAATGGGCTGGTGTGAATCGGAGGACCTGAATCAGGATAGGCAGTGAGTGGCAATGTAGGATGCAGAAAAGCACCACGGGGTGGTCAGGATGGGGAGGTCAGGAAACATGCAGTGGCAATGTAGGATAGGTTTCTGAAAAATATCGCGGGGTTGTGCGCATTGTAATGGTTTCTACCAGGCCATTCACTAGTAGGAGTGAGAAATACATTATGGTGTGGTGTGAATCAGAGGGCCAGAATCAGGGTAGACAGTGAGTGGTAATGTAGCATGGAGAAGCACCAGGGGTCGTCAGCATGGGGAGGTCAGGAAACATGCAGTGGCGATGTAAGATAAGTTTCTGGAAAAAATCGTGTGGTGGTGTGCAATGAAATGGTTTCTATCAGGCCATTCACTAGTAGGATTGAGAAAAACATCACGGGTTGCTGTGTATCAGAGGGTCTGAATCAGGATAGGCAGTGAGTGGCAATGTAGGATGGAGAAAAGCAGCACGGGGTGGTCAGGATGGGGAGGTCAGGAAAAATGCAGTGGCTATCAGGATAGGTATCTGAAAAACATCTTGGGGTGGTGCGCATTGTAAGGGTTTCTAACAGGCCATTAACTAGTAGGAGTGAAAAATACATCATGCTGTGATGTAAATCGGAGGGCCTGAATCAGGATAGGCAGTGAGTGGTAATGTAAAATGAAGAAAGCACCATGGGTTGGTCAGCATGGGGAGGTCAGGAAACATGAAATGGCAATGTAGGATACGTTTCTGAAAAACATCGCGGGGTGGTGAGAATTGTAAGGGTTTTTAACAGGCCAATGACTAGTAGGAGTGAGAAAAACATCACGGTGTGGTGTGAATCAGAGGTGCTGAATCAGGATAGGCAGTAAGTGGCAAAGTAGAATGGAGAAAAGCACCAGGGGTAGTCAGCATGGGGAGGGCAGGAAACATGCAGTGGCAATGTAGGATATTTTTCTGAAAAACATCACGGGGTGTTGTGCATTGTAAGGGTTTCTAACAGGCCATTCACGAGTAGGAGTGAGAAAAACGTCACGGGATGGTGTGAATCAGATGTTCTGAATTAGAATAGGCAGTGATTGGCAATGTAGCATGGAGAAAAGCACCACAAGTTGGTCAGGATGGGGAAGTCAGGAAACATGCAGTGGCAATGTAGGATAGATTTCTGAAAAACTTCGTGGGGTGGTGCGCATTGTAAGTGTTTATAACAGGCCATTCACTATTAGGAGTCAGAAAAACATCCCGGGCTGGTGTGAATCGATGGTCCTGAATTAGCATAGGCAGTGAGTGGCAATGTAGGATGAAGAAAAGCACCACGGGGTGGTCTGCATCGGGAGGTCAGAAAACATGCAGTGGCAATGTAGGATAGGTTTGGAAATCATCGCGGGGAGGGGCGAATTGTAAGTGTTTCTAACAGGCATTTCAATACTAGGAGTGAGAAAAACATCCAGGGGTGGTTTGAATCAGAGAGCCTGAATTATGATAGGCAGTGAGTGGCAATGTAGGATGGAGAAAAGCACCACGGAGTGGTCAGCATGGTGAGGTCAGGAAACATGCAGTGGCAATGTAGGATAGGTTTCTGAAAAACAACGTGGGTGTTGCACATTGTAAGGGTTTCTAACAGGCCATTCACTAGTACGAGTGAGAAAAACATAACGGGGTGGTGTGAATCGGAGGGCCTGAATCAGGATAGGCAGTGATTGGCAATGTAGGATGGAGAAAAGCACCACGGGGTGGTCAGCATGGGGAGGTCAGGAAACATGCAGTGGCAATGTAGGAGAGGTTTCTGAAAAACATCGTGGGGTGGTGCACATTGTAAGGGTTTTCTAATAGGCCTTTCACTAGTAGGAGTGAGAAATACATCATGGTGTGGTGTGATTCAGAGGGCCTGAATCAGGATAGACAGTGAGTGGCAATGTAGCATGGAGCAAATCACCCGGGGTGGTCAGCAGGGGGAGGTCAGGAAACATGCAGTGGCAATGTAGGATATTTTTCTGAAAAACATCACGTGGTGGTGCGCATTGTAAGGGTTTCTAACAGGCCATTCACTAATAGGAGTGAGAAAAACATCAGAGGTGATGTGAATCAGATGTTCTGAATTTGGATAGGCAGCGATTGGCAATGTAGCATTTAGAAAAGCAGCATGAGGTGTTCAGGATGGGGTGGTCAGGAAACATGCAGTTGCAATGTAGGAAAGGTTTCTGAAAAACATCGCGGGGTGGTGCGCATTGCAAGTGTTTCTCACAGGCCATTCACTAGTAGGAGTGAGAAAAACATCACGGGCTAGTGTGAATCGGAGGTCGTGAATTACGATAGGCAGTGAGTGGCAAGGTAGGATGAAGAAAAGCACCACGGTGTGGTCAGCATGGGCAGGTCAGGGAACATGCAGTGGCAATATAGGTTAGGTTTTGAAAATCATCACGGGGTGGTGCGCATTGTAATTTTTTCTAACAGGCCATTCAATAGTAGGAGTGAGAAAAACATCATGGGCTGGTGTGAATCGGAGTTCCTGAATTAGGATAGGCAATGATTGGTAATGTAGGATGAAGAAAACCACCACGGGGTGGTCAGGATGGGGAGGTCAGGAAACATGCAGTTGCAATGTAGGATAGGTTTCTGAAAAACATCGTGGGGTGGTGCGCATTGTAAGGGTTTCTAATAGGCCATTGACTAGTAGGAGTGAGAAAAACATCACGGGGTGGTGTGATTCGGAGTGCCTGAATCAGGATAGGCAGTGAGTAGCAATGTAGGATGGAGAAAATCACCACGGGGTGCTCAGCATGTGGAGGTCTGGAAACATGCAGTGGCAATGTAGGATAGGTTTCTGAAAAACAACCCGGGTGGTGCGCATTGTAAGGGTTTCAAACAGGCCATTCACTAGTAGGAGGGTAAAAAACATCACGGGGTGGTGTGAATCAGAGGGCCTGAATTAGGATAGGCGGTGAGTGGCAATGTAGGATGAAGAAAAGCACCACGGGGTGGTAAGCATGGGGAGGTCAGGAAACATGCAGTGGCAATGTAGGACTGGTTTCTGAAAAACATCGTGGGGTCGTGCGAATTATAAGTGTTTCTATCAAGCCATTCTCAAGTAGGAGTGCAAAAAACATCATGGGGTGGTGTGAATCGGAGGGCCTGAATTAGGATAGGCAGTGAGTGGCAATGTAGGATGGAGAAAAGCACCCCGGGGTGGTCAGCATGTGGAGGTCAGGAAACATGCAGTGGTAATGTAGGAAAGATTTCTGAAAAAGAAAGCGGTGTGGTGCGCATTGTAAAGGTTTCTAACAGGCCATTCACTAGTAGGAGTGAGAAAAATATCACGGGGTGGTTTGAATCGGAGGGCCTGAAGGAGTATAGGCAGTGAGTGGCAATGCAGGATGGAGAAAAGCACCTCAGGGTGGTCATGAAGGGGAGGTCAGGACCCAAGCATTGGCAATGTAGGATAGGTTTCTGAAAAACATCGCTGGCTGGTGTGCATTGTAAGGCTTTCTAACAGGCCATTCACTAGTAGGAGTGAGAAAAACATAACGGGGTGTCGTGAATCGGAGGCCTGAATAAGGATAGGCAGTGAGTGGCAATGTAGGATGGAGAAAAGCACCACGGGTTGGTCATCATGGGGAGGTCAGGACTCAGGCAGTGGCAATGTAGGATAGGTTTCTGAAAAACATCACTGGTGGTGAGAATTGTATGGGTTTCTAACAGGCCATTCAGTAATAGGGGTGTGAAAAACATCACGGGGTGGTGTGAATCAGATGTTCTGAATTAGGATAGGCAGTGAGTGGCAATGTAGGATGCAGAAAAGCACCATGGGGTGGTCAGCGTTGGGAGGTCACGAAACATGCAATGGCAATGTGGGATAGGTTTCTGAAAAAAAAAAGGGGGTGGTGCACATTGTAAGGGTTTCTAACAGGCCATTCACTAGTAGGAGTGAGAAAAATATCACGGGGTGGTTTGAATAGGAAGGCCTGAATTATGATAGGCAGTGAGTGGCAATGTAGGATGGAGAAAAGCACCACGGGGTGGTCAGCATGGGGAGGTCAGGATACATGCAGTGGCAATGTAGGATAGGTTTCTGAAAAACATCGCAGGGCGGTGCGCATTGTAAGGGTTTCTAACAGGCCATTCACTAGTAGGAGTCAGAAATACATTATGGTGTGGTTTGATTATGAGGGCCTGAATCAGGATAGACAGTGAGTGGTAATGTAGCATGGAGGAAGGCACCAGGGGTCGTCAGCATGGGGAGGTCAGGAAACATGCAGTGGCAATGTAAGATAAGTTTCTGAAAAAAATCATGTTGTGGTGCGCATTGAAATGATTTCTAACTGGCCATTCACTAGTAGGACTGAGAAAAACATCACAGCTTGGTGTGTATCGGAGGGCCTGAATCAGGATAGGCAGTGAGTGGCAATGTAGGATGGAGAAAAGCACCCCGGGGTGGTCAGCATGTGGAGGTCAGGAAACATGCAGTGGTAATGTAGGAAAGATTTCTGAAAAAGAAAGCGGTGTGGTGCGCATTGTAAAGGTTTCTAACAGGCCATTCACTAGTAGGAGTGAGAAAAATATCACGGGGTGGTTTGAATCGGAGGGCCTGAAGGAGGATAGGCAGTGAGTGGCAATGCAGGATGGAGAAAAGCACCACAGGGTGGTCATGAAGGGGAGGTCAGGACCCAAGCATTGGCAATGTAGGATAGGTTTCTGAAAAACATCGCTGGCTGGTGTGCATTGTAAGGCTTTCTAACAGGCCATTCACTAGTAGGAGTGAGAAAAACATAACGGGGTGTCGTGAATCGGAGGCCTGAATAAGGATAGGCAGTGAGTGGCAATGTAGGATGGAGAAAAGCACCACGGGGTGGTCATCATGGGGAGGTCAGGACTCAGGCAGTGGCAATGTAGGATAGGTTTCTGAAAAACATCACTGGTGGTGAGAATTGTATGGGTTTCTAACAGGCGATTCAGTAATAGGGGTGTGAAAAACATCACGGGGTGGTGTGAATCAGATGTTCTGAATTAGGATAGGCAGTGAGTGGCAATGTAGGATGCAGAAAAGCACCATGGGGTGGTCAGCGTTGGGAGGTCACGAAACATGCAATGGCAATGTGGGATAGGTTTCTGAAAAAAAAAAGGGGGTGGTGCACATTGTAAGGGTTTCTAACAGGCCATTCACTAGTAGGAGTGAGAAAAATATCACGGGGTGGTTTGAATAGGAAGGCCTGAATTATGATAGGCAGTGAGTGGCAATGTAGGATGGAGAAAAGCACCACGGGGTGGTCAGCATGGGGAGGTCAGGATACATGCAGTGGCAATGTAGGATAGGTTTCTGAAAAACATCGCAGGGTGGTGTGCATTGTAAGGGTTTCTAACAGGCCATTCACTAGTAGGAGTGAGAAATACATTATGGTGTGGTTTGATTATGAGGGCCTGAATCAGGATAGACAGTGAGTGGTAATGTAGCATGGAGGAAGGCACCAGGGGTCGTCAGCATGGGGAGGTCAGGAAACATGCAGTGGCAATGTAAGATAAGTTTCTGAAAAAAATCATGTTGTGGTGCGCATTGAAATGATTTCTAACTGGCCATTCACTAGTAGGACTGAGAAAAACATCACAGCTTGGTGTGTATCGGAGGGCCTGAATCAGGATAGGCAGTGAGTGGCAATGTAGGATGGAGAAAAGCACCCCGGGGTGGTCAGCATGTGGAGGTCAGGAAACATGCAGTGGTAATGTAGGAAAGATTTCTGAAAAAGAAAGCGGTGTGGTGCGCATTGTAAAGGTTTCTAACAGGCCATTCACTAGTAGGAGTGAGAAAAATATCACGGGGTGGTTTGAATCGGAGGGCCTGAAGGAGGATAGGCAGTGAGTGGCAATGCAGGATGGAGAAAAGCACCACAGGGTGGTCATGAAGGGGAGGTCAGGACCCAAGCATTGGCAATGTAGGATAGGTTTCTGAAAAACATCGCTGGCTGGTGTGCATTGTAAGGCTTTCTAACAGGCCATTCACTAGTAGGAGTGAGAAAAACATAACGGGGTGTCGTGAATCGGAGGCCTGAATAAGGATAGGCAGTGAGTGGCAATGTAGGATGGAGAAAAGCACCACGGGGTGGTCATCATGGGGAGGTCAGGACTCAGGCAGTGGCAATGTAGGATAGGTTTCTGAAAAACATCACTGGTGGTGAGAATTGTATGGGTTTCTAACAGGCGATTCAGTAATAGGGGTGTGAAAAACATCACGGGGTGGTGTGAATCAGATGTTCTGAATTAGGATAGGCAGTGAGTGGCAATGTAGGATGCAGAAAAGCACCATGGGGTGGTCAGCGTTGGGAGGTCACGAAACATGCAATGGCAATGTGGGATAGGTTTCTGAAAAAAAAAAGGGGGTGGTGCACATTGTAAGGGTTTCTAACAGGCCATTCACTAGTAGGAGTGAGAAAAATATCACGGGGTGGTTTGAATAGGAAGGCCTGAATTATGATAGGCAGTGAGTGGCAATGTAGGATGGAGAAAAGCACCACGGGGTGGTCAGCATGGGGAGGTCAGGATACATGCAGTGGCAATGTAGGATAGGTTTCTGAAAAACATCGCAGGGTGGTGTGCATTGTAAGGGTTTCTAACAGGCCATTCACTAGTAGGAGTGAGAAATACATTATGGTGTGGTTTGATTATGAGGGCCTGAATCAGGATAGACAGTGAGTGGTAATGTAGCATGGAGGAAGGCACCAGGGGTCGTCAGCATGGGGAGGTCAGGAAACAGGCAGTGGCAATGTAAGATAAGTTTCTGAAAAAAATCGTGTTGTGGTGCGCATTGAAATGATTTCTAACAGGCCATTCACTAGTAGGACTGAGAAAAACATCACAGCTTGGTGTGTATCGGAGGGCCTGAATCAGGATAGGCAGTGAGTGGCAATGTAAAATTGAGAAAAGCACCACAGGGTGATCAGCATGGGGAAGTCAGGAAACATGCAGTGGCAATGTAGGATAGGTTTATGATAAACATCGCAGTGTGGTGCGCATTGTAATGATTCAAACAGGAAATTTACTAGTAGGACTTAGAAAAACATCACGGGGTGGTGTGAATCGGAGGGCCTGAATCAGGATAGGCAGTGAGTGGCAATGTAGGATAGAGAAAAGCACCACGGGGTGATCAGGATGGGGAGGTCAGCAAACATGCAGTGGCTATGAGGATAGGTATCTGAAAAACATCGTGGGGTGGTGCGCATTGTAAGGGTTTCTAATAGGCCATTCACTAGTAGGAATGAGAAATACATCATGGTGTGGTGTGAATCAAAGGGCCTGAATCAGGATAGACAGTGAGTGGTAATGTAGCATGGAGAAAATCACCACGCGGTTGTCAGCATGTGGAGGTCATGAAACACGCAGTGGCAATGTAGGATAGGTTTCTGAAAAACATCGCGGGGTGGTGCGCATTGTAAGGGTTTCTACAGGCCATTCACTAGTAGGAGTGGGAAATACATCAAGGGGTGGTGTGAATCGGAAGACCTGAATCAGGATAGGCAGTGAGTGGCAATGTAGGATGGAGAAAAGCACCACGGGATGGTCAGCAAAGAAGGTCAGGATACATGCTGTGGCAGTGTAGCATATGTTTCTGAAAAACGTAGCTGGTGCTGTGTCGATGTCGCTCCCGGCCGGCAGGAAGGACACACGACAAAGTCTGGCAGTGGACAACCTTTTCTTTTATTTTCTCTCCGTACAGCCTGCCCTGGGATCGCTCCCAGCCGAAGCCTCCTCTGGTCCGCTCCCCGCGGCTCCTTCCGTGCTTCGCTCCGAAGCCTCTACCGGTCCGCTCTCCGCGGCTCCTTCCGGGCTTCGCTCCGAAGCCTCTACCGGTCTGCTCTCCGCGGCTCCTTCCAGGCTTCTACTTCCCCCCAGGGGTGGCACCAGTATATATACGGATACAGTGTCCAATCATATTAAAGTAAGCAAGGCAAGCTGATTGGCTAACATATTATTGAGCGGGTTGTTTACGCGGTAAGCAGGAAACTAACGTGCTCGATGGGAGGGGTAATCTAACTCAGGCTTTGCTCTTTACCACAGGCCGCATGATCGCTATATGCGGCGGCTCGGCAATGTGGTGGCTCCCAACATCTCCCCCTTTTTTATTTTAAATAAGTCTACGCATCGCAGCCCGTCCTGAATTGAGTGTAGGGGCCTATGCCCTGATAGGAGGCCCACCAAGGGCTCTCGGCGTCGGCCCGGGTCGGCCGTCCCCGAGTCTGCCGAGGCCCCGAGGCCCTCGTCCTTTTTCCAGGGCCAGGAAGGAACCGGACGGAACCTGGATGCACACAGGCATACACTCATGTCGCTCCGCATGATCCCCCCGGGGCGACATTTGGTTCAGGCGGAACCTAGTAATTCAGCGGCTTTCGTGCGGTATGGGGTAGGGCCTGTCTTAGGTTGAGTCATGCTGGGGAGGCATGCTCTTACCCGTCATTGACTCATCTACCCTGCTATATCATAATTTTTTAGAGGAGGAGTGTGGGAAGCTCACCGTCCCTAGACTCGGTCGTAGGCTAGGCGAGCGAGCCATGCATATGCCTGAGGATCTTCTTGTCCATTTCGGGCTACCACTATTTCTATTCATCTTGTTGGTTGGTCTGTGATGGATCTCCGGTAGGGCAGGTCTGGTCTTCAGTCGAGGGCTTTGTCGCCCGTGTCAGTCTCTCCGGTACCCACAGTGGTTCTCGTCCCGATTCCTGCAGAAAAACACAAACCGCGCCTCGGTTCCAGCTGATTACCGGATCCGGGCCCATCCATTGTCATGCCATAGATAACTGCGCCTTTGGAGGCAGGCCTTGGCTTACTCCCCCTTTTTTTTTTTTTTATTTGTACCAGGGATCGAACTGGCGATTGCCTGCTTACAAGGCAGGCGCTTATGCCGCAAAGCTAAATCCCCAGCTCCCATTTCCTCGACCGGCGTTTTTCTCAGCCTGCTCGGCAGAGAACTCTGTGTACCAGGCTCGCCAATCCAGGTAACTACCCGAGGGCAGACACGCCTTTGCCAGCTGAATACAGTCCGCGGGGGTGAGGGGCCCAGAAGACAGGTTCTCCAGCATGGCAATGGTGTAAGGCGCAGTCGGCCCAAAGGTTGTAACTGCATTTTTAAGTTCTCTAATCTGCTTTATCTCAAAAGGCTCCCATGCATTACGTCCCTGGCCCATAGCTACTTGTACAGGAAATATCCCGTAGGGGCCACTATCTATCACAGGTGGTGGATGTACCTCATGAGACAAACGTCCCCCCTGCCAAAGCCGCCTGTAAAATTACCGACCCGCCGGCGGCGGAGCATAAGACGGCGGCCGTGATTGGGCAGAAAATGGGGGCCCGTGCATCACTTCCTGTTCTGGGGAAAGGGGAGGGAGCTCCCACGCGGTCGCCTCGTGGCGAGGGATCGCTTCCGGGAACAGCCCCCAAGGTGGGGCGGAAGGCTTCGCCTCCCTCTCGCGCCAGGGGGCGCTCAGGAGCTCTCTACTCCTCCGCAGACCAAGTTGAGCGGAGCGCAATTCGCGGCGCAACGCTGGGAAAGAACCCTGCGACTCCTTATCGAGCGGCCTATCCTCTTGGCATCTAGGCTCCTTGGTCTCATCGTTGTCTAAGCCTTCCTCGTTCTCGGAGTCAGACGACTCCGAGGCCTGAGCCCCGTCTTCCTCCTTTATATCTTTGTCTCCTTTGACGGACCCCTCCCGGGAGCTCCCTGACTGGGCCTGTTCGAATGCCCTACGCACTTTAATGAGCTCTTGAGAACCTTCCCTGCAACCACCCTCGCTCTTCAAGCATGCATATATCATTTCCCACAGTGGCCGAGCGAAGACCGAAGCCCCGCCCTCCCTTTCCGCTAGAGAAAGATCCCTGCCCAACTTCTCCCATGAGGGCAGGTTTAAGTGCCCTGTGGGCAAGAACCAGGGAGCGAAACTATCAATCTCCTCAAAAAAGCTCTCCAGCGTTTTGCCTCCCACCTTGAGGTCTCTGGACTTTAAGAGCTTCCGGAGGACCTGTGCCAAGGGCTGGGTGTCGTTACTCGGTACGTTACCCATATTTAATATGTTACTCACCGCGTGAGGCCCAAAAATCCGCCACTTACGCGTGAGCCTGAGGGGAGTCTAAAAACCCTGTAGGTGCGCGCCACCCAGGGCCCAGGTTTATCCCCTGCTCACCTGTCTCGCAGTGCTGTATCAAGGAACGTTGTCCACTACCACGTCTCGGGGGTGATCAGTTGTTCCCCGTGCGGGCCTCCAAATGTCGATGTCGCTCCCGGCCGGCAGGAAGGACACACGACAAAGTCTGGCAGTGGACAACCTTTTCTTTTATTTTCTCTCCGTACAGCCTGCCCTGGGATCGCTCCCAGCCGAAGCCTCCTCTGGTCCGCTCCCCGCGGCTCCTTCCGTGCTTCGCTCCGAAGCCTCTACCGGTCCACTCTCCGTGGCTCCTTCCGGGCTTCGCTCCGAAGCCTCTACCGGTCTGCTCTCCGCGGCTCCTTCCGGGCTTCTACTTCCCCCCAGGGGTGGCACCAGTATATATACGGATACAGTGTCCAATCATATTAAAGTAAGCAAGGCAAGCTGATTGGCTAACATATTATTGAGCGGGTTGTTTACGCGGTAAGCAGGAAACTAACGTGCTCGATGGGAGGGGTAATCTAACTCAGGCTTTGCTCTTTACCACAGGCCGCATGATCGCTATATGCGGCGGCTCGGCAATGTGGTGGCTCCCAACAGTGCTGAGAATTGAAAGAGTTTCTAACAGGCCATTCACTAGTAGGAGTGAGAAAAACATCACGGGGTGGTGTGAATCGGAGGGCCTGAATTAGGATAGGCAGTGAGTGGCAAGGTAAGATAGAGAAAAGCGCCACGGGGTGGTCAGCATGGGGAGGTCAGGAAACATGCAGTGCGAATGTAGGATAGGTTTCTGAAACACATCGTGGGGTGCTGCGCATTGTAAGTGTTTCTAACAGGCCATTCACTAGATGAAGTGAGAAAAACTTCACAGGGTGGTTTGAATCGGAGGGCTTGAATCAGGATAGGCAGTGAGTGGCAATGTAGGATGGAGAAAAGCCCCAAGGGGTGGTCAGCGTGGGGAGGTAAGGAAACATGCATTGGCAATGTAGGATAGGTTTCTGAAAAACATCGCCGTGTGGTGCGCATTGTAAGGTTTTCTAACAGGTCATTCACTAGTAGAAGTGAGAAAAACATCACGGGTGGTGTGAAACGGAGGGCCTGAATTAGGATAGGCAGTGAGTGGCAATGTAAAATGGAGAAAAGCACCACGGTTTGGTCAGCATGCGGAGGTCAGGATACATCCAGTGACAATGTAGGATAGGTTTCTGAAAAACATCGCGGGATGGTGCACATTGTAAAGGTTTCTAAAAGGCCTTTTAGTTGGAGTGAGAAAAACATCACGGGGTGGTTTGAAGTGCAGGGCCTGAATCAGGATAGGCCGTGAGTGGCAATGCATGATGGAGAAAAGCACCACGGGGTGATCAGGATGGGGAGGTCAGGTAACATGCAGTGGCAATGTAGGATACGTTTCTGAAAAACATTGCGGGGTGGTGCACATTGTAAGGTTTTCTAAAAGGCCTTTTAGTTGGAGTGAGAAAAACATCATGGGGGGTTTGAAGTGCAGGGCCTGAATCAGGATAGGCCGTGAGTGGCAATGTAGGATAGAGAAAAGCACCACGGGGTGGTCAGGATGGGGAGGTCAGGAAACATGCAGTGGCAATGTAGGATAGGTTTCTGAAAAACATCGCGGGGTAGTGCGCATTGTATGGGTTTCTAACAGGCCATTCACTAGTAGCAGTGAGTAATACATCATGGTGTGGTGTGAATCGGAAGGCCTGAATCAAGTTATACAGAGAGTGGCAATTTAGGATGGAGAAAAGCACCACGAGTTGGTGAGCATTGGGAGGTCAGGAAACATGCAATGGCAATGTAGGATGGGATTCTGAACAACATCGCGGGGTTGTGCGCATTATAAGTGTTTGTAGCAGGCCATTCACAAGCATGAGTGAAAAAAACATCACAGGCTGGTGTGAAATGGAGGGCCTGAATTAGGATAGGCTGTGAGTGACAATGTAGGATGGAGAAAAACACCACAGTTTTGTCAGCATGGGGAGGCAAGGAAACATGCAGTGGCAATGTACCATAGGTTTCTAATAAACATCACTGGGTGGTGGGCTTTGTATGGGTTTCTAACAGGCCATTCACTAGTAGGAGTGAGAACAACTACATGTGGTGGTGTGAATCGGAGGACCTGAATTAGGATAGGCAGGGAGTGGCAATGAAGTATGTAGAAAAGCACCACAGGCTGGTCAGCATGGGGAGGTCAGGAAACATGCAGTGGCAATGTAGGATAGTTTTCTGAAAAACATCACGGGGTGGTGCACATTGTAAGGGTTTCTAACAGGCCATTCACTAGTAGGAGTGAGAAAAACATGACGGGGTGGTGTGAATCAGATGTTCTAAATTAGGATAGGCAGTGAGGGGCAATGTAGGATGGAGAAAAGCACCATGGGGTGGTCATCATGGGGAGGTCAGGAAACATGCATTGGCAATGTAGGATAGGTTTCTGAAAAACATCACCGGGTGGTGAGCATTGTAAGGCTTTCTAACAGGCCATTCAATAGTAGCAGTGAGAAAAACATCACAGGGTGGTGTGAATCGGAGGGCCTGAATTAGGACAGGCAGTGAGTGGCAATGTAGGATAGAGAAAAGCGCCACGGGGTGGTCAGCATGGGGAGGTCAGGAAACATGCAGTGGGAATGTAGGATAGGTTTCTGAAACACATCACGGGGTGCTGCGCATTGTAAGGGTTTCTAACAGGCCATTCACTAGATGAAGTGAGAAAAACATCACATTGTGGTTTGAATCAGAGGGCCTGAATCAACTTAGGCCGTGAGTGGCAATGTAGGATGGAGAAAAGCACCACGGGGTGGTCGGGATGGGGAGGTAAGAAAACATGCAGTGGCAATGTGGCATAGGTTTCTGAAAAACATCGTGGGGTAGTGCGCATTGTAAGGTTTTCTACAGAACATTCACTATTAGGAGTGAGAAATACATCATGGTGTGGTGTGAATCGGAGGGCCTGAATCAAGATAGACAGTGAGTTGCAATGTAGGATGGAGAAAAGCACCATGGCTTGGTGTGCATAGGGAGGTCAGGAAACATGCAATGGCAATGTAGGATAGGTTTCTGAAAAACATCGCAGGGTGGAGCGCATAGTAAGGATTTCTAACAAGCCATTCAGAAGTAGGAGTGAAAGAAACATCACGGGGTGGTGTGAATCGGAGGGACTGAATTAGGATAGGCTGTGATTGGCAATGTAAGATGGAGAAAAGCACCACGGGGTGGTCAACATGGGGATATCAGGAAACATGCACAGGCATTGTAGGACAGGTTTCTGAAAAACATTGCGGGGTGGTGCGCATTGTAAGCATTTCTAACAAGCCATTCACAAGTAGGAGTGAAAAAAACATCACGGGGTGGTTTTAATCGGAGGGACTGAATTAGGATAGGCTGTGAGTGGCAATGTAGGATGGAGAAAAGCACCATGGGCTTGTCAGCATGGGGAGGCAAGGAAACATGCAGTGGCAATGTAGAATAGGTTTCTGATAAACATCGCTGTGTGGTGTGCATTGTAAGAGTTTCTAACAGGCCATTAACAAGTACGAGTGAGAACAACATCAGTGGGTGGTGTGAATCGGAGGGTCTGAATTAGGATAGGCATTGAGTGGCAAAATAGGATGGAGAAAAGCACCACAGGGTAGTCAGCTTGGGGAGGTCAGGAAACATGCAGTGGCAATGTAGGATAGGTTTCTAAAACAAAACGCCCGGTGGTGTGCATTGTAAGGGTTTCCAACATGCCATTCACTAGTAGGAGAGAGAAAAACATCATGGGGTGGTGTGAATCGGAGGGCCATAATTAGGATAGGCAGTGAGTGGCAATGTAGGATGGAGAACAGCACCATGGTGTGGTCATCATGGGGAGGTCAGGAAACACGCAGTGGCAATATAGGATAGCTTTCTGAAAAACATCATGGTGTGGTGCGCATTGTAAGGGTTTCTAACTGGCCATTCACTAGATGAAGTGAGAAAAACATCACAGTGTGGTTTGAATCAGAGGGCCTGAATCAACTTAGGCAGTTAGTGGCAATGTAGGATGGAGAAAAGCACCACGGGGTGGTCAGGATGGGGAGGTCAGGAAACATGCAGTGGCAATGTAGGATAGGTTTCTGAAAAACATTGTGGAGTAGTGCGCATTGTAAGGGCTTCTAACGGGCCATGCACAAGTAGGAGTGAGAAAAACACCACGGGATGGTGTGAATCTGAGGGCCTGAATTAGGATAGGCTGTGAGTGGCAATGTAGGATGGAGAAAAGCACCACGGGTTTGTCTGCATGGGCAGGTAAGGAAACATGCTGTTGCAATGTAGAATAGGTTTCTGATAAACATCGCAGGGTGGTGCGCATTGTAAGGGATTCTAACAGGCCATTCACTAGTAGGAGTGAGAACAACATCACGGGGTGGTGTGAATCGGAGGGCCTGAATTAGGATAGGCATTGAGTGGCAATGTAGGATGGAGAAACGCACCACAGGGTGGTCAGCAGTGGCAATGTAGGATAGGTTTCGGAAAAAAAAGCGGGGTAGTGCTCACTGTAAGGGTTTCTAACAGGCAATTCACTAGTAGGAGTGAAAAAAACATCACGGGTGGTGTGAATCAGAGGGCCTGAATTAGGATAGGCAGTGAGTGGCAATGTAGGATAGAGAAAAGCACCACAGGGTGGTCATCAGGGGGAGGTCAGGAAACATGCAGTGGCAATGTAGGATAGGATTCTGAAAAACATCGCGGGGTGGTGCGCATTGTATGGGTGTGTGTTACATTACATTCACTAGTAGGAGTGAGAAAAACATCACGGGGTGGTGCGCATTGTATGGGTGTGTGTTACATTACATTCACTAGTAGGAGTGAGAAAAACATCACTGGGTGGTGCGCATTGTATGGGTGTGTGTTACATTACATTCACTAGTAGGAGTGAGAAAAACATCACGGGGTGGTGCGCATTGTATGGGTGTGTATTACATTACATTCACTAGTAGGAGTGAGAAAAACATCACGGGGTGGTGCGCATTGTATGGGTGTGTGTTACATTACATTCACTAGTAGGAGTGAGAAAAACATCACGGGGTGGTGTGCATTGTATGGGTGTGTGTTACATTACATTCACTAGTAGGAGTGAGAAAAACATCATGGGGTGGTGCGCATTGTATGGGTGTGTGTTACATTACATTCACTAGTAGGAGTGAGAAAAACATCACGGGGTGGTGCGCATTGTATGGGTGTGTGTTACATTACATTCAATAGTAGGAGTGAGAAAAACATCACGCGGTGGTGCTCATTGTATGGGTGTGTGTTACATTACATTGACTAGTAGGAGTGAGAAAATCATCACGGGGTGGTGCGCATTGTATGGGTGTGTGTTACATTACATTCACTAGTAGGAGTGAGAAAAACATCACGGGGTGGTGCGCATTGTATGGGTGTGTGGTACATTACATTCACTAGTAGGAGTGAGAAAAACATCACGGGGTGGTGCGCATTGTATGGGTGTTTATTACATTACATTCAGTAGTAGGAGTGAGAAAAACATCACGGTGTGGTGCGCTTTGTATGGGTGTGTGTTACATTACATTCACTAGTAGGAGTGAGAAAAACATCACGGGGTGGTGCGCATTGTATGGGTGTGTGTTACATTACATTCACTAGTAGGAGTGAGAAAAACATCTCGGGGTGGTGCGCATTGTATGGGTGTGTGTTACATTACATTCACTAGTAGGAGTGAGAAAAAAATCACGGGGTGGTGCGCATTGTATGGGTGTTTGTTACATTACATTCACTAGTAGGAGTGAGAAAAACATCAAGTGGTGGTGCGCATTGTATGGGTGTGTGTTACATTACATTCACTAGTAGGAGTGAGAAAAACATCACGGGGTGGTGCGCATTGTATGGGTGTGTGTTACATTACATTCACTAGTAGGAGAGAGAAAAACATCACGGGGTGGTGCGCATTGTATGGGTGTGTGTTACATTACATTCTCTAGTAGGAGTGAGAAAAACATCACGGGGTGGTGCGCATTGTATGGGTGTGTGTTACATTAGATTCACTAGTAGGAGTGAGAAAAACATCACGGGGTGGTGCGCATTGTATGGGTGTGTGTTACATTACATTCACTAGTAGGAGTGAGAAAAACATCACGGGGTGGTGCGCATTGTATGGGTGTGTGTTACATTACATTGACTAGTAGGAGTGAGAAAAACATCACGGGGTGGTGCGCATTGTATGGGTGTGTGTTACATTACATTGACTAGTAGGAGTGAGAAAAACATCACGGGGTGGTGCGCATTGTATGGGTGTGTGTTACATTACATTCACTAGTAGGAGTGAGAAAAACATCACGGGGTGGTGCGCATTGTATGGGTGTGTGTTACATTACATTCACCAGTAGGAGTGAGAAAAACATCACGGGGTGGTGCGCATTGTATGGGTGTGTGTTACATTACATTCACCAGTAGGAGTGAGAAAAACATCACGGGGTGGTGCGCATTGTATGGTTGTGTGTTACATTACATTCACCAGTAGGAGTGAGAAAAACATCACGGGGTGGTGCGCATTGTATGGTGTGTGTTACATTACATTCACCAGTAGGAGTGAGAAAAACATCACGGGGAGGTGCGCATTGTATGGGTGTGTGTTACATTACATTCACCAGTAGGAGTGAGAAAAACATCACGAGGTGGTGCGCATTGTATGGGTGTGTGTTACATTACATTCACCAGTAGGAGTGAGAAAAACATCACGTGGTGGTGCGCATTGTATGGGTGTGTGTTACATTACATTCACCAGTAGGAGTGAGAAAAACATCACGGGGTGGTGCGCATTGTATGGGTGTGTGTTACATTACATTCACCAGTAGGAGTGAGAAAAACATCACAGGGTGGTGCGCATTGTATGGTGTGTGTTACATTACATTCACTAGTAGGAGTGAGAAAAACATCACGGGGTGTTGCGCATTGTATGGGTTTGTGTTACATTACATTCACTAGTAGGAGTGAGAAAAACATCACGGGGTGGTGCGCATTGTATGGGTGTGTGTTACAATACATTCACTTGTAGGAGTGAGAAAAACATCACGGGGTAGTGCGCATTGTATGGGTGTGTGTTACATTACATTCACCAGTAGGAGTGAGAAAAACATCACGGGGTGGTGCGCATTGTATGGTGTGTGTTACATTACATTCACCAGTAGGAGTGAGAAAAACATCACAGGGAGGTGCGCATTGTATGGGTGTGTGTTACATTACATTCACCAGTAGGAGTGAGAAAAACATCACGAGGTGGTGCGCATTGTATGGGTGTGTGTTACATTACATTCACCAGTAGGAGTGAGAAAAACATCACGTGGTGGTGCGCATTGTATGGGTGTGTGTTACATTACATTCACCAGTAGGAGTGAGAAAAACATCACGGGGTGGTGCGCATTGTATGGGTGTGTGTTACATTACATTCACCAGTAGGAGTGAGAAAAACATCACGGGGTGGTGCGCATTGTATGGTGTGTGTTACATTACATTCACCAGTAGGAGTGAGAAAAACATCACGGGGTGTTGCGCATTGTATGGGTTTGTGTTACATTACATTCACTAGTAGGAGTGAGAAAAACATCACGGGGTGGTGCGCATTGTATGGGTGTGTGTTACATTACATTCACTTGTAGGAGTGAGAAAAACATCACGGGGTGGTGCGCATTGTATGGGTGTGTGTTACATTACATTCACCAGTAGGAGTGAGAAAAACATCACGGGGTGGTGCGCATTGTATGCGTGTGTGTTACATTACATTCACTAGTAGGAGTGAGAAAAACATCACGGGGTGGTGCGCATTATATGGGTGTGTGTTACATTACATTCACTAGTAGGAGTGAGAAAAACATCACGGGGTGGTGCGCATTGTATGGGTGTGTGTTACATTGCATTCACTAGAAGGAGTGAGAAAAACATCACGGGGTGGTCCGCATTGTATGGGAATGTGTTACATTACATTCACTAGTAGGAGTGAGAAAAACATCACGGGGTGTTGCACATTGTATGGGTGTGTGTTACATTACATTCACTAGTAGGAGTGAGAAAAGCATCACGGGGTGGTGTGAATCGGAGGGTCTGAATAAGGTTAGGCAGTGATTGCCAATGCAGGATGGAGAAAAGCACCGCGGGGTGGTCAGCATGGGGTGGTCAGGGAACATGCAGTGGCAATGTAGGATAGGTTTCTGAAAAACATCGCGGGGTGGTGCGCATTGTATGGGTGTGTGTTACATTACATTCACCAGTAGGAGTGAGAAAAACATCACGGGGTGGGGCGCATTGTATGGGTGTGTGTGACATTACATTCACTAGTAGGACTGAGAAAAACATCACGGGGTGGTGGGCATTGTATGGGTGTGTGTTACATTACATTCACTAGTAGGAATGAGAAAAACATCACGGGGTGGTGGGCATTGTATGGGTGTGTGTTACATTACATTCACTAGTAGGAGTGAGAAAAACATCACGGGGTGGTGCGCATTGTATGGGTGTGTGTTACATTACATTCACTAGTAGGAGTGAGAAAAACATCACGAAGTGGTGCGCATTGTATGGGTGTGTGTTACATTACATTCACTAGTAGGAGTGAGAAAAACATCACGGGGTGGTGTGATTCGGAGGGTCTGAATTGGATAGGCAGTGATTGGCAATGTAGGATGGAGAAAAGCACCGCGGGGTGGTCAGCATGGGGAGGTCAGGGAACATGCAGTGGCAATGTAGGATAGGTTTCTGAAAAACATCGAGGGGTGGTGGGCATTGTATGGGTGTGTGTTACATTAGATTCACTAGTAGGAGTGAGAAAAACATCACGGGGTGGTGCACATTGTATGGGTGTGTGTTACATTACATTCACTAGTAGGAGTGAGAAAAACAACACGGGGTGGTGCACATTGTATGGGTGTGTGTTACACTACATTCACTAGTAGGAGTGAGAAAAACATCACGGGGTGTTGCGCATTGTATTGGTGTGTGTTACATTACATTCACTAGTAGGAGTGAGAAAAACATCACGGGGTGGTGCGCATTGTATGGGTGTGTGTTACATTACATTCACGCATTGTATGGGTGTGTGTTACATTACATTCATTACTAGGAGTGAGAAAAACATCACGGGGTGGTGTGAATCGGAGGCTCTGAATTAGGATAGGCATTGAGTGGCATTGTAGAATGGAGAAAAGCACCGCGAGGTGGTCAGCATGGGGAGGTCAGGGAACATGCAGTGGCAATGTAGGATAGGTTTCTGAAAAACATCGCGGGGTGGTGCGCATTGTATGGGTTTGTGTTACATTAGATTCACTAGTAGGAGTGAGAAAAACATCACAGGGTGGTGCGCATTGTATGGGTGTTTGTTACATTACATTCACTAGTAGGAGTGAGAAAAACATCACGGGGTGGTGCGCATTGTATGGGTGTGTGTTACATTACATTCACTAGTAGGAGTGAGAAAAACATCACGGGGTGGTGCGCATTGTATGGGTGTGTGTTACATTACATTCACTAGTAGGAGTGAGAAAAACATCACGGGGTGGTGTGAATCGGAGGGTCTGAATTAGGATAGGCCATGAGTGGCAATGTAGGATGGAGAAAAGCACCGCGAGGTGGTCAGCATGGGGAGGTCAGGGAACATACAGTGCCAATGTAGGATAGGTTTCTAAAAAACATCGCGGGGTCGTGCGCATTGTATGGGTGTGTGTTACATTAGATTCACTAGTAGCAGTGAGAAAAACATTACGGGGTGGTGTGAATCGGAGGGTATGAATTAGGATAGGCAGTGAGTGGCAATGTAGGATGGAGAAAAGCACGGCGGGGTGGTCAGCATGGGGAGGTCAGGGAACATGCAGTGGCAATGTAGGATAGGTTTCTGAAAAACATCGCGGGGTGGTGGGCATTGTATGGGTGTGTGTTACATTAGATTCACTAGTAGGAGTGAGAAAAACTTCACGGGGTGGTGCGCATTTTATGGGTGTGTGTTACATTACATTCACTAATAGGAGTGAGAAAAACATCACGGGGTGGTGCGCATTGTATGGGTGTGTGTTACATTACATTCACTACTAGGAGTGAGAAAAACATCATGGGGTGGTGCGCATTGTATGGGTGTGTGTTACATTACATTCACTAGTAGGAGTGAGAAAAACATCACGGGATGGTGCTCATTGTATGGGTGTGTGTTACATTAGATTCACTAGTAGGAGTGAGAAAAACATCACGGGATGGTGAGAATCGGAGGGTCTGAATTAGGATAGGCAGTGAGTGGCAATGTAGGATGGAGAAAAGCCCCGCGGGGTGGTCAGCGTGGGGAGGTCAGGGAACATGCAGTGGCAATGTAGGATAGGTTTCTCAAAAACATCGCGGGGTGGTGCGCATTGTATGGGTGTGTGTTACATTACATTCACTAGTAGGAGTGAGAAAAAGATCACGGGGTGGTGTGCATTGTATGGGTGTGTGTTACATTACATTCACTAGTAGGAGTGAGAAAAACATCACGGGGTGGTGCGCATTGTATGGGTGTTTGTTACATTACATTCACTAGTAGGAGTGAGAAAAACATCACGGCGTGGTGCGCATTGTATGGGTGTGTGTTACATTACATTCACTAGTAGGAGTGGGAAAAACATCACGGTGTGTTGCGCATTGTATGGGTGTGTTTTACATTACATTCACTAGAAGGAGTGGGAAAAACTTCACGGGGTGGTGCTCATTGTATGGGTGTGTGTTACATTACATTCAATAGTAGGAGTGAGAAAAACATCACGGGGTGGTGCTCATTGTATGGGTGTGTGTTACATTACATTCACTAGTAGGAGTGAGAAAAACATCACGGGGTGGTGCGCATTGTATGGGTGTGAGTTACATTCACTAGCAGGAGTGAGAAAAACATCACGGGGTGGTGCGCATTGTATGGGTGTGTGTTACATTACATTCAATAGTAGGAGTGAGAAAATCATCACGGGGTGGTGCGCATTGTATGGGTGTGTGTTACATTACATTCACTAGTAGGAGTAAGAAAAACATCACGGGGTGGTGCGCATTGTATGGGTGTGTGTTACATTACATTGACTAGTAGGAGTGAGAAAAACATCACGGGGTGGTGCGCATTGTATGGGTGTGTGTTACATTACATTGACTAGTAGGAGTGAGAAAAACATCACGGGGTGGTGCGCATTGTATGGGTGTGTGTTACATTACATTCACTAGTAGGAGTGAGAAAAACATCACGGGGTGGTGCGCATTGTATGGGTGTGTGTTACATTACATTCACCAGTAGGAGTGAGAAAAACATCACGTGGTGGTGCGCATTGTATGGGTGTGTGTTACATTACATTCACCAGTAGGAGTGAGAAAAACATCACGGGGTGGTGCGCATTGTATGGGTGTGTGTTACATTACATTCACCAGTAGGAGTGAGAAAAACATCACGGGGTGGTGCGCATTGTATGGTGTGTGTTACATTACATTCACCAGTAGGAGTGAGAAAAACATCACGGGGAGGTGCGCATTGTATGGGTGTGTGTTACATTACATTCACCAGTAGGAGTGAGAAAAACATCACGAGGTGGTGCGCATTGTATGGGTGTGTGTTACATTACATTCACCAGTAGGAGTGAGAAAAACATCACGTGGTGGTGCGCATTGTATGGGTGTGTGTTACATTACATTCACCAGTAGGAGTGAGAAAAACATCACGGGGTGGTGCGTATTGTATGGGTGTGTTTTACATTACATTCACCAGTAGGAGTGAGAAAAACATCACGGGGTGGTGCGCATTGTATGTTGTGTGTTACATTACATTCACCAGTAGGAGTGAGAAAAACATCACGGGGTGTTGCGCATTGTATGGGTGTGTGTTACATTACAGTCACCAGTAGGAGTGAGAAAAACATCACGGGGTGGTGCGCATTGTATGGGTGTGTGTTACATTACATTCACTTGTAGGAGTGAGAAAAACATCACGGGGTGGTGCGCATTGTTTGGGTGTGTGTTACATTACATTCACCAGTAGGAGTGAGAAAAACATCACGGGGTGGTGCGCATTGTATGCGTCTGTGTTACATTACATTCACTAGTAGGAGTGAGAAAAACATCACGGGGTGGTGCGCATTATATGGGTGTGTGTTACATTACATTCACTAGTAGGAGTGAGAAAAACATCTCGGGGTGGTGCGCATTGTATGGGTGTGTGTTACATTGCATTCACTAGAAGGAGTGAGAAAAACATCACGGGGTGGTCCGCATTGTATGGGTATGTGTTACATTACATTCACTAGTAGGAGTGAGAAAAACATCACGGGGTGTTGCACATTGTATGGGTGTGTGTTACATTACATTCACTAGTAGGAGTGAGAAAAACATCACGGGGTGGTGTGAATCGGAGGGTCTGAATAAGGTTAGGCAGTCATTGCCAATGCAGGATGGAGAAAAGCACCGCGGGGTGGTCAGCATGGGGTGGTCAGGGAACATGCAGTGGCAATGTAGGATAGGTTTCTGAAAAACATGGCGGGGTGGTGCGCATTGTATGGGTGTGTGTTACATTACATTCACCAGTAGGAGTGAGAAAAACATCACGGGGTGGGGCGCATTGTATGGGTGTGTGTTACATTACATTCACTAGTAGGACTGAGAAAAACATCACAGGGTGGTGGGCATTGTATGGGTGTGTGTTACATTACATTCACTAGTAGGAATGAGAAAAACATCACGGGGTGGTGGGCATTGTATGGGTGTGTGTTACATTACATTCACTAGTAGGAGTGAGAAAAACATCACGGGGTGGTGCGCATTGTATGGGTGTGTGTTACATTACATTCACTAGTAGGAGTGAGAAAAACATCACGGGGTGGTGCGCATTGTATGGGTGTGTGTTACATAACATTCACTAGTAGGAGTGAGAAAAACATCACGGGGTGGTGTGATTCGGAGGGTCTGAATTAGGATAGGCAGTGATTGGCAATGTAGGATGGAGAAAAGCACCGCGGGGTGGTCAGCATGGGGAGGTCAGGGAACATGCAGTGGCAATGTAGGATAGGTTTCTGAAAAACATCGAGTGGTGGTGGGCATTGTATGGGTGTGTGTTACATTAGATTCACTAGTAGGAGTGAGAAAAACATCACGGGGTGGTGGGCATTGTATGGGTGTGTGTTACATTACATTCACTAATAGGAGTGAGAAAAACATCACGGGGTGGTGCGCATTGTATGGGTGTGTGTTACATTACATTCAATAGTGGGAGTGAGAAAAACATCACGGGGTGGTGTGAATCGGAGGGTCTGAATTAGGATAGGCCGTGAGTGGCAATTTGGATGGAGAAAAGCACCGCGGGGTGGTCAGCATGGGGAGGTCATGGAACATACAGTGGCAATGTAGGATAGGTTTCTGAAAAACATCGCGGGGTCGTGCGCATTGTATGGGTGTGTGTTACATTAGATTCACTAGTAGGAGTGAGAAAAACATCACGGGGTGGTGTGAATCGGAGGGTATGAATTAGGATAGGCAGTGAGTGGCAATGTAGGATGGAGAAAAGCACGGTGGGGTGGTCAGCGTGGGGAGGTCAGGGAACATGCAGTGGCAATGTAGGATAGGTTTCTGAAAAACATCGCGGGGTGGTGCGCATTGTATGGGTGTGTGTTACATTACATTCACTAGTAGGAGTGAGAAAAACATCACGGGGTGGTGCGCATTGTATGGGTGTGTGTTACATTACATTCACTAATAGGAGTGAGAAAAACATCACGGGGTAGTGCGCATTGTATGGGTGTGTGTTACATTACATTCACTAGTAGGAGTGAGAAAAACATCATGGGGTGGTGCGCATTGTATGGGTGTGTGTTACATTACATTCACTAGTAGGAGTGAGAAAAACATCACGGGGTGGTGCTCATTGTATGGGTGTGTGTTACATTAGATTCACTAGTAGGAGTGAGAAAAACATCACGGGATGGTGAGAATCGGAGGGTCTAAATTAGGATAGGCAGTGAGTGGCAATGTAGGATGGAGAAAAGCACCGCGGGGTGGTCAGCGTGGGGAGGTCAGGGAACATGCAGTGGCAATGTAGGATAGGTTTCTCAAAAACATCGCGTGGTGGTGCGCATTGTATGGGTGTGTGTTACATTACATTCACTAGTAGGAGTGAGAAAAAGATCACGGGGTGGTGTGCATTTTATGGGTGTGTGTTACATTACATTCAATAGTAGGAGTGAGAAAAACATCACGGGGTGGTGCCCATTGTATCGGTGTGTGTTACATCATATTCACTAGTAGGAGAGAGAAAAACATCACGGGGTGGTGCGCATTGTATGGGTGTGTGTTACATTACATTCACTAGTAGGAGTGGGAAATACCTCACGGGGTGGTGCGCATTGTATGGGTGTGTTTTACATTACATTCACTAGAAGGAGTGGGAAAAACATCACGGGGTGGTGCTCATTGTATGGGTGTGTGTTACATTACATTCAATAGTAGGAGTGAGAAAAACATCACGGGGTGGTGCTCATTGTATGGGTGTGTGTTACATTACATTCACTAGTAGGAGTGAGAAAAACATCACAGGGTGGTGCGCATTGTATGGGTGTGTGTTACATTCACCAGTAGGAGTGAGAAAAACATCACGGGGTGGTGCGCATTGTATGGGTGTGTGTTACATTACATTCACTAGTAGGAGTGAGAAAAACATCACGGGGTCGTGCGCATTGTATGGCTGTGTGTTACATTACATTCACTAGTAGGAGTGAGAAAAACATCACGGGGTGGTGCGCATTTTATGGGTGTGTGTTACATTACATGCACTAGTAGGAGTGAGAAAAACATCACGGGGTGGTGCGCATTGTATGGGTGTGTGTTACATTACATTGACTAGTAGGAGTGAGAAAAACATCACGGGGTGGTGCGCATTGTATGGGTGTGTGTTACATTACATTGACTAGTAGGAGTGAGAAAAACATTACGCGGTGGTGCGCATTGTATGGGTGTGTGTTACATTACATTCACTAGTTGGAGTGAGAAAAACATCACGGGGTGGTGCGCATTGTATGGGTGTGTGTTACATTACATTCACTAGTAGGAGTGAGAAAAACATCACGGGGTGGTGCGCATTGTATGGGTGTGTGTTACATTACATTCACCATAGGAGTGAGAAAAACATCACGAAGTGGTGCGCATTGTATGGGTGTGTGTTACATTACATTCACCAGCAGGAGTGAGAAAAACATCACGGGGTGGTGCGCATTGTATGGTGTGTGTTACATTACATTCACCAGTAGGAGTGAGAAAAACATCACGGGGTGGTGCGCATTGGATGGGTGTGTGTTACGTTACATTCACCAGTAGGAGTGAGAAAAACATCACGTGGTGGTGCGCATTGTATGGGTGTGTGTTACATTACATTCACCAGTAGGAGTGAGAAAAACATCACGTGGTGGTGCGCATTGTATGGATGTGTGTTACATTACATTCACCATTAGGCGTGAGAAAAACATCACGGGGTGGTGCGCATTGTATGGATGTGTGTGTTACATTACATTCACCAGTAGGAGTGAGAAAAACATCACGGGGTGGTGCGCATTGTATGGTGTGTGTTACATTACATTTACCAGTAGGAGTGAGAAAAACATCACGGGGTGGTGCGCATTGTATGGGTGTGTGTTACATTACATTCACCAGTAGGAGTGAGAAAAACATCACGGGGTGGTGCGCATTGTATGGGTGTGTGTTACATTACATTCACTAGTAGGAGTGAGAAAAACATCACGGGGTGGTGCGCATTGTATGGGTGTTTGTTACATTACATTCACTAGTAGGAGTGAGAAAAACATCACGGGGTGGTGCGCATTGTATGGGTGTGTGTTACATTACATTCACTAGTAGGAGTGAGAAAAACATCACGGGGTGGTGCGCATTGTATGGGTGTGTGTTACATTACATTCACTAGAAGGAGTGAGAAAAACATCACGGGGTGGTGCGCACTGTATGGGTGTGTGTTACATTACATTCATTACTAGGAGTGAGAAAAACATCACGGGGTGGTGTGAATCGGAGGCTCTGAATTAGGATAGGCAGTGAGTGGCAGTGTAGGATGGAGAAAAGCACCGCGGGGTGGTCAGCATGGGGAGGTCAGGGAACATGCAGTGGCAATGTAGGATAGGTTTCTGAAAAACATCGCGGGGTGGTGCGCATTGTATGGGTTTGTGTTACATTAGATTCACTAGTAGGAGTGAGAAAAACATCACGGTGTGGTGCGCATTGTATGGGTGTTTGTTACATTACATTCACTAGTAGGAGTGAGAAAAACATCACGGGGTGGAGCGCATTGTATGGGTGTGTGTTACATTACATTCACTAGTAGGAGTGAGAAAAACATCACGGGGTGGTGCGCATTGTATGGGTGTGTGTTACATTACATTCACTAGTAGGAGTGAGAAAAACATCACGGGGTGGTGCGCATTGTATGGGTCTGTGTTACATTACATTCACTAGTAGGAGTGAGAAAAACATCACGTGGCGGTGCGCATTTTATGGGTATGTGTTACATTACATTCACTAGTAGCAGTGAGAAAAACATCACGGGGTGGTGCGCATTGTATGGGTGTGTGTTACATTACATTCACTAGTAGGAGTGAGAAAAACATCACGGCGTGGTGCGCATTGTATGGGTGTGTGTTACATTACATTCACTAGTATGAGTGAGAAAAACATCACGGGGTGGTGTGAATCGGAGGGTCTGAATTAGGATAGGCAGTGAGTGGCAATATAGGATGGAGAAAAGCACCGCGGGTTGGTCAGCATGGGGAGGTCAGGGAACATGCAGTGGCAATGTAGGATAGGTTTCTGAAAATCGTCGCGGGGTGGTGCACATTGTATGCGTGTGTGTTACATTACATTCACTAGTAGGAGTGAGAAAAACATCACGGGGTGGTGCGCATTGTATGGGTGTGTGTTACATTACATTCACTAGTAGGAGTGAGAAAAACATCACGGCGTGGTGCGCATTGTATGGGTGTGTGTTACATTACATTCACTAGTATGAGTGAGAAAAACATCACGGGGTGGTGTGAATCGGAGGGTCTGAATTAGGATAGGCAGTGAGTGGCAATATAGGATGGAGAAAAGCACCGCGGGTTGGTCAGCATGGGGAGGTCAGGGAACATGCAGTGGCAATGTAGGATAGGTTTCTGAAAATCGTCGCGGGGTGGTGCACATTGTATGCGTGTGTGTTACATTACATTCACTAGTAGGAGTGAGAAAAACATCACGGGGTGGTGCGCATTGTATGGGTGTGTGTTACATTACATTCACTAGTAGGAGTGAGAAAAACATCACGGGGTGGTGCGCATTGTATGGGTGTGTGTTACATTACATTCACTAGTAGGAGTGAGAAAAACATCACGGGGTGGTGCTCATTGTATGGGTGTGTGTTACATTACATTCACCAGTAGGAGTGAGAAAAACATCACGGGGTGGTGCGCATTGTATGGGTGTGTGTTACATTACATTCACCAGTAGGAGTGAGAAAAACATCACGGGGTGGTGCGCATTGTATGGTGTGTGTTACATTACATTCACCAGTAGGAGTGAGAAAAACATCACGGGGTGGTGCGCATTGTATGGGTGTGTGTTACATTACATTCACCAGTAGGAGTGAGAAAAACATCACGTGGTGGTGCGCATTGTATGGATGTATGTTACATTACATTCACCAGTAGGCGTGAGAAAAACATCACGGGGTGGTGCGCATTGTATGGGTGTGTGTTACATTACATTCACCAGTAGGAGTGAGAAAAACATCACGGGGTGGTGCGCATTGTATGGATGTGTGTTACATTACATTCACCTGTAGGCGTGAGAAAAACATCACGGGGTGGTGCGCATTGTATGGGTGTGTGTTACATTACATTCACCAGTAGGAGTGAGAAAAACATCACGGGGTGGTGCGCATTGTATGGTGTGTGTTACATTACATTTACCAGTAGGAGTGAGAAAAACATCACGGGGTGGTGCGCATTGTATGGGTGTGTGTTACATTACATTCACCAGTAGGAGTGAGAAAAACATCACGGGGTGGTGCGCATTGTATGGGTGTGTGTTACATTACATTCACTAGTAGGAGTGAGAAAAACATCACGGGGTGGTGCGCATTGTATGGGTGTTTGTTACATTACATTCACTAGTAGGAGTGAGAAAAACATCACGGGGTGGTGCGCATTGTATGGGTGTGTGTTACATTACATTCACTAGTAGGAGTGAGAAAAACATCACGGGGTGGTGAGCATTGTATGGGTGTGTGTTACATTACATTCACTAGTAGGAGTGAGAAAAACATCACGGGGTGGTGCGCATTGTATGGGTGTGTGTTACATTACATTCATTACTAGGAGTGAGAAAAACATCACGGGGTGGTGTGAATCGGAGGCTCTGAATTAGGATAGGCAGTGAGTGGCAATATAGGATGGAGAAAAGCACCGCGGGTTGGTCAGCATGGGGAGGTCAGGGAACATGCAGTGGCAATGTAGGATAGGTTTCTGAAAATCGTCGCGGGGTGGTGCACATTGTATGCGTGTGTGTTACATTACCTTCACTAGTAGGAGTGAGAAAAACATCACGGGGTGGTGCGCATTGTATGGGTGTGTGTTACATTACATTCACTAGTAGGAGTGAGAAAAACATCACGGGGTGGTGCGCATTGTATGGGTGTGTGTTACATTACATTCACTAGAAGGAGTGAGAAAAACATCACGGGGTGGTGCGCACTGTATGGGTGTGTGTTACATTACATTCATTACTAGGAGTGAGAAAAACATCACGGGGTGGTGTGAATCGGAGGCTCTGAATTAGGATAGGCAGTGAGTGGCAGTGTAGGATGGAGAAAAGCACCGCGGGGTGGTCAGCATGGGGAGGTCAGGGAACATGCAGTGGCAATGTAGGATAGGTTTCTGAAAAACATCGCGGGGTGGTGCGCATTGTATGGGTTTGTGTTACATTAGATTCACTAGTAGGAGTGAGAAAAACATCACGGTGTGGTGCGCATTGTATGGGTGTTTGTTACATTACATTCACTAGTAGGAGTGAGAAAAACATCACGGGGTGGAGCGCATTGTATGGGTGTGTGTTACATTACATTCACTAGTAGGAGTGAGAAAAACATCACGGGGTGGTGCGCATTGTATGGGTGTGTGTTACATTACATTCACTAGTAGGAGTGAGAAAAACATCACGGGGTGGTGCGCATTGTATGGGTCTGTGTTACATTACATTCACTAGTAGGAGTGAGAAAAACATCACGTGGCGGTGCGCATTTTATGGGTATGTGTTACATTACATTCACTAGTAGCAGTGAGAAAAACATCACGGGGTGGTGCGCATTGTATGGGTGTGTGTTACATTACATTCACTAGTAGGAGTGAGAAAAACATCACGGCGTGGTGCGCATTGTATGGGTGTGTGTTACATTACATTCACTAGTATGAGTGAGAAAAACATCACGGGGTGGTGTGAATCGGAGGGTCTGAATTAGGATAGGCAGTGAGTGGCAATATAGGATGGAGAAAAGCACCGCGGGTTGGTCAGCATGGGGAGGTCAGGGAACATGCAGTGGCAATGTAGGATAGGTTTCTGAAAATCGTCGCGGGGTGGTGCACATTGTATGCGTGTGTGTTACATTACATTCACTAGTAGGAGTGAGAAAAACATCACGGGGTGGTGCGCATTGTATGGGTGTGTGTTACATTACATTCACTAGTAGGAGTGAGAAAAACATCACGGGGTGGTGCGCATTGTATGGGTGTGTGTTACATTACATTCACTAGTAGGAGTGAGAAAAACATCACGGGGTGGTGCTCATTGTATGGGTGTGTGTTACATTACATTCACCAGTAGGAGTGAGAAAAACATCACGGGGTGGTGCGCATTGTATGGGTGTGTGTTACATTACATTCACCAGTAGGAGTGAGAAAAACATCACGGGGTGGTGCGCATTGTATGGTGTGTGTTACATTACATTCACCAGTAGGAGTGAGAAAAACATCACGGGGTGGTGCGCATTGTATGGGTGTGTGTTACATTACATTCACCAGTAGGAGTGAGAAAAACATCACGTGGTGGTGCGCATTGTATGGATGTATGTTACATTACATTCACCAGTAGGCGTGAGAAAAACATCACGGGGTGGTGCACATTGTATGGGTGTGTGTTACATTACATTCACCAGTAGGAGTGAGAAAAACATCACGGGGTGGTGCGCATTGTATGGATGTGTGTTACATTACATTCACCTGTAGGCGTGAGAAAAACATCACGGGGTGGTGCGCATTGTATGGGTGTGTGTTACATTACATTCACCAGTAGGAGTGAGAAAAACATCACGGGGTGGTGCGCATTGTATGGTGTGTGTTACATTACATTTACCAGTAGGAGTGAGAAAAACATCACGGGGTGGTGCGCATTGTATGGGTGTGTGTTACATTACATTCACCAGTAGGAGTGAGAAAAACATCACGGGGTGGTGCGCATTGTATGGGTGTGTGTTACATTACATTCACTAGTAGGAGTGAGAAAAACATCACGGGGTGGTGCGCATTGTATGGGTGTTTGTTACATTACATTCACTAGTAGGAGTGAGAAAAACATCACGGGGTGGTGCGCATTGTATGGGTGTGTGTTACATTACATTCACTAGTAGGAGTGAGAAAAACATCACGGGGTGGTGAGCATTGTATGGGTGTGTGTTACATTACATTCACTAGTAGGAGTGAGAAAAACATCACGGGGTGGTGCGCATTGTATGGGTGTGTGTTACATTACATTCATTACTAGGAGTGAGAAAAACATCACGGGGTGGTGTGAATCGGAGGCTCTGAATTAGGATAGGCAGTGAGTGGCAATATAGGATGGAGAAAAGCACCGCGGGTTGGTCAGCATGGGGAGGTCAGGGAACATGCAGTGGCAATGTAGGATAGGTTTCTGAAAATCGTCGCGGGGTGGTGCACATTGTATGCGTGTGTGTTACATTACCTTCACTAGTAGGAGTGAGAAAAACATCACGGGGTGGTGCGCATTGTATGGGTGTGTGTTACATTACATTCACTAGTAGGAGTGAGAAAAACATCACGGGGTGGTGCGCATTGTATGGGAGTGTGTTACATTACATTCACTAGTAGGAGTGAGAAAAACATCACGGGGTGGTGCTCATTGTATGGGTGTGTGTTACATTACATTCACCAGTAGGAGTGAGAAAAACATCACGGGGTGGTGCGCATTGTATGGGTGTGTGTTACATTACATTCACCAGCAGGAGTGAGAAAAACATCACGGGGTGGTGCGCATTGTATGGTGTGTGTTACATTACATTCACCAGTAGGAGTGAGAAAAACATCACGGGGTGGTGCGCATTGTATGAGTGTGTGTTACATTACATTCACCAGTAGGAGTGAGAAAAACATCACGTGGTGGTGCGCATTGTATGGGTGTGTGTTACATTACATTCACCAGTAGGAGTGAGAAAAACATCACGTGGTGGTGCGCATTATATGGATGTGTGTTACATTACATTCACCAGTAGGCGTGAGAAAAACATCACGGGGTGGTGCGCATTGTATGGGTGTGTGTTACATTACATTCACCAGTAGGAGTGAGAAAAACATCACGGGGTGGTGCGCATTGTATGGTGTGTGTTACATTACATTTACCAGTAGGAGTGAGAAAAACATCACGGGGTGGTGCGCATTGTATGGGTGTGTGTTACATTATATTCACCAGTAGGAGTGAGAAAAACATCACGGGGTGGTGCGCATTGTATGGGTGTGTGTTACATTACATTCACTAGTAGGAGTTAGAAAAACATCACGGGGTGGTGCGCATTGTATGGGTGTTTGTTACATTACATTCACTAGTAGGAGTGAGAAAAACATCACGGGGTGGTGCGCATTGTATGGGTGTGTGTTACATTACATTCACTAGTAGGAGTGAGAAAAACATCACGGGGTGGTGCGCATTGTATGGGTGTGTGTTACATTACATTCACTAGTAGGAGTGAGAAAAACATCACGGGGTGGTGCGCATTGTATGGGTGTGTGTTACATTACATTCATTACTAGGAGTGAGAAAAACATCACGGGGTGGTGTGAATCGGAGGCTCTGAATTAGGATAGGCAGTGAGTGGCAGTGTAGGATGGAGAAAAGCACCGCGGGGTGGTCAGCATGGGGAGGTCAGGGAACATGCAGTGGCAATGTAGGATAGGTTTCTGAAAAACATCGCGGGGTGGTGCGCATTGTATGGGTTTGTGTTACATTAGACTCACTAGTAGGAGTGAGAAAAACATCACGGTGTGTTGCGCATTGTATGGGTGTTTGTTACATTACATTCACTAGTAGGAGTGAGAAAAACATCACGGGGTGGAGCGCATTGTATGGGTGTGTGTTACATTACATTCACTAGTAGGAGTGAGAAAAACATCACGGGGTGGTGCGCATTGTATGGATGTGTGTTACATTACATTCGCTAGTAGGAGTGAGAAAAACATCACGGGGTGGTGCGCATTGTATGGGTGTGTGTTACATTACATTCCCTAGTAGGAGTGCGAAAAACATCACGTGGTGGTGCGCATTTTATGGGTGTGTGGTACATTACATTCACTAGTAGCAGTGAGAAAAACATCACGGGGTGGTGCGCATGGTATGGGTGTGTGTTACATTACATTCACTAGTAGGAGTGAGAAAAACATCACGGCGTGGTGCGCATTGTATGGGTGTGTGTTACATTACATTCACTAGTAGGAGAGAGAAAAACATCACGGGGTGGTGTGAATCGGAGGGTCTGAATTAAGATAGGCAGTGAGTGGCAATGTAGGATGGAGAAAAGCACCGCGGGTTGGTCAGCATGGGGAGGTCAGGGAACATGCAGTGGCAATGTAGGATAGGTTTCTGAAAATCGTCGCGGGGTGGTGCACATTGTATGCGTGTGTGTTACATTACATTCACTAGTAGGAGTGAGAAAAACATCACGGGGTGGTGCGCATTGTATGGGTGTGTGTTACATTACATACACTAGTAGGAGTGAGAAAAACATCACGGGGTGGTGCGCATTGTATGGGTGTGTGTTACATTACATTCACTAGTAGGAGTGAGAAAAACATCACGGGGTGGTGCGCATTGTATGGGTGTGTATTACATTACATTCACTAGTAGGAGTGAGAAAAACATCACGGGGTGGTGCGCATTGTATGGGTGTGTGTTACATTACATTCACTAGTAGGAGTGAGAAAAACATCACGGGGTGGTGCACATTGTATGGGTGTGTGTTACATTACATTCACTAGTAGGAGTGAGAAAAACATCATGGGGTGGTGCTCATTGTATGGTTGTGTGTTACATTACATTCACTAGTAGGAGTGAGAAATCATAACGGGGTGGTGCGCATTGTATGGGTGTGTGTTACATTACATTCACTAGTAGGAGTGAGAAAAACATCACGGGGTGGTGCTCATTGTATGGGTGTGTGTTACATTACATTCACTAGTAGGAGTGAGAAAAACATCACGGGGTGGTGCGCATTGTATGGGTGTGTGTTACATTACATTCACTAGTAGGAGTGAGAAAAACATCACGGGGCGGTGCGCATTGTATGGGTGTGTGTTACATTACATTCACTAGTAGGAGTGAGAAAAACATCACGGGGTCGTGCGCATTGTATGGGTGTGTGTTACATTACATTCACGCATTGTATGGGTGTGTGTTACATTACATTCATTACTAGGAGTGAGTAAAACATCACGGGGTGGTGTGAATCGGAGGCTCTGAATTAGGATAGGCATTGAGTGGCAGTGTAGGATGGAGAAAAGCACCGCGAGGTGGTCAGCATGGGGAGGTCAGGGAACATGCAGTGGCAATGTAGGATAGGTTTCTGAAAAACATCGCGGGGTGGTGCGCATTGTATGGGTTTGTGTTACATTAGATTCACTAGTAGGAGTGAGAAAAACATCACGGGGTGGTGCGCATTGTATGGGTGTTTGTTACATTACATTCACTAGTAGGAGTGAGAAAAACATCACGGGGTGGTGCGCATTGTATGGGTGTGTGTTACATTACATTCACTAGTAGGAGTGAGAAAAACATCACGGGGTGGTGCGCATTGTATGGGTGTGTGTTACATTACATTCACTAGTAGGAGTGAGAAAAACATCACGGGGTGGTGTGAATCGGAGTGTCTGAATTAGGATAGGCCATGAGTGGCAATGTAGGATGGAGAAAAGCACCGCGAGGTGGTCAGCATGGGGAGGTCAGGGAACATACAGTGCCAATGTAGGATAGGTTTCTAAAAAACATCGCGGGGTCGTGCGCATTGTATGGGTGTGTGTTACATTAGATTCACTAGTAGGAGTGAGAAAAACATTACGGGGTGGTGTGAATCGGAGGGTATGAATTAGGATAGGCAGTGAGTGGCAATGTAGGATGGAGAAAAGCACGGCGGGGTGGTCAGCATGGGGAGGTCAGGGAACATGAAGTGGCAATGTAGGATAGGTTTCTGAAAAACATCGCGGGGTGGTGGGCATTGTATGGGTGTGTGTTACATTAGATTCACTAGTAGGAGTGAGAAAAACTTCACGGGGTGGTGCGCATTTTATGGGTGTGTGTTACATTACATTCACTAATAGGAGTGAGAAAAACATCACGGGGTGGTGCGCATTGTATGGGTGTGTGTTACATTACATTCACTACTAGGAGTAAGAAAAACATCATGGGGTGGTGCGCATTGTATGGGTGTGTGTTACATTACATTCACTAGTAGGAGTGAGAAAAACATCACGGGATGGTGCTCATTGTATGTGTGTGTGTTACATTAGATTCACTAGTAGGAGTGAGAAAAACATCACGGGATGGTGAGAATCGGAGGGTCTGAATTAGGATAGGCAGTGAGTGGCAATGTAGGATGGAGAAAAGCCCCGCGGGGTGGTCAGCGTGGGGAGGTCAGGGAACATGCAGTGGCAATGTAGGATAGGTTTCTCAAAAACATCGCGGGGTGGTGCGCATTGTATGGGTGTGTGTTACATTACATTCACTAGTAGGAGTGAGAAAAAGATCACGGGGTGGTGTGCATTGTATGGGTGTGTGTTAAATTACATTCACTAGTAGGAGTGAGAAAAACATCACGGGGTGGTGCGCATTGTATGGGTGTGTGTTACATTACATTCACTAGTAGGAGTGAGAAAAACATCACGGCGTGGTGCGCATTGTATGGGTGTGTGTTACATTACATTCACTAGTAGGAGTGGGAAAAACATCACGGTGTGTTGCGCATTGTATGGGTGTGTTTTACATTACATTCACTAGAAGGAGTGGGAAAAACTTCACGGGGTGGTGCTCATTGTATGGGTGTGTGTTACATTACATTCAATAGTAGGAGTGAGAAAAACATCACGGGGTGGTGCTCATTGTATGGGTGTGTGTTACATTACATTCACTAGTAGGAGTGAGAAAAACATCACGGGGTGGTGCGCATTGTATGGGTGTGAGTTACATTCACTAGCAGGAGTGAGAAAAACATCACGGGGTGGTGCGCATTGTATGGGTGTGTGTTACATTACATTCAATAGTAGGAGTGAGAAAATCATCACGGGGTGGTGCGCATTGTATGGGTGTGTGTTACATTACATTCACTAGTAGGAGTGAGAAAAACATCACGGGGTGGTGCGCATTGTATGGGTGTGTGTTACATTACATTGACTAGTAGGAGTGAGAAAAACATCACGGGGTGGAGCGCATTGTATGGGTGTGTGTTACATTACATTGACTAGTAGGAGTGAGAAAAACATCACGGGGTGGTGCGCATTGTATGGGTGTGTGTTACATTACATTCACTAGTAGGAGTGAGAAAAACATCACGGGGTGGTGCGCATTGTATGGGTGTTTGTTACATTACATTCACTAGTAGGAGTGAGAAAAACATCACGGGGTGGTGCGCATTGTATGGGTGTCTGTTACATTACATTCACTAGTAGGAGTGAGAAAAACATCACGGGGTGGTGCGCATTGTATGGGTGTGTGTTACATTACATTCACTAGTAGGAGTGAGAAAAACATCACGGGGTGGTGCGCATTGTATGGGTGTGTGTTACATTACATTCATTACTAGGAGTGAGAAAAACATCACGGGGTGGTGTGAATCGGAGGCTCTGAATTAGGATAGGCAGTGAGTGGCAATATAGGATGGAGAAAAGCACCGCGGGTTGGTCAGCATGGGGAGGTCAGGGAACATGCAGTGGCAATGTAGGATAGGTTTCTGAAAATCGTCGCGGGGTGGTGCACATTGTATGCGTGTGTGTTACATTACATTCACTAGTAGGAGTGAGAAAAACATCACGGGGTGGTGCGCATTGTATGGGTGTGTGTTACATTACATTCACTAGTAGGAGTGAGAAAAACATCACGGGGTGGTGCGCATTGTATGGGAGTGTGTTACATTACATTCACTAGTAGGAGTGAGAAAAACATCACGGGGTGGTGCTCATTGTATGGGTCTGTGTTACATTACATTCACCAGTAGGAGTGAGAAAAACATCACGGGGTGGTGCGCATTGTATGGGTGTGTGTTACATTACATTCACCAGCAGGAGTGAGAAAAACATCACGGGGTGGTGCGCATTGTATGGTGTGTGTTACATTACATTCACCAGTAGGAGTGAGAAAAACATCACAGGGTGGTGCGCATTGTATGGGTGTGTGTTACATTACATTCACCAGTAGGAGTGAGAAAAACATCACGTGGTGGTGCGCATTGTATGGGTGTGTGTTACATTACATTCACCAGTAGGAGTGAGAAAAACATCACGTGGTGGTGCGCATTATATGGATGTGTGTTACATTACATTCACCAGTAGGCGTGAGAAAAACATCACGGGGTGGTGCGCATTGTATGGGTGTGTGTTACATTACATTCACCAGTAGGAGTGAGAAAAACATCACGGGTTGGTGCGCATTGTATGGTGTGTGTTACATTACATTTACCAGTAGGAGTGAGAAAAACATCACGGGGTGGTGCGCATTGTATGGGTGTGTGTTACATTACATTCACCAGTAGGAGTGAGAAAAACATCACGGTGTGGTGCGCATTGTATGGGTGTGTGTTACATTACATTCACCAGTAGGAGTGAGAAAAACATCACGGGGTGGTGCGCATTGTATGGGTGTTTGTTACATTACATTCACTAGTAGGAGTGAGAAAAACATCACGGGGTGGTGCGCATTGTATGGGTGTGTGTTACATTACATTCACTAGTAGGAGTGAGAAAAACATCACGGGGTGGTGCGCATTGTATGGGTGTGTGTTACATTACATTCACTAGTAGGAGTGAGAAAAACATCACGGGGTGGTGCGCATTGTATGGGTGTGTGTTACATTACATTCATTACTAGGAGTGAGAAAAACATCACGGGGTGGTGTGAATCGGAGGCTCTGAATTAGGATAGGCAGTGAGTGGCAGTGTAGGATGGAGAAAAGCACCGCGGGGTGGTCAGCATGGGGAGGTCAGGGAACATGCAGTGGCAATGTAGGATAGGTTTCTAAAAAACATCGCGGGGTGGTGCGCATTGTATGGGTTTGTGTTACATTAGACTCACTAGTAGGAGTGAGAAAAACATCACGGTGTGGTGCGCATTGTATGGGTGTTTGTTACATTACATTCACTAGTAGGAGTGAGAAAAACATCACGGGGTGGAGCGCATTGTATGGGTGTGTGTTACATTACATTCACTAGTAGGAGTGAGAAAAACATCACGGGGTGGTGCGCATTGTATGGGTGTGTGTTACATTACATTCACTAGTAGGAGTGAGAAAAACATCACGGGGTGGTGCGCATTGTATGGGTGTGTGTTACATTACATTCCCTAGTAGGAGTGCGAAAAACATCACGTGGTGGTGCGCATTTTATGGGTGTGTGGTACATTACATTCACTAGTAGCAGTGAGAAAAACATCACGGGGTGGTGCGCATGGTATGGGTGTGTGTTACATTACATTCACTACTAGGAGTGAGAAAAACATCACGGCGTGGTGCGCATTGTATGGGTGTGTGTTACATTACATTCACTAGTAGGAGTGAGAAAAACATCACGGGGCGGTGCGCATTGTATGGGTGTGTGTTACATTACATTCACTAGTAGGAGTGAGAAAAACATCACGGGGTCGTGCGCATTGTATGGGTGTGTGTTACATTACATTCACGCATTGTATGGGTGTGTGTTACATTACATTCATTACTAGGAGTGAGTAAAACATCACGGGGTGGTGTGAATCGGAGGCTCTGAATTAGGATAGGCATTGAGTGGCAGTGTAGGATGGAGAAAAGCACCGCGAGGTGGTCAGCATGGGGAGGTCAGGGAACATGCAGTGGCAATGTAGGATAGGTTTCTGAAAAACATCGCGGGGTGGTGCGCATTGTATGGGTTTGTGTTACATTAGATTCACTAGTAGGAGTGAGAAAAACATCACGGGGTGGTGCGCATTGTATGGGTGTTTGTTACATTACATTCACTAGTAGGAGTGAGAAAAACATCACGGGGTGGTGCGCATTGTATGGGTGTGTGTTACATTACATTCACTAGTAGGAGTGAGAAAAACATCACGGGGTGGTGCGCATTGTATGGGTGTGTGTTACATTACATTCACTAGTAGGAGTGAGAAAAACATCACGGGGTGGTGTGAATCGGAGTGTCTGAATTAGGATAGGCCATGAGTGGCAATGTAGGATGGAGAAAAGCACCGCGAGGTGGTCAGCATGGGGAGGTCAGGGAACATACAGTGCCAATGTAGGATAGGTTTCTAAAAAACATCGCGGGGTCGTGCGCATTGTATGGGTGTGTGTTACATTAGATTCACTAGTAGGAGTGAGAAAAACATTACGGGGTGGTGTGAATCGGAGGGTATGAATTAGGATAGGCAGTGAGTGGCAATGTAGGATGGAGAAAAGCACGGCGGGGTGGTCAGCATGGGGAGGTCAGGGAACATGAAGTGGCAATGTAGGATAGGTTTCTGAAAAACATCGCGGGGTGGTGGGCATTGTATGGGTGTGTGTTACATTAGATTCACTAGTAGGAGTGAGAAAAACTTCACGGGGTGGTGCGCATTTTATGGGTGTGTGTTACATTACATTCACTAATAGGAGTGAGAAAAACATCACGGGGTGGTGCGCATTGTATGGGTGTGTGTTACATTACATTCACTACTAGGAGTAAGAAAAACATCATGGGGTGGTGCGCATTGTATGGGTGTGTGTTACATTACATTCACTAGTAGGAGTGAGAAAAACATCACGGGATGGTGCTCATTGTATGTGTGTGTGTTACATTAGATTCACTAGTAGGAGTGAGAAAAACATCACGGGATGGTGAGAATCGGAGGGTCTGAATTAGGATAGGCAGTGAGTGGCAATGTAGGATGGAGAAAAGCCCCGCGGGGTGGTCAGCGTGGGGAGGTCAGGGAACATGCAGTGGCAATGTAGGATAGGTTTCTCAAAAACATCGCGGGGTGGTGCGCATTGTATGGGTGTGTGTTACATTACATTCACTAGTAGGAGTGAGAAAAAGATCACGGGGTGGTGTGCATTGTATGGGTGTGTGTTAAATTACATTCACTAGTAGGAGTGAGAAAAACATCACGGGGTGGTGCGCATTGTATGGGTGTGTGTTACATTACATTCACTAGTAGGAGTGAGAAAAACATCACGGCGTGGTGCGCATTGTATGGGTGTGTGTTACATTACATTCACTAGTAGGAGTGGGAAAAACATCACGGTGTGTTGCGCATTGTATGGGTGTGTTTTACATTACATTCACTAGAAGGAGTGGGAAAAACTTCACGGGGTGGTGCTCATTGTATGGGTGTGTGTTACATTACATTCAATAGTAGGAGTGAGAAAAACATCACGGGGTGGTGCTCATTGTATGGGTGTGTGTTACATTACATTCACTAGTAGGAGTGAGAAAAACATCACGGGGTGGTGCGCATTGTATGGGTGTGAGTTACATTCACTAGCAGGAGTGAGAAAAACATCACGGGGTGGTGCGCATTGTATGGGTGTGTGTTACATTACATTCAATAGTAGGAGTGAGAAAATCATCACGGGGTGGTGCGCATTGTATGGGTGTGTGTTACATTACATTCACTAGTAGGAGTGAGAAAAACATCACGGGGTGGTGCGCATTGTATGGGTGTGTGTTACATTACATTGACTAGTAGGAGTGAGAAAAACATCACGGGGTGGAGCGCATTGTATGGGTGTGTGTTACATTACATTGACTAGTAGGAGTGAGAAAAACATCACGGGGTGGTGCGCATTGTATGGGTGTGTGTTACATTACATTCACTAGTAGGAGTGAGAAAAACATCACGGGGTGGTGCGCATTGTATGGGTGTTTGTTACATTACATTCACTAGTAGGAGTGAGAAAAACATCACGGGGTGGTGCGCATTGTATGGGTGTCTGTTACATTACATTCACTAGTAGGAGTGAGAAAAACATCACGGGGTGGTGCGCATTGTATGGGTGTGTGTTACATTACATTCACTAGTAGGAGTGAGAAAAACATCACGGGGTGGTGCGCATTGTATGGGTGTGTGTTACATTACATTCATTACTAGGAGTGAGAAAAACATCACGGGGTGGTGTGAATCGGAGGCTCTGAATTAGGATAGGCAGTGAGTGGCAATATAGGATGGAGAAAAGCACCGCGGGTTGGTCAGCATGGGGAGGTCAGGGAACATGCAGTGGCAATGTAGGATAGGTTTCTGAAAATCGTCGCGGGGTGGTGCACATTGTATGCGTGTGTGTTACATTACATTCACTAGTAGGAGTGAGAAAAACATCACGGGGTGGTGCGCATTGTATGGGTGTGTGTTACATTACATTCACTAGTAGGAGTGAGAAAAACATCACGGGGTGGTGCGCATTGTATGGGAGTGTGTTACATTACATTCACTAGTAGGAGTGAGAAAAACATCACGGGGTGGTGCTCATTGTATGGGTCTGTGTTACATTACATTCACCAGTAGGAGTGAGAAAAACATCACGGGGTGGTGCGCATTGTATGGGTGTGTGTTACATTACATTCACCAGCAGGAGTGAGAAAAACATCACGGTGTTGTGCGCATTGTATGCTGTGTGTTACATTACATTCACCAGTAGGAGTGAGAAAAACATCACAGGGTGGTGCGCATTGTATGGGTGTGTGTTACATTACATTCACCAGTAGGAGTGAGAAAAACATCACGTGGTGGTGCGCATTGTATGGGTGTGTGTTACATTACATTCACCAGTAGGAGTGAGAAAAACATCACGTGGTGGTGCGCATTATATGGATGTGTGTTACATTACATTCACCAGTAGGCGTGAGAAAAACATCACGGGGTGGTGCGCATTGTATGGGTGTGTGTTACATTACATTCACCAGTAGGAGTGAGAAAAACATCACGGGTTGGTGCGCATTGTATGGTGTGTGTTACATTACATTTACCAGTAGGAGTGAGAAAAACATCACGGGGTGGTGCGCATTGTATGGGTGTGTGTTACATTACATTCACCAGTAGGAGTGAGAAAAACATCACGATGTGGTGCGCATTGTATGGGTGTGTGTTACATTACATTCACCAGTAGGAGTGAGAAAAACATCACGGGGTGGTGCGCATTGTATGGGTGTTTGTTACATTACATTCACTAGTAGGAGTGAGAAAAACATCACGGGGTGGTGCGCATTGTATGGGTGTGTGTTACATTACATTCACTAGTAGGAGTGAGAAAAACATCACGGGGTGGTGCGCATTGTATGGGTGTGTGTTACATTACATTCACTAGTAGGAGTGAGAAAAACATCACGGGGTGGTGCGCATTGTATGGGTGTGTGTTACATTACATTCATTACTAGGAGTGAGAAAAACATCACGGGGTGGTGTGAATCGGAGGCTCTGAATTAGGATAGGCAGTGAGTGGCAGTGTAGGATGGAGAAAAGCACCGCGGGGTGGTCAGCATGGGGAGGTCAGGGAACATGCAGTGGCAATGTAGGATAGGTTTCTAAAAAACATCGCGGGGTGGTGCGCATTGTATGGGTTTGTGTTACATTAGACTCACTAGTAGGAGTGAGAAAAACATCACGGTGTGGTGCGCATTGTATGGGTGTTTGTTACATTACATTCACTAGTAGGAGTGAGAAAAACATCACGGGGTGGAGCGCATTGTATGGGTGTGTGTTACATTACATTCACTAGTAGGAGTGAGAAAAACATCACGGGGTGGTGCGCATTGTATGGGTGTGTGTTACATTACATTCACTAGTAGGAGTGAGAAAAACATCACGGGGTGGTGCGCATTGTATGGGTGTGTGTTACATTACATTCCCTAGTAGGAGTGCGAAAAACATCACGTGGTGGTGCGCATTTTATGGGTGTGTGGTACATTACATTCACTAGTAGCAGTGAGAAAAACATCACGGGGTGGTGCGCATGGTATGGGTGTGTGTAACATTACATTCACTACTAGGAGTGAGAAAAACATCACGGCGTGGTGCGCATTGTATGGGTGTGTGTTACATTACATTCACTAGTAGGAGTGAGAAAAACATCACGGGGTGGTGTGAATCGGAGGGTCTGAATTAAGATAGGCAGTGAGTGGCAATGTAGGATGGAGAAAAGCACCGCGGGTTGGTCAGCATGGGGAGGTCAGGGAACATGCAGTGGCAATGTAGGATAGGTTTCTGAAAATCGTCGCGGGGTGGTGCACATTGTATGCGTGTGTGTTACATTACATTCACTAGTAGGAGTGAGAAAAACATCACGGGGTGGTGCGCATTGTATGGGTGTGTGTTACATTACATTCACTAGTAGGAGTGAGAAAAACATCACGGGGTGGTGCGCATTGTATGGGTGTGTGTTACATTACATTCACTAGTAGGAGTGAGAAAAACATCATGGGGTGGTGCTCATTGTATGGGTGTGTGTTACATTAGATTCACTAGTAGGAGTGAGAAAAACATCACGGGGTGGTGCGCATTGTATGGGTGTGTGTTACATTACATACACTAGTAGGAGTGAGAAAAACATCACGGGGTGGTGCGCATTGTATGGGTGTGTGTTACATTACATTCACTAGTAGGAGTGAGAAAAACATCACGGGGTGGTGCGCATTGTATGGGTGTGTATTACATTACATTCACTAGTAGGAGTGAGAAAAACATCACGGGGTGGTGCGCATTGTATGGGTGTGTGTTACATTACATTCACTAGTAGGAGTGAGAAAAACATCACGGGGTGGTGCACATTGTATGGGTGTGTGTTACATTACATTCACTAGTAGGAGTGAGAAAAACATCATGGGGTGGTGCTCATTGTATGGTTGTGTGTTACATTACATTCACTAGTAGGAGTGAGAAATCATAACGGGGTGGTGCGCATTGTATGGGTGTGTGTTACATTACATTCACTAGTAGGAGTGAGAAAAACATCACGGGGTGGTGCTCATTGTATGGGTGTGTGTTACATTACATTCACTAGTAGGAGTGAGAAAAACATCACGGGGTGGTGCGCATTGTATGGGTGTGTGTTACATTACATTTACTAGTAGGAGTTAGAAAAACATCACGGGGCGGTGCGCATTGTATGGGTGTGTGTTACATTACATTCACTAGTAGGAGTGAGAAAAACATCACGGGGTCGTGCGCATTGTATGGGTGTGTGTTACATTACATTCACGCATTGTATGGGTGTGTGTTACATTACATTCATTACTAGGAGTGAGTAAAACATCACTGGGTGGTGTGAATCGGAGGCTCTGAATTAGGATAGGCATTGAGTGGCAGTGTAGGATGGAGAAAAGCACCGCGAGGTGGTCAGCATGGGGAGGTCAGGGAACATGCAGTGGCAATGTAGGATAGGTTTCTGAAAAACATCGCGGTGTGGTGCGCATTGTATGGGTTTGTGTTACATTAGATTCACTAGTAGGAGTGAGAAAAACATCACGGGGTGGTGCGCATTGTATGGGTGTTTGTTACATTACATTCACTAGTAGGAGTGAGAAAAACATCACGGGGTGGTGCGCATTGTATGGGTGTGTGTTACATTACATTCACTAGTAGGAGTGAGAAAAACATCACGGGGTGGTGCGCATTGTATGGGTGTGTGTTACATTACATTCACTAGTAGGAGTGAGAAAAACATCACGGGGTGGTGTGAATCGGAGTGTCTGAATTAGGATAGGCCATGAGTGGCAATGTAGGATGGAGAAAAGCACCGCGAGGTGGTCAGCATGGGGAGGTCAGGGAACATACAGTGCCAATGTAGGATAGGTTTCTAAAAAACATCGCGGGGTCGTGCGCATTGTATGGGTGTGTGTTACATTAGATTCACTAGTAGGAGTGAGAAAAACATTACGGGGTGGTGTGAATCGGAGGGTATGAATTAGGATAGGCAGTGAGTGGCAATGTAGGATGGAGAAAAGCACGGCGGGGTGGTCAGCATGGGGAGGTCAGGGAACATGAAGTGGCAATGTAGGATAGGTTTCTGAAAAACATCGCGGGGTGGTGGGCATTGTATGGGTGTGTGTTACATTAGATTCACTAGTAGGAGTGAGAAAAACTTCACGGGGTGCTGCGCATTTTATGGGTGTGTGTTACATTACATTCACTAATAGGAGTGAGAAAAACATCACGGGGTGGTGCGCATTGTATGGGTGTGTGTTACATTACATTCACTACTAGGAGTGAGAAAAACATCATGGGGTGGTGCGCATTGTATGGGTGTGTGTTACATTACATTCACTAGTAGGAGTGAGAAAAACATCACGGGATGGTGCTCATTGTATGGGTGTGTGTTACATTAGATTCACTAGTAGGAGTGAGAAAAACATCACGGGATGGTGAGAATCGGAGGGTCTGAATTAGGATAGGCAGTGAGTGGCAATGTAGGATGGAGAAAAGCACCGCGGGGTGGTCAGCGTGGGGAGGTCAGGGAACATGCAGTGGCAATGTAGGATAGGTTTCTCAAAAACATCGCGGGGTGGTGCGCATTGTATGGGTGTGTGTTACATTACATTCACTAGTAGGAGTGAGAAAAAGATCACGGGGTGGTGTGCATTGTATGGGTGTGTGTTACATTACATTCACTAGTAGGAGTGAGAAAAACATCACGGGGTGGTGCGCATTGTATGGGTGTGTGTTACATTACATTCACTAGTAGGAGTGAGAAAAACATCACGGTGTGGCGCGCATTGTATGGGTGTGTGTTACATTACATTCACTAGTAGGAGTGGGAAAAACATCACAGTGTGTTGCGCATTGTATGGGTGTGTTTTACATTACATTCACTAGAAGGAGTGGGAAAAACTTCACGGGGTGGTGCTCATTGTACGGGTGTGTGTTACATTACATTCAATAGTAGGAGTGAGAAAAACATCATGGGGTGGTGCTCATTGTATGGGTGTGTGTTACATTACATTCACTAGTAGGAGTGAGAAAAACATCACGGGGTGGTGCGCATTGTATGGGTGTGAGTTACATTCACTAGCAGGAGTGAGAAAAACATCACGGGGTGGTGCGCATTGTATGGGTGTGTGTTACATTACATTCAATAGTAGGAGTGAGAAAATCATCACGGGGTGGTGCGCATTTTATGGGTGTGTGTTACATTACATTCACTAGTAGGAGTGAGAAAAACATCACGGGGTGGTGCGCATTGTATGGGTGTGTGTTACATTACATTGACTAGTAGGAGTGAGAAAAACATCACGGGTGGTGTGGATTGTATGGGTGTGTGTTACATTACATTGACTAGTAGGAGTGAGAAAAACATCACGGGGTGGTGCGCATTGTATGGGTGTGTGTTACATTACATTCACTAGTAGGAGTGAGAAAAACATCATGGGGTGGTGCGCATTTTATGGGTGTGTGTTACATTACATTCACCAGTAGGAGTGAGAAAAACATCACGTGGTGGTGCGCATTGTATGGGTGTGTGTTACATTACATTCACCAGTAGGAGTGAGAAAAACATCACGGGGTGGTGCGCATTGTATGGGTGTGTGTTACATTACATTCACCAGTAGGAGTGAGAAAAACATCACGGGGTGGTGCGCATTGTATGGTGTGTGTTACATTACATTCACCAGTAGGAGTGAGAAAAACATCACGGGGAGGTGCGCATTGTATGGGTGTGTGTTACATTACATTCACCAGTAGGAGTGAGAAAAACATCACGAGGTGGTGCGCATTGTATGGGTGAGTGTTACATTACATTCACCAGTAGGAGTGAGAAAAACATCACGTGGTGGTGCGCATTGTATGGGTGTTTGTTACATTACATTCACCAGTAGGAGTGAGAAAAACATCACGGGGTGGTGCGCATTGTATGGGTGTGTGTTACATTACATTCACCAGTAGGAGTGAGAAAAACATCACGGGGTGCTGCGCATTGTATGTTGTGTGTTACATTACATTCACCAGTAGGAGTGAGAAAAACATCACGGGGTGTTGCGCATTGTATGGGTGTGTGTTACATTACATTCACCAGTAGGAGTGAGAAAAACATCACGGGGTGGTGCGCATTGTATGGGTGTGTGTTACATTACATTCACTTGTAGGAGTGAGAAAAACATCACGGGGTGGTGCGCATTGTATGGGTGTGTGTTACATTCACCAGTAGGAGTGAGAAAAACATCACGGGGTGGTGCGCATTGTATGCGTGTGTGTTACATTACATTCACTAGTAGGAGTGAGAAAAACATCACGGGGTGGTGCGCATTATATGGGTGTGTGTTACATTACATTCACTAGTAGGAGTGAGAAAAACATCACGGGGTGGTGCGCATTGTATGGGTGTGTGTTACATTGCATTCACTAGAAGGAGTGAGAAAAACATCACGGGGTGGTCCGCATTGTATGGGTATGTGTTACATTACATTCACTAGTAGGAGTGAGAAAAACATCACGGGGTGTTGCACATTGTATGTGTGTGTTACATTACATTCACTAGTAGGAGTGAGAAAAACATCACGGGGTGGTGTGAATCGGAGGGTCTGAATAAGGTTAGGCAGTGATTGCCAATGCAGGATGGAGAAAAGCACCGCGGGGTGGTCAGCATGGGGTGGTCAGGGAACATGCAGTGGCAATGTAGGATAGGTTTCTGAAAAACATCGCGGGGTGGTGCGCATTGTATGGGTGTGTGTTACATTACATTCACCAGTAGGAGTGAGAAAAACATCACGGGGTGGGGCGCATTGTATGGGTGTGTGTTACATTACATTCACTAGTAGGACTGAGAAAAACATCACGGGGTGGTGGGCATTGTATGGGTGTGTGTTACATTACATTCACTAGTAGGAATGAGAAAAACATCACGGGGTGGTGGGCATTGTATGGGTGTGTGTTACATTACATTCACTAGTAGGAGTGAGAAAAACATCACGGGGTGGTGTGATTCGGAGGGTCTGAATTAGGATAGGCAGTGATTGGCAATGTAGGATGGAGAAAAGCACCGCGGGGTGGTCAGCATGGGGAGGTCAGGGAACATGCAGTGGCAATGTAGGATAGGTTTCTGAAAAACATCGAGGGGTGGTGGGCATTGTATGGGTGTGTGTTACATTAGATTCACTAGTAGGAGTGAGAAAAACATCACGGGGTGGTGGGCATTGTATGGTTGTGTGTTACATTACATTCACTAATAGGAGTGAGAAAAACATCACGGGGTGGTGCGCATTGTATGGGTGTGTGTTACATTACATTCACTAGTAGGAGTGAGAAAAATATCACGGGGTGGTGCGCATTGTATGGGTGTGTGTTACATTACATTCACTAGTAGGAGTGAGAAAAACATCACGGGGTGGTGCGCATTGTATGGTTGTGTGTTACATTACATTCACCAGTAGGAGTGAGAAAAACATCACGGGGTGGTGCGCATTGTATGGGTGTGTGTTACATTACATTCACCAGTAGGAGTGAGAAAAACATCACGGGGTGGTGCGCATTGTATGGGTGTGTGTTACATTACATTCACCAGTAGGAGTGAGAAAAACATCACGGGGTGGTGCGCTTTGTATGGTGTGTGTTACATTACATTCACCAGTAGGAGTGAGAAAAACATCACGGGGTGGTGCGCATTGTATGGGTGTGTGTTACATTACATTCACCATTAGGAGTGAGAAAAACATCACGGGGTGGTGCGCATTGTATGGGTGTGTGTTACATTACATTCACTAGTAGGAGTGAGAAAAACATCACGGGGTGGTGCGCATTGTATGGGTGTTTGTTACATTACATTCACTAGTAGGAGTGAGAAAAACATCACGGGGTGGTGCGCATTGTATGGGTGTGTGTTACATTACATTCACTAGTAGGAGTGAGAAAAACATCACGGGGTGCTGCACATTGTATGGGTGTGTGTTACATTACATTCATTACTAGGAGTGAGAAAAACATCACGGGGTGGTGTGAATCGGAGGCTCTGAATTAGGATAGGCAGTGAGTGGCAATGTAGGATGGAGAAAAGCACCGCGGGGTGGTCAGCATGGGGAGGTGAGGGAACATGCAGTGGCAATGTAGGATAGGTTTCTGAAAAACATCGCGGGGTGGTGCGCATTGTATGGGTTTGTGTTACATTAGATTCACTAGTAGGAGTGAGAAAAACATCACGGTGTGGTGCGCATTGTATGGGTGTTTGTTACATTACATTCACTAGTAGGAGTGAGAAAAACATCAAGGGGTGGTGCGCATTGTATGGGTGTGTGTTACATTACATTCACTAGTAGGAGTGAGAAAAACATCACGGGGTGGTGCGCATTGTATGGGTGTGTGTTACATTACATTCAATAGTGGGAGTGAGAAAAACATCACGGGGTGGTGTGAATCGGAGGGTCTGAATTAGGATAGGCCGTGAGTGGCAATTTGGATGGAGAAAAGCACCGCGGGGTGGTCAGCATGGGGAGGTCAGGGAACATACAGTGGCAATGTAGGATAGGTTTCTGAAAAACATCGCGGGGTCGTGCGCATTGTATGGGTGTGTGTTACATTAGATTCACTAGTAGGAGTGAGAAAAACATCACGGGGTGGTGTGAATCGGAGGGTATGAATTAGGATAGGCAGTGAGTCGCAATGTAGGATGGAGAAAAGCACGGCGGGGTGGTCAGCGTGGGGAGGTCAGGGAACATGCAGTGGCAATGTAGGATAGGTTTCTGAAAAACATCGCGGGGTGGTGCGCATTGTATGGGTGTGTGTTACATTACATTCACTAGTAGGAGTGAGAAAAACATCACGGGGTGGTGCGCATTGTATGGGTGTGTGTTACATTACATTCACTAATAGGAGTGAGAAAAACATCACGGGGTGGTGCGCATTGTATGGGTGTGTGTTACATTACATTCACTAGTAGGAGTGAGAAAAACATCATGGGGTGGTGCGCATTGTATGGGTGTGTGTTACATTACATTCACTAGTAGGAGTGAGAAAAACATCACGGGGTGGTGCTCATTGTATGGGTGTGTGTTACATTAGATTCACTAGTAGGAGTGAGAAAAACATCACGGGATGGTGAGAATCGGAGGGTCTGAATTAGGATAGGCAGTGAGTGGCAATGTAGGATGGAGAAAAGCACCGCGGGGTGGTCAGCGTGGGGAGGTCAGGGAACATGCAGTGGCAATGTAGGATAGGTTTCTCAAAAACATCGCGTGGTGGTGCGCATTGTATGGGTGTGTGTTACATTACATTCACTAGTAGGAGTGAGAAAAAGATCACGGGGTGGTGTGCATTTTATGGGTGTGTGTTACATTACATTCAATAGTAGGAGTGAGAAAAACATTACGGGGTGGTGTGAATCGGAGGGTATGAATTAGGATAGGCAGTGAGTGGCAATGTAGGATGGAGAAAAGCACGGCGGGGTGGTCAGCATGGGGAGGTCAGGGAACATGAAGTGGCAATGTAGGATAGGTTTCTGAAAAACATCGCGGGGTGGTGGGCATTGTATGGGTGTGTGTTACATTAGATTCACTAGTAGGAGTGAGAAAAACTTCACGGGGTGGTGCGCATTTTATGGGTGTGTGTTACATTACATTCACTAATAGGAGTGAGAAAAACATCACGGGGTGGTGCGCATTGTATGGGTGTGTGTTACATTACATTCACTACTAGGAGTGAGAAAAACATCATGGGGTGGTGCGCATTGTATGGGTGTGTGTTACATTACATTCACTAGTAGGAGTGAGAAAAACATCACGGGATGGTGCTCATTGTATGGGTGTGTGTTACATTAGATTCACTAGTAGGAGTGAGAAAAACATCACGGGATGGTGAGAATCGGAGGGTCTGAATTAGGATAGGCAGTGAGTGGCAATGTAGGATGGAGAAAAGCGCCGCGGGGTGGTCAGCGTGGGGAGGTCAGGGAACATGCAGTGGCAATGTAGGATAGGTTTCTCAAAAACATCGCGGGGTGGTGCGCATTGTATGGGTGTGTGTTACATTACATTCACTAGTAGGAGTGAGAAAAAGATCACGGGGTGGTGTGCATTGTATGGGTGTGTGTTACATTACATGCACTAGTAGGAGTGAGAAAAACATCACGGGGTGGTGCGCATTGTATGGGTGTGTGTTACATTACATTCACTAGTAGGAGTGAGAAAAACATCACGGTGTGGCGCGCATTGTATGGGTGTGTGTTACATTACATTCACTAGTAGGAGTGGGAAAAACATCACAGTGTGTTGCGCATTGTATGGGTGTGTTTTACATTACATTCACTAGAAGGAGTGGGAAAAACTTCACGGGGTGGTGCTCATTGTACGGGTGTGTGTTACATTACATTCAATAGTAGGAGTGAGAAAAACATCATGGGGTGGTGCTCATTGTATGGGTGTGTGTTACATTACATTCACTAGTAGGAGTGAGAAAAACATCACGGGGTGGTGCGCATTGTATGGGTGTGAGTTACATTCACTAGCAGGAGTGAGAAAAACATCACGGGGTGGTGCGCATTGTATGGGTGTGTGTTACATTACATTCAATAGTAGGAGTGAGAAAATCATCACGGGGTGGTGCGCATTTTATGGGTGTGTGTTACATTACATTCACTAGTAGGAGTGAGAAAAACATCACGGGGTGGTGCGCATTGTATGGGTGTGTGTTACATTACATTGACTAGTAGGAGTGAGAAAAACATCACGGGGTGGTGCGGATTGTATGGGTGTGTGTTACATTACATTGACTAGTAGGAGTGAGAAAAACATCACGGGGTGGTGCGCATTGTATGGGTGTGTGTTACATTACATTCACTAGTAGGAGTGAGAAAAACATCACGGGGTGGTGCGCATTTTATGGGTGTGTGTTACATTACATTCACCAGTAGGAGTGAGAAAAACATCACGTGGTGGTGCGCATTGTATGGGTGTGTGTTACATTACATTCACCAGTAGGAGTGAGAAAAACATCACGGGGTGGTGCGCATTGTATGGGTGTGTGTTACATTACATTCACCAGTAGGAGTGAGAAAAACATCACGGGGTGGTGCGCATTGTATGGTGTGTGTTACATTACATTCACCAGTAGGAGTGAGAAAAACATCACGGGGAGGTGCGCATTGTATGGGTGTGTGTTACATTACATTCACCAGTAGGAGTGAGAAAAACATCACGAGGTGGTGCGCATTGTATGGGTGAGTGTTACATTACATTCACCAGTAGGAGTGAGAAAAACATCACGTGGTGGTGCGCATTGTATGGGTGTTTGTTACATTACATTCACCAGTAGGAGTGAGAAAAACATCACGGGGTGGTGCGCATTGTATGGGTGTGTGTTACATTACATTCACCAGTAGGAGTGAGAAAAACATCACGGGGTGGTGCGCATTGTATGTTGTGTGTTACATTACATTCACCAGTAGGAGTGAGAAAAACATCACGGGGTGTTGAGCATTGTATGGGTGTGTGTTACATTACATTCACCAGTAGGAGTGAGAAAAACATCACGGGGTGGTGCGCATTGTATGGGTGTGTGTTACATTACATTCACTTGTAGGAGTGAGAAAAACATCACGGGGTGGTGCGCATTGTATGGGTGTGTGTTACATTCACCAGTAGGAGTGAGAAAAACATCACGGGGTGGTGCGCATTGTATGCGTTTGTGTTACATTACATTCACTAGTAGGAGTGAGAAAAACATCACGGGGTGGTGCGCATTATATGGGTGTGTGTTACATTACATTCACTAGTAGGAGTGAGAAAAACATCACGGGGTGGTGCGCATTGTATGGGTGTGTGTTACATTGCATTCACTAGAAGGAGTGAGAAAAACATCACGGGGTGGTCCGCATTGTATGGGTATGTGTTACATTACATTCACTAGTAGGAGTGAGAAAAACATCACGGGGTGTTGCACATTGTATGGGTGTGTGTTACATTACATTCACTAGTAGGAGTGAGAAAAACATCACGGGGTGGTGTGAATCGGAGGGTCTGAATAAGGTTAGGCAGTGATTGCCAATGCAGGATGGAGAAAAGCACCGCGGGGTGGTCAGCATGGGGTGGTCAGGGAACATGCAGTGGCAATGTAGGATAGGTTTCTGAAAAACATCGCGGGGTGGTGCGCATTGTATGGGTGTGTGTTACATTACATTCACCAATAGGAGTGAGAAAAACATCACGGGGTGGGGCGCATTGTATGGGTGTGTGTTACATTACATTCACTAGTAGGACTGAGAAAAACATCACGGGGTGGTGGGCATTGTATGGGTGTGTGTTACATTACATTCACTAGTAGGAATGAGAAAAACATCACGGGGTGGTGGGCATTGTATGGGTGTGTGTTACATTACATTCACTAGTAGGAGTGAGAAAAACATCACGGGGTGGTGTGATTCGGAGGGTCTGAATTAGGATAGGCAGTGATTGGCAATGTAGGATGGAGAAAAGCACCGCGGGGTGGTCAGCATGGGGAGGTCAGGGAACATGCAGTGGCAATGTAGGATAGGTTTCTGAAAAACATCGAGGGGTGGTGGGCATTGTATGGGTGTGTGTTACATTAGATTCACTAGTAGGAGTGAGAAAAACATCACGGGGTGGTGGGCATTGTATGGTTGTGTGTTACATTACATTCACTAATAGGAGTGAGAAAAACATCACGGGGTGGTGCGCATTGTATGGGTGTGTGTTACATTACATTCACTAGTAGGAGTGAGAAAAATATCACGGGGTGGTGCGCATTGTATGGGAGTGTGTTACATTACATTCACTAGTAGGAGTGAGAAAAACATCACGGGGTGGTGCGCATTGTATGGGTGTGTGTTACATTACATTCACCAGTAGGAGTGAGAAAAACATCACGGGGTGGTGCGCATTGTATGGGTGTGTGTTACATTATATTCACCAGTAGGAGTGAGAAAAACATCACGGGGTGGTGCGCATTGTATGGGTGTGTGTTACATTACATTCACCAGTAGGAGTGAGAAAAACATCACGGGGTGGTGCGCTTTGTATGGTGTGTGTTACATTACATTCACCAGTAGGAGTGAGAAAAACATCACGGGGTGGTGCGCATTGTATGGGTGTGTGTTACATTACATTCACCATTAGGAGTGAGAAAAACATCACGGGGTGGTGCGCATTGTATGGGTGTGTGTTACATTACATTCACTAGTAGGAGTGAGAAAAACATCACGGGGTGGTGCGCATTGTATGGGTGTTTGTTACATTACATTCACTAGTAGGAGTGAGAAAAACATCACGGGGTGGTGCGCATTGTATGGGTGTGTGTTACATTACATTCACTAGTAGGAGTGAGAAAAACATCACGGGGTGCTGCACATTGTATGGGTGTGTGTTACATTACATTCATTACTAGGAGTGAGAAAAACATCACGGGGTGGTGTGAATCGGAGGCTCTGAATTAGGATAGGCAGTGAGTGGCAATGTAGGATGGAGAAAAGCACCGCGGGGTGGTCAGCATGGGGAGGTGAGGGAACATGCAGTGGCAATGTAGGATAGGTTTCTGAAAAACATCGCGGGGTGGTGCGCATTGTATGGGTTTGTGTTACATTAGATTCACTAGTAGGAGTGAGAAAAACATCACGGTGTGGTGCGCATTGTATGGGTGTTTGTTACATTACATTCACTAGTAGGAGTGAGAAAAACATCAAGGGGTGGTGCGCATTGTATGGGTGTGTGTTACATTACATTCACTAGTAGGAGTGAGAAAAACATCACGGGGTAGTGCGCATTGTATGGGTGTGTGTTACATTACATTCAATAGTGGGAGTGAGAAAAACATCACGGGGTGGTGTGAATCGGAGGGTCTGAATTAGGATAGGCCGTGAGTGGCAATTTGGATGGAGAAAAGCACCGCGGGGTGGTCAGCATGGGGAGGTCAGGGAACATACAGTGGCAATGTAGGATAGGTTTCTGAAAAACATCGCGGGGTCGTGCGCATTGTATGGGTGTGTGTTACATTAGATTCACTAGTAGGAGTGAGAAAAACATCACGGGGTGGTGTGAATCGGAGGGTATGAATTAGGATAGGCAGTGAGTCGCAATGTAGGATGGAGAAAAGCACGGCGGGGTGGTCAGCGTGGGGAGGTCAGGGAACATGCAGTGGCAATGTAGGATAGGTTTCTGAAAAACATCGCGGGGTGGTGCGCATTGTATGGGTGTGTGTTACATTACATTCACTAGTAGGAGTGAGAAAAACATCACGGGGTGGTGCGCATTGTATGGGTGTGTGTTACATTACATTCACTAATAGGAGTGAGAAAAACATCACGGGGTGGTGCGCATTGTATGGGTGTGTGTTACATTACATTCACTAGTAGGAGTGAGAAAAACATCATGGGGTGGTGCGCATTGTATGGGTGTGTGTTACATTACATTCACTAGTAGGAGTGAGAAAAACATCACGGGGTGGTGCTCATTGTATGGGTGTGTGTTACATTAGATTCACTAGTAGGAGTGAGAAAAACATCACGGGATGGTGAGAATCGGAGGGTCTGAATTAGGATAGGCAGTGAGTGGCAATGTAGGATGGAGAAAAGCACCGCGGGGTGGTCAGCGTGGGGAGGTCAGGGAACATGCAGTGGCAATGTAGGATAGGTTTCACAAAAACATCGCGTGGTGGTGCGCATTGTATGGGTGTGTGTTACATTACATTCACTAGTAGGAGTGAGAAAAAGATCACGGGGTGGTGTGCATTTTATGGGTGTGTGTTACATTACATTCAATAGTAGGAGTGAGAAAAACATCACGGGGTGGTGCCCATTGTATCGGTGTTTGTTACATCATATTCACTAGTAGGAGAGAGAAAAACATCACGGGGTGGTGCGCATTGTATGGGTGTGTGTTACATTACATTCACTAGAAGGAGTGGGAAAAACATCACGGGGTGGTGCTCATTGTATGGGTGTGTGTTACATTACATTCAATAGTAGGAGTGAGAAAAACATCGCGGGGTGGTGCTCATTGTATGGGTGTGTGTTACATTACATTCACTAGTAGGAGTGAGAAAAACATCACGGGGTGGTGCGCATTGTATGGGTGTGTGTTTCATTCAAGAGTAGGAGTGAGAAAAACATCACGGGGTGGTGCGCATTGTATGGGTGTGTGTTACATTACATTCACTAGTAGGAGTGAGAAAAACATCACGGGGTGGTGTGAATCGGAGGGTCTGAATTAGGATAGGCAGTGAGTGGCAATATAGGATGGAGAAAAGCACCGCGGGTTGGTCAGCATGGGGAGGTCAGGGAACATGCAGTGGCAATGTAGGATAGGTTTCTGAAAATCGTCGCGGGGTGGTGCACATTGTATGCGTGTGTGTTACATTACATTCACTAGTAGGAGTGAGAAAAACATCACGGGGTGGTGCGCATTGTATGGGTGTGTGTTACATTACATTCACTAGTAGGAGTGAGAAAAACATCACGGGGTGGTGCGCATTGTATGGGTGTGTGTTACATTACATTCACTAGTAGGAGTGAGAAAAACATCACGGGGTGGTGCTCATTGTATGGGTGTGTGTTACATTACATTCACCAGTAGGAGTGAGAAAAACATCACGGGGTGGTGCGCATTGTATGGGTGTGTGTTACATTACATTCACCAGTAGGAGTGAGAAAAACATCACGGGGTGGTGCGCATTGTATGGTGTGTGTTACATTACATTCACCAGTAGGAGTGAGAAAAACATCACGGGGTGGTGCGCATTGTATGGGTGTGTGTTACATTACATTCACCAGTAGGAGTGAGAAAAACATCACGAAGTGGTGCGCATTGTAAGGGTGTGTGTTACATTACATTCACCAGCAGGAGTGAGAAAAACATCACGGGGTGGTGCGCAATGTATGGTGTGTGTTACATTACATTCACCAGTAGGAGTGAGAAAAACATCACGGGGTGGTGCGCATTGGATGGGTGTGTGTTACATTACATTCACCAGTAGGAGTGAGAAAAACATCACGTGGTGGTGCGCATTGTATGGGTGTGTGTTACATTACATTCACCAGTAGGAGTGAGAAATACATCACGTGGTGGTGCGCATTGTATGGATGTGTGTTACATTACATTCACCAGTAGGCGTGAGAAAAACATCACGGGGTGGTGCGCATTGTATGGGTGTGTGTTACATTACATTCACCAGTAGGAGTGAGAAAAACATCACGGGGTGGTGCGCATTGTATGGTGTGTGTTACATTACATTTACCAGTAGGAGTGAGAAAAACATCACGGGGTGGTGCGCATTGTATGGGTGTGTGTTACATTACATTCACCAGTAGGAGTGAGAAAAATATCACGGGGTGGTGCGCATTGTATGGGTGTGTGTTACATTACATTCACTAGTAGGAGTGAGAAAAACATCACGGGGTGGTGCGCATTGTATGGGTGTTTGTTACATTTCATTCACTAGTAGTAGTGAGAAAAACATCACGGGGTGGTGCGCATTGTATGGGTGTGTGTTACATTACATTCACTAGTAGGAGTGAGAAAAACATCACGGGGTGGTGCGCATTGTATGGGTGTGTGTTACATTACATTCACTAGAAGGAGTGAGAAAAACATCACGGGGTGGTGCGCATTGTATGGGTGTGTGTTACATTACATTCATTACTAGGAGTGAGAAAAACATCACGGGGTGGTGTGAATCGGACGCTCTGAGTTAGGATAGGCAGTGAGTGGCAGTGTAGGATGGAGAAAAGCACCGCGGGGTGGTCAGCATGGGGAGGTCAGGGAACATGCACTGGCAATGTAGGATAGGTTTCTGAAAAGCATCGCGGGGTGGTGCGCATTGTATGGGTTTGTGTTACATTAGATTCACTAGGAGGAGTGAGAAAAACATCACGGTGTGGTGCGCATTGTATGGGTGTTTGTTACATTACATTCACTAGTAGGAGTGAGAAAAACATCACGGTGTGGAGCGCATTGTATGGGTGTGTGTTACATTACATTCACTAGTAGGAGTGAGAAAAACATCACGGGGTGGTGCGCATTGTATGGGTGTGTGTTACATTACATTCACTAGTAGGAGTGAGAAAAACATCACGGGGTGTTGCGCATTGTATGGGTGTGTGTTACATTACATTCACTAGTAGGAGTGAGAAAAACATCACGGGGTGGTGCGCATTTTATGGGTATGTGTTACATTACATTCACTAGTAGCAGTGAGAAAAACATCACGGGGTGGTGCGCATTGTATGGGTGTGTGTTACATTACATTCACTAGTAGGAGTGAGAAAAACATCACGGCGTGGTGCGCATTGTATGGGTGTGTGTTACATTACATTCACTAGTAGGAGTGAGAAAAACATCACGGGGTGGTGTGAATAGGAGGGTCTGAATTAGGATAGGCAGTGAGTGGCAATATAGGATGGAGAAAAGCACCGCGGGTTGGTCAGCATGGGGAGGTCAGGGAACATGCAGTGGCAATGTAGGATAGGTTTCTGAAAATTGTCGCGGGGTGGTGCACATTGTATGCGTGTGTGTTACATTACATTCACTAGTAGGAGTGAGAAAAACATCACGGGGTGGTGCGCATTGTATGGGTGTGTGTTACATTACATTCACTAGTAGGAGTGAGAAAAACATCACGGGGTGGTGCGCATTGTATGGGTGTGTGTTACATTACATTCACTAGTAGGAGTGAGAAAAACATCACGGGGTGGTGCTCATTGTATGGGTGTGTGTTACATTACATTCACCAGTAGGAGTGAGAAAAACATCACGGGGTGGTGCGCATTGTATGGGTGTGTGTTACATTACATTCACCAGTAGGAGTGAGAAAAACATCACGGGGTGGTGCGCATTGTATGGTGTGTGTTACATTACATTCACCAGTAGGAGTGAGAAAAACATCACGTGGTGGTGCGCATTGTATGGGTGTGTGTTACATTACATTCACCAGTAGGAGTGAGAAAAACATCACGTGGTGGTGCGCATTGTATGGATGTGTGTTACATTACATTCACCAGTAGGCGTGAGAAAAACATCACGGGGTGGTGCGCATTGTATGGGTGTGTGTTACATTACATTCACCAGTAGGAGTGAGAAAAACATCACGTGGTGGTGCGCATTGTATGGATGTGTGTTACATTACATTCACCAGTAGGCGTGAGAAAAACATCACGGGGTGGTGCGCATTGTATGTGTGTGTGTTACATTACATTCACCAGTAGGAGTGACAAAAACATCACGGGGTGGTGCGCATTGTATGGTGTGTGTTACATTACATTCACCAGTAGGAGTGAGAAAAACATCACGGGGTGGTGCGCATTGTATGGGTGTGTGTTACATTACATTCACCAGTAGGAGTGAGAAAAACATCACGGTGTGGTGCGCATTGTATGGGTGTGTGTTACATTACATTCACCAGTAGGAGTGAGAAAAACATCACGGGGTGGTGCGCATTGTATGGGTGTTTGTTACATTACATTCACTAGTAGGAGTGAGAAAAACATCACGGGGTGGTGCGCATTGTATGGGTGTGTGTTACATTACATTCACTAGTAGGAGTGAGAAAAACATCACGGGGTGGTGCGCATTGTATGGGTGTGTGTTACATTACATTCACTAGTAGGAGTGAGAAAAACATCACGGGGTGGTGCGCATTGTATGGGTGTGTGTTACATTACATTCATTACTAGGAGTGAGAAAAACATCACGGGGTGGTGTGAATCGGAGGCTTTGAATTAGGATAGGCAGTGAGTGGCAGTGTAGGATGGAGAAAAGCACCGCGGGGTGGTCAGCATGGGGAGGTCAGGGAACATGCAGTGGCAATGTAGGATAGGTTTCTGAAAAACATCGCGGGGTGGTGCGCATTGTATGGGTTTGTGTTACATTAGATTCACTAGTAGGAGTGAGAAAAACATCACGGGGTGGTGCGCATTGTATGGGTGTGTGTTACATTACATTCACTAGTAGGAGTGAGAAAAACATCACGTGGTGGTGCGCATTGTATGGATGTGTGTTACATTACATTCACCAGTAGGCGTGAGAAAAACATCACGGGGTGGTGCGCATTGTATGGGTGTGTGTTACATTACATTCACCAGTAGGAGTGAGAAAAACATCACGGGGTGGTGCGCATTGTATGGTGTGTGTTACATTACATTTACCAGTAGGAGTGAGAAAAACATCACGGGGTGGTGCGCATTGTATGGGTGTGTGTTACATTACATTCACCAGTAGGAGTGAGAAAAACATCACGGGGTGGTGCGCATTGTATGGGTGTGTGTTACATTACATTCACTAGTAGGAGTGAGAAAAACATCACGGGGTGGTGCGCATTGTATGGGTGTTTGTTACATTACATTAACTAGTAGGAGTGAGAAAAACATCACGGGGTGGTGCGCATTGTATGGGTGTGTGTTACATTACATTCACTAGTAGGAGTGAGAAAAACATCACGGGGTGGTGCGCATTGTATGGGTGTGTGTTACATTACATTCACTAGTAGGAGTGAGAAAAACATCACGGGGTGGTGCGCATTGTATGGGTGTGTGTTACATTACATTCATTACTAGGAGTGAGAAAAACATCACGGGGTGGTGTGAATCGGAGGCTCTGAATTAGGATAGGCAGTGAGTGGCAGTGTAGGATGGAGAAAAGCACCGCGGGGTGGTCAGCATGGGGAGGTCAGGGAACATGCAGTGGCAATGTAGGATAGGTTTCTGAAAAACATCGCGGGGTGGTGCGCATTGTATGGGTTTGTGTTACATTAGATTCACTAGTAGGAGTGAGAAAAACATCACGGTGTGGTGCGCATTGTATGGGTGTTTGTTACATTACATTAACTAGTAGGAGTGAGAAAAACATCACGGGGTGGTGCGCATTGCATGGGTGTGTGTTACATTACATTCACTAGTAGGAGTGAGAAAAACGTCACGGGGTGGTGCGCATTGTATGGGTGTGTGTTACATTACATTCACTAGTAGGAGTGAGAAAAACATTACGGGCTGGTGCTCATTGTATGGGTGTGTGTTACATTACATTCACTAGTAGGAGTGAGAAAAACATCACGGGGTGGTGCGCATTGTATGGGTGTGTGTTACATTACATACACTAGTAGGAGTGAGAAAAACATCACGGGGTGGTGCGCATTGTATGGGTGTGTGTTACATTACATTCACTAGTAGGAGTGAGAAATACATCACGGGGTGGTGCGCATTGTATGGGTGTGTATTACATTACATTCACTAGTAGGAGTGAGAAAAACATCACGGGGTGGTGCGCATTGTATGGGTGTGTGTTACATTACATTCACTAGTAGGAGTGAGAAAAACATCACGGGGTGGTGCACATTGTATGGGTGTGTGTTACATTACATTCACTAGTAGGAGTGAGAAAAACATCATGGGGTGGTGCTCATTGTATGGGTGTGTGTTACATTACATTCACTAGTAGGAGTGAGAAATCATAACGGGGTGGTGCGCATTGTATGGGTGTGTGTTACATTACATTCACTAGTAGGAGTGAGAAAAACATCACGGGGTGGTGCTCATTGTATGGGTGTGTGTTACATTACATTCACTAGTAGGAGTGAGAAAAACATCACGGGGTGGTGCGCATTGTATGGGTGTGTGTTACATTACATTCACTAGTAGGAGTGAGAAAAACATCACGGGGCGGTGCGCATTGTATGGGTGTGTGTTACATTACATTCACTCGTAGGAGTGAGAAAAACATCACGGGGTGGTGCGCATTTTATGGGTGTGTGTTACATTACATTCACTAGTAGGAGTGAGAAAAACATCACGGGGTGGTGCGCATTGTATGGGTGTGTGTTACATTACATTCACTAGTAGGAGTGAGAAAATCATCACGGGGTCGTGCTCATTGTATGGGTGTGTGTTACATTACATTCACTAGTAGGAGTGAGAAAAACATCACGGGGTGGTGTGAATCAGAGGCACTGAATTAGGATAGGCAGTGAGTGGCAGTGTAGGATGGAGAAAAGCACCACGGTGTGGTCAGCATGGGGAGGTCAGGGAACATGCAGTGGCATTGTAGGATAGGTTTCTGAAAAACATCGCGGGGTGGTGCGCATTGTATGGGTGTGTGTTACATTACATTCACCAGTAGGAGTGAGAAAAACATCACGGGGTGGTGCGCATTGTATGGGTGTGTGTTACATTACATTCACCAGTAGGAGTGAGAAAAACATCACGGGGTGGTGCGCATTGTATGGGTGTTTGTTACATTACATTCACTAGTAGGAGTGAGAAAAACATCACGGGGTGGTGCGCATTGTATGGGTGTGTGTTACATTACATTCACTAGTAGGAGTGAGAAAAACATCACGGGGTGGTGCGCATTGTATGGGTGTGTGTTACATTACATTCACTAGTAGGAGTGAGAAAAACATCACGGGGTGGTGCGCATTGTATGGGTGTGTGTTACATTACATTCACTAGTAGGAGTGAGAAAAACATCACGTGGTGGTGCGCATTGTATGGGTGTGTGTTATATTACATTAATTACTAGGAGTGAGAAAAACATCACGGGGTGGTGTGAATCGGAGGCTCTGAATTAGGATAGGCAGTGAGTGGCAGTGTAGGATGGAGAAAAGCACCGCGGGGTGGTCAGCATGGGGAGGTCAGGGAACATGCAGTGGCAATGTAGGATAGGTTTCTGAAAAACATCGCGGGGTGGTGCGCATTGTATGGGTTTGTGTTACATTAGATTCACTAGTAGGAGTGAGAAAAACATCACGGTGTGGTGCGCATTGTATGGGTGTTTGTTACATTACATTCATTAGTAGGAGTGAGAAAAACATCACGGGGTGGAGCGCATTGTATGGGTGTGTGTTACATTACATTCACTAGTAGGAGTGAGAAAAACATCACGGGGTGGTGCGCATTGTATGGGTGTGTGTTACATTACATTCACTAGTAGGAGTGAGAAAAACATCACGGGGTGGTGCGCATTGTATGGGTGTGTGTTACATTACATTCACTAGTAGGAGTGAGAAAAACATCACGTGGTGGTGCGCATTTTATGGGTGTGTGTTACATTACATTCACTAGTAGCAGTGAGAAAAACATCACGGGGTGGTGCGCATTGTATGGGTGTGTGTTACATTACATTCACTAGTAGGAGTGAGAAAAACATCACGGCGTGGTGCGCATTGTATGGGTGTGTGTTACATTACATTCACTAGTAGGAGTGAGAAAAACATCACGGGGTGGTGTGAATCGGAGGGTCTGAATTAGGATAGGCAGTGAGTGGCAATGTAGGATGGAGAAAAGCACCGCGGGTTGGTCAGCATGGGGAGGTCAGGGAACATGCAGTGGCAATGTAGGATAGGTTTCTGAAAATCGTCGCGGGGTGGTGCACATTGTATGCGTGTGTGTTACATTACATTCACTAGTAGGAGTTAGAAAAACATCACGGGGTGGTGCGCATTGTATGGGTGTGTGTTACATTACATTCACTAGTAGGAGTGAGAAAAACATCACGGGGTGGTGCGCATTGTATGGGTGTGTGATACATTACATTCACTAGTAGGAGTGAGAAAAACATCACGGGGTGGTGCGCATTGTATGGGTGTGTGTTACATTACATTCACTAGTAGGAGTGAGAAATCATAACGGGGTGGTGCGCATTGTATGGGTGTGTGTTACATTACATTCACTAGTAGGAGTGAGAAAAACATTACGGGGTGGTGCGCATTGTATGGGTGTGTGTTACATTACATTCACTACTAGGAGTGAGAAAATCGTCACGGGGTGGTGTGAATCGGAGGGTCTGAATTAGGATAGGCAGTGAGTGGCAATGTAGAATGGAGAAAAGCACCGCGGGGTGGTCAGCATGGGGATGTCAGGGAACATGCAGTGGCAATGTAGGATAGGTTTCTGAAAAACATCGCGGGGTCGTGCGCATTGTATGGGTGTGTGTTACATTACATTCACTAGTAGGAGTGAGAAAAACATCACGGCGTGGTGCGCATTGTATGGGTGTGTGTTACATTACATTCACTAGTAGGAGTGAGAAACACATCACGGGGTGGTGCGCATTGTATGGGTGTGTGTTACATTACATTCACTAGTAGGAGTGAGAAAAACATCACGGGGTGGTGCGCATTTTATGGGTGTGTGTTACATTACATTCACTACTAGGAGTGAGAAAAACATCACGGGGTGCTGCGCATTTTATGGGTGTGTGTTACATTACATTCACTAGTAGGAGTGAGAAAAACATCACGGGGTGGTGCGCATTTTATGGGTGTGTGTTACATTACATTCACTAGTAGCAGTGAGAAAAACATCACGGGGTGGTGCGCATTGTATGGTTGTGTGTTACATTACATTCACTAGTAGGAGTGAGAAAAACATCACGGGGTGGTGCGCATTGTATGGGTGTGTGTTACATTACATTCACTAGTAGGAGTGAGAAAAACATCACGGGGTGGTGCGCATTGTATGGCTGTGTGTTACATTACATTCACTAATAGGAGTGAGAAAAACATCACGAACTGGTGCGCATTTTATGGGTGTGTGTTACATTACATTCACTAGTAGGAGTGAGAAAAACATCACGGGGTGGTGCGCACTGTATGGGTGTGTGTTACATTACATTCACTAGTGGCAGTGAGAAAAACATCACAGGGTGGTGGGCATTGTATGGGTGTGTGTTACATTACATTCACTAGTAGGAGTGAGAAAAACATCACGTGGTGGTGCGCATTGTATGGGTGTATGTTACATTACTTTCACTAGTAGGAGTGAGAAAAACATGAAGGGGTGGTGCGCATTGTATGGGTGTGTGTTACATTACATTCACTAGTAGGAGTGAGAAAAACATGAAGGGGTGGTGCGCATTGTATGGGTGTGTGTTACATTACATTCACTAGAAGGAGTGAGAAAAACATCACGGGGTGGTGCGAATTGTATGGGTGTGTGTTACATTACATTCACTATTAGGAGTGAGAAAAACATCACGGGGTGGTGCGCATTGTATGGGTGTGTGTTACATTACATTCACTAGTAGGAGTGAGAAAAACATCACGGGGTGGTGCGCATTGTATGGGTGTGTGTTACATTACATTCACTAGTAGGAGTGAGAAAAACATCACGGGGTGGTGTGAATCGGAGGGTCTGAATTAGGATAGGCAGTGAGTGGCAATGTAGGATGGAGAAAAGCACCGCGCGGTGGTCAGCATGGGGAGGTCAGGGAACATGCAGTGGCAATGTAGGATAGGTTTCTGAAAAACATCACGGGGTGGTGCGCATTGTATGGGTGTGTGTTACATTACATTCACTAGTAGGAGTGAGAAAAACATCACGGGGTGGTGCACATTGTATGGGTGTGTGTCACATTACATTCACTAGTAGGAGTGAGAAAAACATCACTGGGTGGTGCGCATTGTATGGGTGTGTGTTACATTAGATTCACTAGTAGAAGTGAGAAAAACATCACGTGGTGGTGCGCATTGTATGGGTGTGTGTTACATTACATTCACTAGTAGGAGTGAGAAAAACATCACGGGGTGGTGTGAATCGGAGTGTCTGAAGAAGGATAGGCAGGGAGGGGCAATGTAGGATGGAGAAAAGCACCGCGGGGTGGTCAGCATGGGGAGGTCAGGGAACATGCAGTGGCAATGTAGGATAGGTTTCTGAAAAACATCGCGGGGTGGTGCGCATTGTATGGGTGTGTGTTACATTACATTCACTAGTAGGAGTGAGAAAAACATCACGGGGTGGTGCGCATTGTATGGGTGTGTGTTACATTACATTCACTAGTAGGAGTGAGAAAAACATCACGGGGTGGTGCGCATTGTATGGGTGTGTGTTACATTACATTCACTAGTAGGAGTGAGAAAAACATCATGGGGTGGTGCTCATTGTATGGGTGTGTGTTACATTACATTCACTAGTAGGAGTGAGAAATCATAACGGGGTGGTGCGCATTGTATGGGTGTGTGTTACATTACATTCACTAGTAGGAGTGAGAAAAACATCACGGGGTGGTGCTCATTGTATGGGTGTGTGTTACATTACATTCACTAGTAGGAGTGAGAAAAACATCACGGGGTGGTGCGCATTGTATGGGTGTGTGTTACATTACATTCACTAGTAGGAGTGAGAAAAACATCACGGGGCGGTGCGCATTGTATGGGTGTGTGTTACATTACATTCACTCGTAGGAGTGAGAAAAACATCACGGGGTGGTGCGCATTTTATGGGTGTGTGTTACATTACATTCACTAGTAGGAGTGAGAAAAACATCACGGGGTGGTGCGCATTGTATGGGTGTGTGTTACATTACATTCACTAGTAGGAGTGAGAAAATCATCACGGGGTCGTGCTCATTGTATGGGTGTGTGTTACATTACATTCACTAGTAGGAGTGAGAAAAACATCACGGGGTGGTGTGAATCAGAGGCACTGAATTAGGATAGGCAGTGAGTGGCAGTGTAGGATGGAGAAAAGCACCACGGTGTGGTCAGCATGGGGAGGTCAGGGAACATGCAGTGGCATTGTAGGATAGGTTTCTGAAAAACATCGCGGGGTGGTGCGCATTGTATGGGTGTGTGTTACATTACATTCACCAGTAGGAGTGAGAAAAACATCACGGGGTGGTGCGCATTGTATGGGTGTGTGTTACATTACATTCACCAGTAGGAGTGAGAAAAACATCACGGGGTGGTGCGCATTGTATGGGTGTTTGTTACATTACATTCACTAGTAGGAGTGAGAAAAACATCACGGGGTGGTGCGCATTGTATGGGTGTGTGTTACATTACATTCACTAGTAGGAGTGAGAAAAACATCACGGGGTGGTGCGCATTGTATGGGTGTGTGTTACATTACATTCACTAGTAGGAGTGAGAAAAACATCACGGGGTGGTGCGCATTGTATGGGTGTGTGTTACATTACATTCACTAGTAGGAGTGAGAAAAACATCACGTGGTGGTGCGCATTGTATGGGTGTGTGTTATATTACATTAATTACTAGGAGTGAGAAAAACATCACGGGGTGGTGTGAATCGGAGGCTCTGAATTAGGATAGGCAGTGAGTGGCAGTGTAGGATGGAGAAAAGCACCGCGGGGTGGTCAGCATGGGGAGGTCAGGGAACATGCAGTGGCAAGGTAGGATAGGTTTCTGAAAAACATCGCGGGGTGGTGCGCATTGTATGGGTTTGTGTTACATTAGATTCACTAGTAGGAGTGAGAAAAACATCACGGTGTGGTGCGCATTGTATGGGTGTTTGTTACATTACATTCATTAGTAGGAGTGAGAAAAACATCACGGGGTGGAGCGCATTGTATGGGTGTGTGTTACATTACATTCACTAGTAGGAGTGAGAAAAACATCACGGGGTGGTGCGCATTGTATGGGTGTGTGTTACATTACATTCACTAGTAGGAGTGAGAAAAACATCACGGGGTGGTGCGCATTGTATGGGTGTGTGTTACATTACATTCACTAGTAGGAGTGAGAAAAACATCACGTGGTGGTGCGCATTTTATGGGTGTGTGTTACATTACATTCACTAGTAGCAGTGAGAAAAACATCACGGGGTGGTGCGCATTGTATGGGTGTGTGTTACATTACATTCACTAGTAGGAGTGAGAAAAACATCACGGCGTGGTGCGCATTGTATGGGTGTGTGTTACATTACATTCACTAGTAGGAGTGAGAAAAACATCACGGGGTGGTGTGAATCGGAGGGTCTGAATTAGGATAGGCAGTGAGTGGCAATGTAGGATGGAGAAAAGCACCGCGGGTTGGTCAGCATGGGGAGGTCAGGGAACATGCAGTGGCAATGTAGGATAGGTTTCTGAAAATCGTCGCGGGGTGGTGCACATTGTATGCGTGTGTGTTACATTACATTCACTAGTAGGAGTTAGAAAAACATCACGGGGTGGTGCGCATTGTATGGGTGTGTGTTACATTACATTCACTAGTAGGAGTGAGAAAAACATCACGGGGTGGTGCGCATTGTATGGGTGTGTGATACATTACATTCACTAGTAGGAGTGAGAAAAACATCACGGGGTGGTGCGCATTGTATGGGTGTGTGTTACATTACATTCACTAGTAGGAGTGAGAAATCATAACGGGGTGGTGCGCATTGTATGGGTGTGTGTTACATTACATTCACTAGTAGGAGTGAGAAAAACATTACGGGGTGGTGCGCATTGTATGGGTGTGTGTTACATTACATTCACTACTAGGAGTGAGAAAATCGTCACGGGGTGGTGTGAATCGGAGGGTCTGAATTAGGATAGGCAGTGAGTGGCAATGTAGAATGGAGAAAAGCACCGCGGGGTGGTCAGCATGGGGATGTCAGGGAACATGCAGTGGCAATGTAGGATAGGTTTCTGAAAAACATCGCGGGGTCGTGCGCATTGTATGGGTGTGTGTTACATTACATTCACTAGTAGGAGTGAGAAAAACATCACGGCGTGGTGCGCATTGTATGGGTGTGTGTTACATTACATTCACTAGTAGGAGTGAGAAACACATCACGGGGTGGTGCGCATTGTATGGGTGTGTGTTACATTACATTCACTAGTAGGAGTGAGAAAAACATCACGGGGTGGTGCGCATTTTATGGGTGTGTGTTACATTACATTCACTACTAGGAGTGAGAAAAACATCACGGGGTGCTGCGCATTTTATGGGTGTGTGTTACATTACATTCACTAGTAGGAGTGAGAAAAACATCACGGGGTGGTGCGCATTTTATGGGTGTGTGTTACATTACATTCACTAGTAGCAGTGAGAAAAACATCACGGGGTGGTGCGCATTGTATGGTTGTGTGTTACATTACATTCACTATTAGGAGTGAGAAAAACATCACGGGGTGGTGCGCATTGTATGGGTGTGTGTTACATTACATTCACTAGTAGGAGTGAGAAAAACATCACGGGGTGGTGCGCATTGTATGGCTGTGTGTTACATTACATTCACTAATAGGAGTGAGAAAAACATCACGAACTGGTGCGCATTTTATGGGTGTGTGTTACATTACATTCACTAGTAGGAGTGAGAAAAACATCACGCGGTGGTGCGCACTGTATGGGTGTGTGTTACATTACATTCACTAGTGGCAGTGAGAAAAACATCACAGGGTGGTGGGCATTGTATGGGTGTGTGTTACATTACATTCACTAGTAGGAGTGAGAAAAACATCACGTGGTGGTGCGCATTGTATGGGTGTATGTTACATTACTTTCACTAGTAGGAGTGAGAAAAACATGAAGGGGTGGTGCGCATTGTATGGGTGTGTGTTACATTACATTCACTAGTAGGAGTGAGAAAAACATGAAGGGGTGGTGCGCATTGTATGGGTGTGTGTTACATTACATTCACTAGAAGGAGTGAGAAAAACATCACGGGGTGGTGCGAATTGTATGGGTGTGTGTTACATTACATTCACTATTAGGAGTGAGAAAAACATCACGGGGTGGTGCGCATTGTATGGGTGTGTGTTACATTACATTCACTAGTAGGAGTGAGAAAAACATCACGGGGTGGTGCGCATTGTATGGGTGTGTGTTACATTACATTCACTAGTAGGAGTGAGAAAAACATCACGGGGTGGTGTGAATCGGAGGGTCTGAATTAGGATAGGCAGTGAGTGGCAATGTAGGATGGAGAAAAGCACCGCGCGGTGGTCAGCATGGGGAGGTCAGGGAACATGCAGTGGCAATGTAGGATAGGTTTCTGAAAAACATCACGGGGTGGTGCGCATTGTATGGGTGTGTGTTACATTACATTCACTAGTAGGAGTGAGAAAAACATCACGGGGTGGTGCACATTGTATGGGTGTGTGTCACATTACATTCACTAGTAGGAGTGAGAAAAACATCACTGGGTGGTGCGCATTGTATGGGTGTGTGTTACATTAGATTCACTAGTAGAAGTGAGAAAAACATCACGTGGTGGTGCGCATTGTATGGGTGTGTGTTACATTACATTCACTAGTAGGAGTGAGAAAAACATCACGGGGTGGTGTGAATCGGAGTGTCTGAAGAAGGATAGGCAGGGAGGGGCAATGTAGGATGGAGAAAAGCACCGCGGGGTGGTCAGCATGGGGAGGTCAGGGAACATGCAGTGGCAATGTAGGATAGGTTTCTGAAAAACATCGCGGGGTGGTGCGCATTGTATGGGTGTGTGTTACATTACATTCACTAGTAGGAGTGAGAAAAACATCACGGGGTGGTGCGCATTGTATGGGTGTGTGTTACATTACATTCACTAGTAGGAGTGAGAAAAACATCACGGGGTGGTGCGCATTGTATGGGTGTGTGTTACATTACATTCACTAGTAGGAGTGAGAAAAACATCACGGGGTGCTGCGCATTTTATGGGTGTGTGTTACATTACATTCACTAGTAGGAGTGAGAAAAACATCACGGGGTGGTGCGCATTTTATGGGTGTGTGTTACATTACATTCACTAGTAGCAGTGAGAAAAACATCACGGGGTGGTGCGCATTGTATGGGTGTGTGTTAGATTACATTCACTAGTAGGAGTGAGAAAAACATCACGGGGTGGTGCGCATTGTATGGGTGTGTGTTACATTACATTCACTAATAGGAGTGAGAAAAACATCACGAAATGGTGCGCATTTTATGGGTGTGTGTTACATTACATTCACTAGTAGGAGTGAGAAAAACATCACGGGGTGGTGCGCACTGTATGGGTGTGTGTTACATTACATTCACTAGTAGCAGTGAGAAAAACATCACAGGGTGGTGGGCATTGTATGGGTGTGTGTTACATTACATTCACTAGTAGGAGTGAGAAAAACATCACGTGGTGGTGCGCGTTGTATGGGTGTATGTTACATTACTTTCACTAGTAGGAGTGAGAAAAACATGAAGGGGTGGTGCGCATTGTATGGGTGTGTGTTACATTACATTCACTAGTAGGAGTGAGAAAAACATCACGGGGTGGTGCGCATTGTATGGGTGTGTGTTACATTACATTCACTAGTAGGAGTGAGAAAAACATCACGGGGTGGTGCGCATTGTATGGGTGTGTGTTACATTACATTCACTAGTAGGAGAGAGAAAAACATCACGGGGTGGTGCGCATTGTATGGGTGTGTGTTACATTACATTCACTAGTAGGAGTGAGAAAAACATCACGGGGTGGTGCGCATTGTATGGGTGTGTGTTACATTACATTCACAAATAGCAGTGAGAAAATCATCACGGGGTGGTGCGCATTTTATGGGTGTGTGTTACATTACATTCACTAGTAGGAGTGAGAAAAACATCACGGGGTGGTGTGAATCTGAGGGTCTGAATTAGGATAGGCAGTGAGTGGCAATGTAGGATGGAGAAAAGCACCGCGGGGTGGTCAGCATGGGGAGGTCAGGGAACATGCAGTGGCAATGCACGATAGGTTTCTGAAAAACATCACGGGGTGGTGCGCATTGTATGGGTGTGTGTTACATTACATTCACTAGTAGGAGTGAGAAAAACATCACGGGGTGGTGCGCATTGTATGGGTGTGTGTTACATTACATTCACTAGTAGGAGTGAGAAAAACATCACGGGGTGGTGCACATTGTATGGGTGTGTGTCACATTACATTCACTAGTAGGAGTGAGAAAAACATCACTGGGTGGTGGGCATTGTATGGGTGTGTGTTACATTAGATTCACTAGTAGGAGTGAGAAAAACATCACGGGGTGGTGCGCATTGTATGGGTGTGTGTTACATTAGATTCACTAGTAGAAGTGAGAAAAACATCACGGGGTGGTGCGCATTGTATGGGTGTGTGTTACATTACATTCACTAGTAGGAGTGAGAAAAACATCACGGGGTGGTGTGAATCGGAGGGTCTGAAGAAGGATAGGCAGTGAGGGGCAATGTAGGATGGAGAAAAGCACCGCGGGGTGGTCAACATGGGGAGGTCAGGGAACATGCAGTGGCAATGTAGGATAGGTTTCTGAAAAACATCGCGGGGTGGTGCGCATTGTATGGGTGTGTGTTACATTACATTCACTAGTAGGAGTGAGAAAAACATCACGGGGTGGTGCGCATTGTATGGGTGTGTGTTACATTACATTCACTAGTAGGAGTGAGAAAAACATCACGGGGTGGTGCACATTGTATGGGTGTGTGTCACGTTACATTCACTAGTAGGAGTGAGAAAAACATCACTGGGTGGTGGGCATTGTATGGGTGTGTGTTACATTAGATTCACTAGTAGGAGTGAGAAAAACATCACGGGGTGGTGCGCATTGTATGGGTGTGTGTTACATTAGATTCACTAGTAGAAGTGAGAAAAACATCACGGGGTGGTGCGCATTGTATGGGTGTGTGTTACATTACATTCACTAGTAGGAGTGAGAAAAACATCACGGGGTGGTGTGAATCGGAGGGTCTGAAGAAGGATAGGCAGTGAGGGGCAATGTAGGATGGAGAAAAGCACCGCGGGGTGGTCAACATGGGGAGGTCAGGGAACATGCAGTGGCAATGTAGGATAGGTTTCTGAAAAACATCGCGGGGTGTTGCGCATTGTATGGGTGTGTGTTACATTACATTCACTAGTAGGAGTGAGAAAAACATCACGGGGTGGTGCGCATTGTATGGGTGTGTGTTACATTACATTCACTAGTAGGAGTGAGAAAAACTTCACGGGGTGGTGCGCATTGTATGGGTGTGTGTTACATTACATTCACTAGTAGGAGTGAGAAAAACATCACGGGGTGGTGTGCATTGTATGGGTGTGTGTTACATTACATTCACTAGTAGGAGTGAGAAAAACATCACGGGGTGGTGCGCATTGTATGGGTGTGTGTTACATTACATTCACAACTAGCAGTGAGAAAATCATCACGGGGTGGTGCGCATTGTATGGGTGTGTGTTACATTACATTCACTAGTAGGAGTGAGAAAAACATCACGGGGTGGTGTGAATCGGAGGGTCTGAAGAAGGATAGGCAGTGAGGGGCAATGTAGGGTGGAGAAAAGCACTGCGGGGTGGTCAACATGGGGAGGTCAGGGAACATGCAGTGGCAATGTAGGATAGGTTTCTGAAAAACATCACGGGGTGGTGCGCATTGTATGGGTGTGTGTTACATTACATTCACTAGTAGGAGTGAGAAAAGCATCACGGGGTGGTGCGCATTGTATGGGTGTGTGTTACATTACATTCACTAGTAGGAGTGAGAAAAACATCACGGGGTGGTGCGCATTGTATGGGTGTGTGTTACATTACATTCACTAGTAGCAGTGAGAAAAACGTCACGGGGTGGTGCGCATTGTATGGGTGTGTGTTACATTACATTCACTAGTAGGAGTGAGAAAAACATCACGGGGTGGTGCGCATTGTATGGGTGTGTGTTACATTACATTCACTAGTAAGAGTGAGAAAAACATCACGGGGTGGTGCGCATTGTATGGGTGTGTGTTACATTACATTCACTAGTAGGAGTGAGAAAAACATCACGGGGTGGTGCGCATTGTATGGGTGTGTGTTACATTACATTTACTAGTAGCAGTGAGAAAAACATCACGGGGTGGTGCCCATTGTATGGGTGTGTGTTACATTACATTCACTAGTAGGAGTGAGAAAAACATCACGGGGTGGTGCGCATTGTAAGGGTGTGTGTTACATTACATTCACTAGTAGGAGTGAGAAAAACTTCACGATGTGGTGCGCATTGTATGGGTGTGTGTTACATTACATTCACTAGTAGGAGTGCGAAAAACATCACGGGGTGGTGCGCATTGTATGGGTGTTTGTTACATTACATTCACTAGTAGGAGTGATAAAAACATCACGGGGTGGTGCGCATTGTATGGGTGTGTGTTACATTACATTCACTAGTAGGAGTGAGAAAAACATCACGCGGTGGTGCGCATTGTATGGGTTTGTGTTACATTACATTCACTAGTAGGAGTGAGAAAAACATCACGGGGTGGTGCGCATTGTATGGGTGTGTATTACATTACATTCACTAGTAGGAGTGAGAAAATCATCACGGGGTGGTTCGCATTGTATGGGTGTGTGTTACATTACATTCACTAGTAGGAGAGAGAAAAACATCACGGGGTGTTGCGCATTGTATGGGTGTGTGTTACATTACATTCACTAGTAGGAGTGAGAAAAACATCACGGGGTGGTGTGAATCGGAGGGTCTGAATTTGGATAGGCAGTGAGTGGCAATGTAGGATGGAGAAAAGCACCGCGGGGTGGTCAGCATGGGGAGGTCAGGGTACATGCAGTGGCAATGTAGCATAGGTTTCTGAAAAACATCGCGGGGTGGTGCACATTGTATGCGTGTGTGTTAAATTACATTCACTAGTAGGAGTGAGAAAAACATTACGGGGTGGTGTGAATCGGAGGGTCTGAATTAGGATAGGCAGTGAGTGGCAATGTAGGATGGAGAAAAGCTCTGCGGGGTGGTCAGCATGGGGAGGTCAGGGAACATGCAGTGGCAATGTAGGATATGTTTCTGAAAAACATCACGGGGTGGTGCGCATTGTATGGGTGTGTGTTACATTACATTCACTAGTAGGAGTGAGAAAAACATCACGGGGTGGTGCGCATTGTATGGGTGTGTGTTACATTACATTCACTAGTAGGAGTGAGAAAAACATCACGGGGTGGTGCGCATTTTATGGGTGTGTGTTACATTACATTCACTAGTAGGAGTGAGAAAAACATCACGGGGTGGTGCGCATTTTATGGGTGTGTGTTACATTACATTCACTAGTAGGAGTGAGAAAAACGTCACGGGGTGGTGCGCATTGTATGGGTGTGTGTTACATAACATTCACTAGTAGGAGTGAGAAAAACATCACGGGGTGGTGCGCATTGTATGGGTGTGTGTTACATTACATTCACTAGTAGGAGTGAGAAAAATATCACGGGGTGGTGCGCATTGTATGGGTGTGTGTTACATTACATTCACTAGTAGGAGTGAGAAAAACATTACGGGGTGGTGCGCATTGTATGGGTGTGTGTTACATTACATTCACTACTAGGAGTGAGAAAATCATCACGGGGTGGTGTGAATCGGAGGGTCTGAATTAGGATAGGCAGTGAGTGGCAATGTAGGATGGAGAAAAGCACCGCGGGGTGGTCAGCATGGGGAGGTCAGGGAACATGCAGTGGCAATGTAGGATAGGTTTCTGAAAAACATCGCGGGGTGGTGCGCATTGTATGGGTGTGTGTTACATTACATTCACTAGTAGGAGTGAGAAAAACATCACGGGGTGGTGCGCATTGTATGGGTGTGTGTTACATTACATTCACTAGTAGGAGTGAGAAACACATCACGGGGTGGTGCGCATTGTATGGGTGTGTGTTACATTACATTCACTAGGATGAGTGAGAAAAACATCACGGGGTGGTGCGCATTTTATGGGTGTGTGTTACATTACATTCACTAGTAGGAGTGAGAAAAACATCACGGGGTGCTGCGCATTTTATGGGTGTGTGTTACATTACATTCACTAGTAGGAGTGAGAAAAACATCACGTAGTGGTGCGCATTTTATGGGTGTGTGTTACATTACATTCACTAGTAGCAGTGAGAAAAACATCACAGGGTGGTGCGCATTGTATGGGTGTGTGTTACATTACATTCACTAGTAGGAGTGAGAAAAACATCACGGGGTGGTGCGCATTGTATGGGTGTGTGTTACATTACATTCACTAGTAGGAGTGAGAAAAACATCACGGGGTGGTGCGCATTGTATGGGTGTGTGTTACATTACATTCACTAATAGGAGTGAGAAAAACATCACGAACTGGTGCGCATTTTATGGGTGTGTGTTACATTACATTCACTAGTAGGAGTGAGAAAAACATCACGGGGTGGTGCGCATTTTATGGGTGTGTGTTACATTACATTCACTAGTAGGAGTGAGAAAAACATCACGGGGTGGTGCGCACTGTATGGGTGTGTGTTACATTACATTCACTAGTAGCAGTGAGAAAAACATCACAGGGTGGTGGGCATTGTATGGGTGTGTGTTACATTACATTCACTAGTAGGAGTGAGAAAAACATCACGTGGTGGTGCGCGTTGTATGGGTTTATGTTACATTACTTTCACTAGTAGGAGTGAGAAAAACATGAAGGGGTGGTGCGCATTGTATGGGTGTGTGTTACATTACATTCACTAGTAGGAGTGAGAAAAACATCACGGGGTGGTGCGCATTGTATGGGTGTGTGTTACATTACATTCACTAGTAGGAGTGAGAAAAACATCACGGGGTGGTGCGCATTGTATGGGTGTGTGTTACATTACATTCACTATTAGGAGTGAGAAAAACATCACGGGGTGGTGCGCATTGTATGGGTGTGTGTTACATTACATTCACAAGTAGCAGTGAGAAAAACATCACGGGGTGGTGCGCATTGTATGGGTGTGTATTACATTACATTCACTAGTAGGAGTGAGAAAATCATCACGGGGTGGTGCGCATTGTATGGGTGTGTGTTACATTACATTCACTAGTAGGAGAGAGAAAAACATCACGGGGTGTTGCGCATTGTATGGGTGTGTGTTACAATACATTCACTAGTAGGAGTGAGAAAAACATCACGGGGTGGTGTGAATCGGAGGGTCTGAATTTGGATAGGCAGTGAGTGGCAATGTAGGATGGAGAAAAGCACCGCGGGGTGGTCAGCATGGGGAGGTCAGGGTACATGCAGTGGCAATGTAGCATAGGTTTCTGAAAAACATCGCGGGGTGGTGCACATTGTATGCGTGTGTGTTAAATTACATTCACTAGTAGGAGTGAGAAAAACATCACGGGGTGGTGTGAATCGGAGGGTCTGAATTAGGATAGGCAGTGAGTGGCAATGTAGGATGGAGAAAAGCTCTGCGGGGTGGTCAGCATGGGGAGGTCAGGGAACATGCAGTGGCAATGTAGGATATGTTTCTGAAAAACATCACGGGGTGGTGCGCATTGTATGGGTGTGTGTTACATTACATTCACTAGTAGGAGTGAGAAAAACATCACGGGGTGGTGCGCATTGTATGGGTGTGTGTTACATTACATTCACTAGTAGGAGTGAGAAAAACATCACGGGGTGGTGCGCATTGTATGGGTGTGTGTTACATTACATTCACTAGTAGGAGTGAGAAAAACATCACAGCGTGGGGCGCATTGTATGGGTGTGTGTTACATTACATTCACTAGTAGGAGTGAGAAAAACGTCACGGGGTGGTGCGAATTGTATGGGTGTGTGTTACATAACATTCACTAGTAGGAGTGAGAAAAACATCACGGGGTGGTGCGCATTGTATGGGTGTGTGTTACATTACATTCACTAGTAGGAGTGAGAAAAATATCACGGGGTGGTGCGCATTGTATGGGTGTGTGTTACATTACATTCACTAGTAGGAGTGAGAAAAACATTACGGGGTGGTGCGCATTGTATGGGTGTGTGTTACATTACATTCACTACTAGGAGTGAGAAAATCATCACGGGGTGGTGTGAATCGGAGGGTCTGAATTAGGATAGGCAGTGAGTGGCAATGTAGGATGGAGAAAAGCACCGCGGGGTGGTCAGCATGGGGAGGTCAGGGAACATGCAGTGGCAATGTAGGATAGGTTTCTGAAAAACATCGCGGGGTGGTGCGCATTGTATGGGTGTGTGTTACATTACATTCACTAGTAGGAGTGAGAAAAACATCACGGGGTGGTGCGCATTCTATGGGTGTGTGTTACATTACATTCACTAGTAGGAGTGAGAAACACATCACGGGGTGGTGCGCATTGTATGGGTGTGTGTTACATTACATTCACTAGGATGAGTGAGAAAAACATCACGGGGTGGTGCGCATTTTATGGGTGTGTGTTACATTACATTCACTAGTAGGAGTGAGAAAAACATCACGGGGTGCTGCGCATTTTATGGGTGTGTGTTACATTACATTCACTAGTAGGAGTGAGAAAAACATCACGGGGTGGTGCGCATTTTATGGGTGTGTGTTACATTACATTCACTAGTAGCAGTGAGAAAAACATCACAGGGTGGTGCGCATTGTATGGGTGTGTGTTACATTACATTCACTAGTAGGAGTGAGAAAAACATCACGGGGTGGTGCGCATTGTATGGGTGTGTGTTACATTACATTCACTAGTAGGAGTGAGAAAAACATCACGGGGTGGTGCGCATTGTATGGGTGTGTGTTACATTACATTCACTAATAGGAGTGAGAAAAACATCACGAACTGGTGCGCATTTTATGGGTGTGTGTTACATTACATTCACTAGTAGGAGTGAGAAAAACATCACGGGGTGGTGCGCACTGTATGGGTGTGTGTTACATTACAATCACTAGTAGCAGTGAGAAAAACATCACAGGGTGGTGGGCATTGTATGGGTGTGTGTTACATTACATTCACTAGTAGGAGTGAGAAAAACATCACGTGGTGGTGCGCGTTGTATGGGTTTATGTTACATTACTTTCACTAGTAGGAGTGAGAAAAACATGAAGGGGTGGTGCGCATTGTATGGGTGTGTGTTACATTACATTCACTAGTAGGAGTGAGAAAAACATCACGGGGTGCTGCGCATTTTATGGGTGTGTGTTACATTACATTCACTAGTAGGAGTGAGAAAAACATCACGGGGTGGTGCGCATTGTATGGGTGTGTGTTACATTACATTCACTAGTAGGAGTGAGAAAAACGTCACGGGGTGGTGCGCATTGTATGGGTGTGTGTTACATTACATTCACTAGTAGGAGTGAGAAAAACATCACGGGGTGGTGCGCATTGTATGGGTGTGTGTTACATTACATTCACTAGTAGGAGTGAGAAAAACATCAAGGGGTGGTGCGCATTGTATGGGTGTGTGTTACATTACATTCACTAGTAGCAGTGAGAAAAACATCACGGGGTGGTGCGCATTGTATGGGTGTGTGTTACATTACATTCACTAGTAGGAGTGAGAAAAACATCACGGGGTGCTGCGCATTTTATGGGTGTGTGTTACATTACATTCACTAGTAGGAGTGAGAAAAACATCACGGGGTGCTGCGCATTTTATGGGTGTGTGTTACATTACATTCACTAGTAGGAGTGAGAAAAACATCATGGGGTGGTGCGCATTGTATGGGTGTGTGTTACATTACATTTACTAGTAGCAGTGAGAAAAACATCACGGGGTGGTGTGCATTGTATGGGTGTGTGTTACATTACATTCACTAGTAGGAGTGAGAAAAACATCACGGGGTGGTGCGCATTGTATGGGTGTGTGTTACATTACATTCACTAATAGGAGTGAGAAAAACGTCACGAACTGGTGCGCATTGTATGGGTGTGTGTTACATTACATTCACTAGTAGGAGAGAGAAAAACATCACGGGGTGTTGCTCATTGTATGGGTGTGTGTTACATTACATACACTAGTAGGAGTGAGAAAAACATCACGGGGTGGTGTGAATCGGAGGGTCTGAATTTGGATAGGCAGTGAGTGGCAATGTAGGATGGAGAAAAGCACCGCGGGGTGGTCAGCATGGGGAGGTCAGGGTACATGCAGTGGCAATGTAGGATAGGTTTCTGAAAAACATCGCGGGGTGGTGCACATTGTATGCGTGTGTGTTAAATTACATTCACTAGTAGGAGTGAGAAAAACATCACGGGGTGGTGTGAATCGGAGGGTCTGAATTAGGATAGGCAGTGAGTGGCAATGTAGGATGGAGAAAAGCTCTGCGGGGTGGTCAGCATGGGGAGGTCAGGGAACATGCAGTGGCAATGTAGGATATGTTTCTGAAAAACATCACGGGGTGGTGCGCATTGTATGGGTGTGTGTTACATTACATTCACTAGTAGGAATGAGAAAAACATCACGGGGTGGTGCGCATTGTATGGGTGTGTGTTACATTACATTCACTAGTAGGAGTGAGAAAAACATCACGGGGTGGTGCGCATTGTATGGGTGTGTGTTACATTACATTCACTAGTAGGAGTGAGAAAAACATCACGGCGTGGTGCGCATTGTATGGGTGTGTGTTACATTACATTCACTAGTTAGGAGTGAGAAAAACATCACAGCGTGGTGCGCATTGTATGGGTGTGTGTTACATTACATTCACTAGTAGGAGTGAGAAAAACATCACAGCGTGGTGCGCATTGTATGGGTGTGTGTTACATTACATTCACTAGAAGGAGTGAGAAAAACGTCACGGGGTGGTGCGCATTGTATGGGTGTGTGTTACATTACATTCACTAGTAGGAGTGAGAAAAACATCACGGGGTGGGGCGCATTGTATGGGTGTGTGTTACATTACATTCACTAGTAGGAGTGAGAAAAATATCACGGGGTGGTGCGCATTGTATGGGTGTGTGTTACATTACATTCACTAGTAGGAGTGAGAAAAACATTACGGGGTGGTGCGCATTGTATGGGTGTGTGTTACATTACATTCACTACTAGGAGTGAGAAAATCATCACGGGGTGGTGTGAATCGGAGGGTCTGAATTAGGATAGGCAGTGAGTGGCAATGTAGGATGGAGAAAAGCACCGCGGGGTGGTCAGCATGGGGAGGTCAGGGAACATGCAGTGGCAATGTAGGATAGGTTTCTGAAAAACATCGCGGGGTGGTGCGCATTGTATGGGTGTGTGTTACATTATATTCACTAGTAGGAGTGAGAAAAACATCACGGGGTGGTGCGCATTGTATGGGTGTGTGTTACATTACATTCACTAGTAGGAGTGAGAAACACATCACGGGGTGGTGCGCATTGTATGGGTGTGTGTTACATTACATTCACTAGTAGGAGTGAGAAAAACATCACGGGGTGGTGCGCATTTTATGGGTGTGTGTTACATTACATACACTAGTAGGAGTGAGAAAAACATCACGGGGTGCTGCGCATTTTATGGGTGTGTGTTACATTACATTCACTAGTAGGAGTGAGAAAAACATCACGGGGTGGTGCGCATTTTATGGGTGTGTGTTACATTACATTCACTAGTAGCAGTGAGAAAAACATCACGGGGTGGTGCGCATTGTATGGGTGTGTGTTACATTACATTCACTAGTAGGAGTGAGAAAAACATCACGGGGTGGTGCGCATTGTATGGGTGTGTGTTACATTACATTCACTAGTAGGAGTGAGAAAAACATCACGGGGTGGTGCGCATTGTATGGGTGTGTGTTACATTACATTCACTAATAGGAGTGAGAAAAACATCACGAACTGGTGCGCATTTTATGGGTGTGTGTTACATTACATTCACTAGTAGGAGTGAGAAAAACATCACGGGGTGGTGCGCACTGTATGGGTGTGTGTTACATTACATTCACTAGTAGCAGTGAGAAAAACATCACAGTGTGGTGGGCATTGTATGGGTGTGTGTTACATTACATTCACTAGTAGGAGTGAGAAAAACATCACGTGGTGGTGCGCGTTGTATGGGTGTATGTTACATTACTTTCACTAGTAGGAGTGAGAAAAACATGAAGGGGTGGTGCGCATTGTATGGGTGTGTGTTACATTACATTCACTAGTAGGAGTGAGAAAAACATCACGGGGTGGTGCGCATTTTATGGGTGTGTGTTACATTACATTCACTAGTAGGAGTGAGAAAAACATTACAGGGTGGTGCGCATTGTATGGGTGTGTGTTACATTACATTCACTAGTAGGAGTGAGAAAAACATCACGGGGTGGTGCGCATTGTATGGGTGTGTGTTACATTACATTCACTAGTAGGAGTGAGAAAAACATCACGGGGTGGTGCGCATTGTATGGGTGTGTGTTACATTACATTCACAAGTAGCAGTGAGAAAATTATCACGGGGTGGTGCGCATTGTATGGGTGTGTGTTACATTACATTCACTAGTAGGAGTGAGAAAAACATCACGGGGTGGTGTGAATCGGAGGGTCTGAATTAGGATAGGCAGTGAGTGGCAATGTAGGATGGAGAAAAGCACCGCGGGGTGGTCAGCATGGGGAGGTCAGGGAACATGCAGTGGCAATGTAGGATAGGTTTCTGAAAAACATCGCGGGGTGGTGCGCATTGTATGGGTGTGTGTTACATTACATTCACTAGTAGGAGTGAGAAAAACATCACGGGGTGGTGCGCATTGTATGGGTGTGTGTTACATTACATTCACTAGTAGGAGTGAGAAACACATCACGGGGTGGTGCGCATTGTATGGGTGTGTGTTACATTACATTCACTAGGATGAGTGAGAAAAACATCACGGGGTGGTGCGCATTTTATGGGTGTGTGTTACATTACATTCACTAGTAGGAGTAAGAAAAACATCACGGGGTGCTGCGCATTTTATGGGTGTGTGTTACATTACATTCACTAGTAGGAGTGAGAAAAACATCACGGGGTGGTGCGCATTTTATGGGTGTGTGTTACATTACATTCACTAGTAGCAGTGAGAAAAACATCACAGGGTGGTGCGCATTGTATGGGTGTGTGTTACATTACATTCACTAGTAGGAGTGAGAAAAACATCACGGGGTGGTGCGCATTGTATGGGTGTGTGTTACATTACATTCACTAGTAGGAGTGAGAAAAACATCACGGGGTGGTGCGCATTGTATGGGTGTGTGTTACATTACATTCACTAATAAGAGTGAGAAAAACATCACGAACTGGTGCGCATTTTATGGGTGTGTGTTACATTACATTCACTAGTAGGAGTGAGAAAAACATCACGGGGTGGTGCGCATTGTATGGGTGTGTGTTACATTACATTCACTAGTAGGAGTGAGAAAAACATCACGGGGTGGTGCACATTGTATGGGTGTGTGTCACATTACATTCACTAGTAGGAGTGAGAAAAACATCACTGGGTGGTGGGCATTGTATGGGTGTGTGTTACATTAGATTCACTAGTAGGAGTGAGAAAAACATCACGGGGTGGTGCGCATTTTATGGGTGTGTGTTACATTAGATTCACTAGTAGGAGTGAGAAAAACATCACCGGGTGGTGCGCATTGTATGGGTATGTGTTACATTACATTCACTACTAGGAATGAGAAAAACATCACGGGGTGGTTTGAATCGGAGGGTCTGAATTAGGATAGGCAGTGAGTGGCAATGTAGGATGGAGAAAAGCACCGCGGGGTGGTCAGCATTGGGAGGTCAGGGAACATGCAGTGGCAATGTAGGATAGGTTTCTGAAAAACATCGCGGGGTGGTACGCATTGCATGGGTGTGTGTTACATTAGATTCACTAGTAGGAGTGACAAAAACATCATGGGGTGGTGCGCATTGTATGGGTGTGTGTTACATTACATTCACTAGTAGGAGTGAGAAAAACATCACGGGGTGGTGTGAATCGGAGGGTCTGAAGAAGGATAGGCAGTGAGGGGCAATGTAGGATGGAGAAAAGCACCGCGGGGTGGTCAGCATGGGGAGGTCAGGGAACATGCAGTGGCAATGTACGATAGGTTTCTGAAAAACATCGCGGGGTGGTGCGCATTGTATGGGTGTGTGTTACATTACATTCACTAGTAGGAGTGAGAAAAACATCACGGGGTGGTGCGCATTGTATGGGTGTGTGTTACATTACATTCACTAGTAGGAGTGAGAAAAACATCACGGGGTGGTGCGCATTGTATGGGTGTGTGTTACATTACATTCACTAGTAGGAGTGAGAAAAACATCACGGGGTATTGCGCATTGTATGGGTGTGTGTTACATTACATTCACTAGTAGGAGTGAGAAAAACATCACGGGGTGGTGCGCATTGTATGGGTGTGTGTTACATTACATTCACTAGTAGGAGTGAGAAAAACATCATGGGGTGGTGCGCATTGTATGGGTGTGTGTTACATTACATTCACTAGTAGGAGTGAGAAAAACATCACGGGGTGGTGCGCATTGTATGGGTGTGTGTTACATTACATTCACTAGTAGGAGTGAGAAAAACATCACGGGGTGGTGCGCATTGTATGGGTGTGTGTTACATTACATTCACAACTAGCAGTGAGAAAATCATCACGGGGTGGTGCGCATTTTATGGGTGTGTGTTACATTACATTCACTAGTAGGAGTGAGAAAAACATCACGGGGTGGTGCGCATTGTATGGGTGTGTGTTACATTACATTCACTAGTAGGAGTGAGAAAAACATCACGGGGTGGTGCACATTGTATGGGTGTGTGTCACATTACATTCACTAGTAGGAGTGAGAAAAACATCACTGGGTGGTGGGCATTGTATGGGTGTGTGTTACATTAGATTCACTAGTAGGAGTGAGAAAAACATCACGGGGTGGTGCGCATTTTATGGGTGTGTGTTACATTAGATTCACTAGTAGGAGTGAGAAAAACATCACCGGGTGGTGCGCCTTGTATGGGTATGTGTTACATTACATTCACTACTAGGAATGAGAAAAACATCACGGGGTGGTTTGAATCGGAGAGTCTGAATTAGGATAGGCAGTGAGTGGCAATGTAGGATGGAGAAAAGCACCGCGGGGTGGTCAGCATTGGGAGGTCAGGGAACATGCAGTGGCAATGTAGGATAGGTTTCTGAAAAACATCGCGGGGTGGTACGCATTGTATGGGTGTGTGTTACATTAGATTCACTAGTAGGAGTGACAAAAACATCATGGGGTGGTGCGCATTGTATGGGTGTGTGTTACATTACATTCACTAGTAGGAGTGAGAAAAACATCACGGGGTGGTGTGAATCGGAGGGTCTGAAGAAGGATAGGCAGTGAGGGGCAATGTAGGATGGAGAAAAGCACCGCGGGGTGGTCAGCATGGGGAGGTCAGGGAACATGCAGTGGCAATGTACGATAGGTTTCTGAAAAACATCGCGGGGTGGTGCGCATTGTATGGGTGTGTGTTACATTACATTCACTAGTAGGAGTGAGAAAAACATCACGGGGTGGTGCGCATTGTATGGGTGTGTGTTACATTACATTCACTAGTAGGAGTGAGAAAAACATCACGGGGTGGTGCGCATTGTATGGGTGTGTGTTACATTACATTCACTAGTAGGAGTGAGAAAAACATCACGGGGTATTGCGCATTGTATGGGTGTGTGTTACATTACATTCACTAGTAGGAGTGAGAAAAACATCACGGGGTGGTGCGCATTGTATGGGTGTGTGTTACATTACATTCACTAGTAGGAGTGAGAAAAACATCACGGGGTGGTGCGCATTGTATGGGTGTGTGTTACATTACATTCACTAGTAGGAGTGAGAAAAACATCACGGGGTGGTGCGCATTGTATGGGTGTGTGTTACATTACATTCACTAGTAGGAGTGAGAAAAACATCACGGGGTGGTGCGCATTGTATGGGTGTGTGTTACATTACATTCACAACTAGCAGTGAGAAAATCATCACGGGGTGGTGCGCATTGTATGGGTGTGTGTTACATTACATTCACTAGTAGGAGTGAGAAAAACAACACGGGGTGGTGTGAATCGGAGGGTCTGAAGAAGGATAGGCAGTGAGGGGCAATGTAGAATGGAGAAAAGCACTGCGGGGTGGTCAACCTGGGGAGGTCAGGGAACATGCAGTGGCAATGTAGGATAGGTTTCTGAAAAACATCACGGGGTGGTGCGCATTGTATGGGTGTGTGTTACATTACATTCACTAGTAGGAGTGAGAAAAGCATCACGGGGTGGTGCGCATTGTATGGGTGTGTGTTACATTACATTCACTAGTAGGAGTGAGAAAAACATCACGGGGTGGTGCGCATTGTATGGGTGTGTGTTACATTACATTCACTAGTAGGAGTGAGAAAAACGTCACGGGGTGGTGCGCATTGTATGGGTGTGTGTTACATTACATTCACTAGTAGGAGTGAGAAAAACATCAAGGGGTGGTGCGCATTGTATGGATGTGTGTTACATTACATTCACTAGTAGGAGTGAGAAAAATATCACGGGGTGGTGCGCATTGTATGGGTGTGTGTTACATTACATTCACTAGTAGGAGTGAGAAAAACATTACGGGGTGGTGCGCATTGTATGGGTGTGTGTTACATTACATTCAGTACTAGGAGTGAGAAAATCATCACGGGGTTGTGTGAATCGGAGGGTCTGAATTAGGATAGGCAGTGAGTGGCAATGTAGGATGGAGAAAAGCACCGCGGGGTGGTCAGCATGGGGATGTCAGGGAACATGCAATGGCAATGTAGGATAGGTTTCTGAAAAACATCCCGGGATGGTGCGCATTGTATGGGTGTGTGTTACATTACATTCACTAGTAGGAGTGAGAAAAACATCAAGGGGTGGTGCGCATTGTATGGGTGTGTGTTACATTACATTCACTAGTAGGAGTGAGAAAAACATCACGGGGTGGTGCGCATTGTATGGGTGTGTGTTACATTACATTCACTAGTAGGAGTGAGAAAAACATCACGGGGTGGTGCGCATTTTATGGGTGTGTGTTACATTACATTCACTAGTAGGAGTGAGAAAAACATCACGGGGTGTTGCGCATTTTATGGGTGTGTGTTACATTACATTCACTAGTAGGAATGAGAAAAACATCATGGGGTGGTGCGCATTGTATGGGTGTGTGTTACATTACATTCACTAGTAGCAGTGAGAAAAACATCACGGGGTGGTTTGCATTGTATGGGTGTGTGTTACATTACATTCACTAGCAGGAGTGAGAAAAACATCACGGGGTGGTGCGCATTGTATGGGTGTGTGTAACATTACATTCACTAATAGGAGTGAGAAAAACATCACGAACTGGTGCGCATTGTATGGGTGTGTGTTACATTACATTCACTAGTAGGAGTGAGAAAAACATCACGGGGTGGTGCGCACTGTATGGATGTGTGTTACATTACATTCACTAGTAGCAGTGAGAAAAACATCACAGGGTGGTGGGCATTGTATGGGTGTGTGTTACATTAGATTCACTAGTAGGAGTGAGAAAAACATCACGGGGTGGTGCGCATTGTATGGGTGTGTGTTACATTAGATTCACTAGTAGAAGTGAGAAAAACATCACGGGGTGGTGCGCATTGTATGGGTGTGTGTTACATTACATTCACAACTAGCAGTGAGAAAATCATCACGGGGTGGTGCGCATTGTATGGGTGTGTGTTACATTACATTCACTAGTAGGAGTGAGAAAAACATCACGGGGTGGTGTGAATCGGAGGGTCTGAAGAAGGATAGGCAGTGAGGGGCAATGTAGGATGGAGAAAAGCACTGCGGGGTGGTCAACATGGGGAGGTCAGGGAACATGCAGTGGCAATGTAGGATAGGTTTCTGAAAAACATCACGGGGTGGTGCGCATTGTATGGGTGTGTGTTACATTACATTCACTAGTAGGAGTGAGAAAAGCATCACGGGGTGGTGCGCATTGTATGGGTGTGTGTTACATTACATTCACTAGTAGGAGTGAGAAACACATCACGGGGTGGTGCGCATTGTATGGGTGTGTGTTACATTACATTCACTAGGATGAGTGAGAAAAACATCACGGGGTGGTGCGCATTTTATGGGTGTGTGTTACATTACATTCACTAGTAGGAGTGAGAAAAACATCACGGGGTGCTGCGCATTTTATGGGTGTGTGTTACATTACATTCACTAGTAGGAGTGAGAAAAACATCACGGGGTGGTGCGCATTTTATGGGTGTGTGTTACATTACATTCACTAGTAGCAGTGAGAAAAACATCACAGGGTGGTGCGCATTGTATGGGTGTGTGTTACATTACATTCACTAGTAGGAGTGAGAAAAACATCACGGGGTGGTGCGCATTGTATGGGTGTGTGTTACATTACATTCACTAGTAGGAGTGAGAAAAACATCACGGGGTGGTGCGCATTGTATGGGTGTGTGTTACATTACATTCACTAATAAGAGTGAGAAAAACATCACGAACTGGTGCGCATTTTATGGGTGTGTGTTACATTACATTCACTAGTAGGAGTGAGAAAAACATCACGGGGTGGTGCGCATTGTATGGGTTTGTGTTACATTACATTCACTAGTAGGAGTGAGAAAAACATCACGGGGTGGTGCACATTGTATGGGTGTGTGTCACATTACATTCACTAGTAGGAGTGAGAAAAACATCACTGGGTGGTGGGCATTGTATGGGTGTGTGTTACATTAGATTCACTAGTAGGAGTGAGAAAAACATCACGGGGTGGTGCGCATTTTATGGGTGTGTGTTACATTAGATTCACTAGTAGGAGTGAGAAAAACATCACCGGGTGGTGCGCATTGTATGGGTATGTGTTACATTACATTCACTACTAGGAATGAGAAAAACATCACGGGGTGGTTTGAATCGGAGGGTCTGAATTAGGATAGGCAGTGAGTGGCAATGTAGGATGGAGAAAAGCACCGCGGGGTGGTCAGCATTGGGAGGTCAGGGAACATGCAGTGGCAATGTAGGATAGGTTTCTGAAAAACATCGCGGGGTGGTACGCATTGTATGGGTGTGTGTTACATTAGATTCACTAGTAGGAGTGACAAAAACATCATGGGGTAGTGCGCATTGTATGGGTGTGTGTTACATTACATTCACTAGTAGGAGTGAGAAAAACATCACGGGGTGGTGTGAATCGGAGGGTCTGAAGAAGGATAGGCAGTGAGGGGCAATGTAGGATGGAGAAAAGCACCGCGGGGTGGTCAGCATGGGGAGGTCAGGGAACATGCAGTGGCAATGTACGATAGGTTTCTGAAAAACATCGCGGGGTGGTGCGCATTGTATGGGTGTGTGTTACATTACATTCACTAGTAGGAGTGAGAAAAACATCACGGGGTGGTGCGCATTGTATGGGTGTGTGTTACATTACATTCACTAGTAGGAGTGAGAAAAACATCACGGGGTGGTGCGCATTGTATGGGTGTGTGTTACATTACATTCACTAGTAGGAGTGAGAAAAACATCACGGGGTATTGCGCATTGTATGGGTGTGTGTTACATTACATTCACTAGTAGGAGTGAGAAAAACATCACGGGGTGGTGCGCATTGTATGGGTGTGTGTTACATTACATTCACTAGTAGGAGTGAGAAAAACATCACGGGGTGGTGCGCATTGTATGGGTGTGTGTTACATTACATTCACTAGTAGGAGTGAGAAAAACATCACGGGGTGGTGCGCATTGTATGGGTGTGTGTTACATTACATTCACTAGTAGGAGTGAGAAAAACATCACGGGGTGGTGCACATTGTATGGGTGTGTGTTACATTACATTCACAACTAGCAGTGAGAAAATCATCACGGGGTGGTGCGCATTTTATGGGTGTGTGTTACATTACATTCACTAGTAGGAGTGAGAAAAACATCACGGGGTGGTGCGCATTGTATGGGTGTGTGTTACATTACATTCACTAGTAGGAGTGAGAAAAACATCACGGGGTGGTGCACATTGTATGGGTGTGTGTCACATTACATTCACTAGTAGGAGTGAGAAAAACATCACTGGGTGGTGGGCATTGTATGGGTGTGTGTTACATTAGATTCACTAGTAGGAGTGAGAAAAACATCACGGGGTGGTGCGCATTTTATGGGTGTGTGTTACATTAGATTCACTAGTAGGAGTGAGAAAAACATCACCGGGTGGTGCGCCTTGTATGGGTATGTGTTACATTACATTCACTACTAGGAATGAGAAAAACATCACGGGGTGGTTTGAATCGGAGAGTCTGAATTAGGATAGGCAGTGAGTGGCAATGTAGGATGGAGAAAAGCACCGCGGGGTGGTCAGCATTGGGAGGTCAGGGAACATGCAGTGGCAATGTAGGATAGGTTTCTGAAAAACATCGCGGGGTGGTACGCATTGTATGGGTGTGTGTTACATTAGATTCACTAGTAGGAGTGACAAAAACATCATGGGGTGGTGCGCATTGTATGGGTGTGTGTTACATTACATTCACTAGTAGGAGTGAGAAAAACATCACGGGGTGGTGTGAATCAGAGGGTCTGAAGAAGGATAGGCAGTGAGGGGCAATGTAGGATGGAGAAAAGCACCGCGGGGTGGTCAGCATGGGGAGGTCAGGGAACATGCAGTGGCAATGTACGATAGGTTTCTGAAAAACATCGCGGGGTGGTGCGCATTGTATGGGTGTGTGTTACATTACATTCACTAGTAGGAGTGAGAAAAACATCACGGGGTGGTGCGCATTGTATGGGTGTGTGTTACATTACATTCACTAGTAGGAGTGAGAAAAACATCACGGGGTGGTGCGCATTGTATGGGTGTGTGTTACATTACATTCACTAGTAGGAGTGAGAAAAACATCACGGGGTATTGCGCATTGTATGGGTGTGTGTTACATTACATTCACTAGTAGGAGTGAGAAAAACATCACGGGGTGGTGCGCATTGTATGGGTGTGTGTTACATTACATTCACTAGTAGGAGTGAGAAAAACATCACGGGGTGGTGCGCATTGTATGGGTGTGTGTTACATTACATTCACTAGTAGGAGTGAGAAAAACATCACGGGGTGGTGCGCATTGTATGGGTGTGTGTTACATTACATTCACTAGTAGGAGTGAGAAAAACATCACGGGGTGGTGCGCATTGTATGGGTGTGTGTTACATTACATTCACAACTAGCAGTGAGAAAATCATCACGGGGTGGTGCGCATTGTATGGGTGTGTGTTACATTACATTCACTAGTAGGAGTGAGAAAAACAACACGGGGTGGTGTGAATCGGAGGGTCTGAAGAAGGATAGGCAGTGAGGGGCAATGTAGAATGGAGAAAAGCACTGCGGGGTGGTCAACCTGGGGAGGTCAGGGAACATGCAGTGGCAATGTAGGATAGGTTTCTGAAAAACATCACGGGGTGGTGCGCATTGTATGGGTGTGTGTTACATTACATTCACTAGTAGGAGTGAGAAAAGCATCACGGGGTGGTGCGCATTGTATGGGTGTGTGTTACATTACATTCACTAGTAGGAGTGAGAAAAACATCACGGGGTGGTGCGCATTGTATGGGTGTGTGTTACATTACATTCACTAGTAGGAGTGAGAAAAACGTCACGGGGTGGTGCGCATTGTATGGGTGTGTGTTACATTACATTCACTAGTAGGAGTGAGAAAAACATCAAGGGGTGGTGCGCATTGTATGGATGTGTGTTACATTACATTCACTAGTAGGAGTGAGAAAAATATCACGGGGTGGTGCGCATTGTATGGGTGTGTGTTACATTACATTCACTAGTAGGAGTGAGAAAAACATTACGGGGTGGTGCGCATTGTATGGGTGTGTGTTACATTACATTCAGTACTAGGAGTGAGAAAATCATCACGGGGTTGTGTGAATCGGAGGGTCTGAATTAGGATAGGCAGTGAGTGGCAATGTAGGATGGAGAAAAGCACCGCGGGGTGGTCAGCATGGGGATGTCAGGGAACATGCAATGGCAATGTAGGATAGGTTTCTGAAAAACATCCCGGGATGGTGCGCATTGTATGGGTGTGTGTTACATTACATTCACTAGTAGGAGTGAGAAAAACATCAAGGGGTGGTGCGCATTGTATGGGTGTGTGTTACATTACATTCACTAGTAGGAGTGAGAAAAACATCACGGGGTGGTGCGCATTGTATGGGTGTGTGTTACATTACATTCACTAGTAGGAGTGAGAAAAACATCACGGGGTGGTGCGCATTTTATGGGTGTGTGTTACATTACATTCACTAGTAGGAGTGAGAAAAACATCACGGGGTGTTGCGCATTTTATGGGTGTGTGTTACATTACATTCACTAGTAGGAATGAGAAAAACATCATGGGGTGGTGCGCATTGTATGGGTGTGTGTTACATTACATTCACTAGTAGCAGTGAGAAAAACATCACGGGGTGGTGTGCATTGTATGGGTGTGTGTTACATTACATTCACTAGCAGGAGTGAGAAAAACATCACGGGGTGGTGCGCATTGTATGGGTGTGTGTAACATTACATTCACTAATAGGAGTGAGAAAAACATCACGAACTGGTGCTCATTGTATGGGTGTGTGTTACATTACATTCACTAGTAGGAGTGAGAAAAACATCACGGGGTGGTGCGCACTGTATGGATGTGTGTTACATTACATTCACTAGTAGCAGTGAGAAAAACATCACAGGGTGGTGGGCATTGTATGGGTGTGTGTTACATTAGATTCACTAGTAGGAGTGAGAAAAACATCACGGGGTGGTGCGCATTGTATGGGTGTGTGTTACATTAGATTCACTAGTAGAAGTGAGAAAAACATCACGGGGTGGTGCGCATTGTATGGGTGTGTGTTACATTACATTCACAACTAGCAGTGAGAAAATCATCACGGGGTGGTGCGCATTGTATGGGTGTGTGTTACATTACATTCACTAGTAGGAGTGAGAAAAACATCACGGGGTGGTGTGAATCGGAGGGTCTGAAGAAGGATAGGCAGTGAGGGGCAATGTAGGATGGAGAAAAGCACTGCGGGGTGGTCAACATGGGGAGGTCAGGGAACATGCAGTGGCAATGTAGGATAGGTTTCTGAAAAACATCACGGGGTGGTGCGCATTGTATGGGTGTGTGTTACATTACATTCACTAGTAGGAGTGAGAAAAGCATCACGGGGTGGTGCGCATTGTATGGGTGTGTGTTACATTACATTCACTAGTAGGAGTGAGAAAAACATCACGGGGTGGTGCGCATTGTATGGGTGTGTGTTACATTACATTCACTAGTAGCAGTGAGAAAAACGTCACGGGGTGGTGCGCATTGTATGGGTGTGTGTTACATTACATTCACTAGTAGGAGTGAGAAAAACATCACGGGGTGGCGCGCATTGTATGGGTGTGTGTTACATTACATTCACTAGTAGGAGTGAGAAAAACATCACGGGGTGGTTCGCATTGTATGGGTGTGTGTTACATTACATTCACTAGTAGGAGTGAGAAAAACATCACGCGGTGGTGCGCATTGTATGGGTGTGTGTTACATTTCATTCACTAGTAGCAGTGAGAAAAACGTCACGTGGTGGTGCGCATTGTATGGGTGTGTGTTACATTACATTCACTAGTAGGAGTGAGAAAAACATCACGGGGTGGTGTGAATCGGAGGGTCTGAATTTGGATAGGCAGTGAGTGGCAATGTAGGATGGAGAAAAGCTCTGCGGGGTGGTCAGCATGGGGAGGTCAGGAACATGCAGTGGCAATGTAGGATAGGTTTCTGAAAAACATCACGGGGTGGTGCGCATTGTATGGGTGTGTGTTACATTACATTCACTAGTAGGAGTGAGAAAAACATCACGGGGTGGTGCGCATTGTATGGGTGTGTGTTACATTACATTCACAAGTAGCAGTGAGAAAATCATCACGGGGTGGTGCACATTGTATGGGTGTGTGTCACATTACATTCACTAGTAGGAGTGAGAAAAACATCACTGGGTGGGGGGCATTGTATGGGTGTGTGTTACATTAGATTCACTAGTAGGAGTGAGAAAAACATCACGGGGTGGTGCGCATTGTATGGGTGTGTGTTACATTAGATTCACTAGTAGAAGTGAGAAAAACATCACGGGGTGGTGCGCATTGTATGGGTGTGTGTTACATTACATTCACTAGTAGGAGTGAGAAAAACATCACGGGGTGGTGTGAATCGGAGGGTCTGAAGAAGGATAGGCAGTGAGGGGCAATGTAGGATGGAGAAAAGCACCGCGGGGTGGTCAGCATGGGGAGGTCAGGGAACATGCAGTGGCAATGTAGGATAGGTTTCTGAAAAACATCGCGGGGTGGTGCGCATTATATGGGTGTGTGCTACATTACATTCACTAGTAGGAGTGAGAAAAACATCACGGGGTGGTGCGCATTGTATGGGTGTGTGTTACATTACATTCACTAGTAGGAGTGAGAAAAACATCACGGGGTGGTGCGCATTGTATGGGAGTGTGTTACATTACATTCACTAGTAGGAGTGAGAAAAACATCACGGGGTGGTGCGCATTGTATGGGTGTGTGTTACATTACATTAACTAGTAGGAGTGAGAAAAACATCACGGGGTGGTGCGCATTGTATGGGTGTGTGTTACATTACATTCACTAGTAGGAGTGAGAAAAACATCACGGGGTGGTGCGCATTGTATGGGTGTGTGTTACATTACATTCACAACTAGCAGTGAGAAAATCATCACGGGGTGGTGCGCATTGTATGGGTGTGTGTTACATTACATTCACTAGTAGGAGTGAGAAAAACATCACAGGGTGGTGTGAATCGGAGGGTCTGAAGAAGGATAGGCACTGAGGGGCAATGTAGGATGGAGAAAAGCACTGCGGGTTGGTCAACATGGGGAGGTCAGGGAACATGCAGTGGCAATGTAGGATAGGTTTCTGAAAAACATCATGGGGTGGTGCGCATTGTATGGGTGTGTGTTACATTACATTCACTAGTAGGAGTGAGAAAAGCATCACGGGGTGGTGTGCATTGTATGGGTGTGTGTTACATTACATTCACTAGTAGGAGTGAGAAAAACATCACGGGGTGGTGCGCATTGTATGGGTGTGTGTTACATTACATTCACTAGTAGGAGTGAGAAAAACGTCACGGGGTGGTGCGCATTGTATGGGTGTGTGTTACATTACATTCACTAGTAGGAGTGAGAAAAACATCACAGGGTGGTGCGCATTGTATGGGTGTGTGTTACATTACATTCACTAGTAGGAGTGAGAAAAACATCAAGGGGTGGTGCGCATTGTATGGGTGTGTGTTACATTACATTCACTAGTAGGAGTGAGAAAAACATCACGGGGTGGTGCGCATTGTATGGGTGTGTGTTACATTACATTCACTAGTAGGAGTGAGAAAAACGTCACGGGGTGGTGCGCATTGTATGGGTGTGTGTTACATTACATTCACTAGTAGGAGTGAGAAAAACGTCACGGGGTGGTGCGCATTGTATGGGTGTGTGTTACATTACATTCACTAGTAGGAGTGAGAAAAACATCAAGGGGTGGTGCGCATTGTATAGGTGTGTGTTACATTACATTCACTAGTAGGAGTGAGAAAAACATCACGGGGTGGTGCGCATTGTATGGGTGTGTGTTACATTACATTCACTAGTAGGAGTGAGAAAAACATCACGGGGTGGTGCGCATTTTATGGGTGTGTGTTACATTACATTCACTAGTAGGAGTGAGAAAAACATCACGGGGTGCTGCGCAATTTATGGGTGTGTGTTACATTACATTCACTAGTAGGAGTGAGAAAAACATCATGGGGTGGTGCGCATTGTATGGGTGTGTGTTACATTACATTCACTAGTAGCAGTGAGAAAAACATCACGGGGTGGCGTGCATTGTATGGGTGTGTGTTACATTACATTCACTAGTAGGAGTGAGAAAAACATCACGGGGTGGTGCGCATTGTATGGGTGTGTGTTACATTACATTCACTAATAGGAGTGAGAAAAACATCACGAACTGGTGCGCATTGTATGGGTGTGTGTTACATTACATTCACTAGTAGGAGAGAGAAAAACATCACGGGGTGTTGCGCATTGTATGGGTGTGTGTTACATTACATTCACTAGTAGGAGTGAGAAAAACATCACGGGGTGGTGTGAATCAGAGGGTCTGAATTTGGATAGGCAGTGAGTGGCAATGTAGGATGGAGAAAAGCACTGCGGGGTGGTCAGCATGGGGAGGTCAGGGTACATGCAGTGCCAATGTAGGATAGGTTTCTGAAAAACATCGCGGGGTGGTGCACGTTGTATGCGTGTGTGTTAAATTACATTCACTAGTAGGAGTGAGAAAAACATCACGGGGTGGTGTGAATCGGAGGGTCTGAATTAGGATAGGCAGTGAGTGGCAATGTAGGATGGAGAAAAGCTCTGCGGGGTGGTCAGCATGGGGAGGTCAGGGAACATGCAGTGGCAATGTAGGATATGTTTCTGAAAAACATCACGGGGTGGTGCGCATTGTATGGGTGTGTGTTACATTACATTCACTAGTAGGAATGAGAAAAACATCACTGGGTGGTGCGCATTGTATGGGTGTGTGTTACATTACATTCACTAGTAGGAGTGAGAAAAACATCACGGGGTGGTGCGCATTGTATGGGTGTGTGTTACATTACATTCACTAGTAGGAGTGAGAAAAACATCACGGCGTGGTGCGCATTGTATGGGTGTGTGTTACGTTACATTCACTAGTTAGGAGTGAGAAAAACATCACAGCGTGGTGCGCATTGTATGGGTGTGTGTTACATTACATTCACTAGTAGGAGTGAGAAAAACATCACAGCGTGGTGCGCATTGTATGGGTGTGTGTTACATTACATTCACTAGTAGGAGTGAGAAAAATATCACGGGGTGGTGCGCATTGTATGGGTGTGTATTACATTACATTCACTAGTAGGAGTGAGAAACACATCACGGGGTGGTGCGCATTGCATGGGTGTGTGTTACATTACATTCACTAGTAGGAGTGAGAAAAACATCACGGGGTGGTGCGCATTTTATGGGTGTGTGTTACATTACATTCATTAGTAGGAGTGAGAAAAACATCACGGGGTGCTGCGCATTTTATGCGTGTGTGTTACATTACATTCACTAGTAAGAGTGAGAAAAACATCACGGGGTGGTGCGCATTGTATGGGTGTGTGTTACATTACATTCACTAGTAGCAGTGAGAAAAACATCACGGGGTGGTGCGCATTGTATGGGTGTGCGTTACATTACATTCACTGTAGGAGTGAGAAAAACATCACGGGGTGGTGCGCATTGTATGGGTGTGTGTTACATTACATTCACTAGTAGGAGTGAGAAAAACATCACGGGGTGGTGCGCATTGTATGGGTGTGTGTTACATTACATTCACAAGTAGCAGTGAGAAAATCATCACGGGGTGGTGCACATTGTATGGGTGTGTGTCACATTACATTCACTAGTAGGAGTGAGAAAAACATCACTGGGTGGGGGGCATTGTATGGGTGTGTGTTACATTAGATTCACTAGTAGGAGTGAGAAAAACATCACGGGGTGGTGCGCATTGTATGGGTGTGTGTTACATTAGATTCACTAGTAGAAGTGAGAAAAACATCACGGGGTGGTGCGCATTGTATGGGTGTGTGTTACATTACATTCACTAGTAGGAGTGAGAAAAACATCACGGGGTGGTGCGCATTTTATGGGTGTGTGTTACATTACATTCACTAGTAGGAGTGAGAAAAACATCACGGGGTGTTGCGCATTTTATGGGTGTGTGTTACATTACATTCACTAGTAGGAATGAGAAAAACATCATGGGGTGGTGCGCATTGTATGGGTGTGTGTTACATTACATTCACTAGTAGCAGTGAGAAAAACATCACGGGGTGGTGTGCATTGTATGGGTGTGTGTTACATTACATTCACTAGTAGGAGTGAGAAAAACATCACGGGGTGGTGCGCATTGTATGGGTGTGTGTTACATTACATTCACTAATAGGAGTGAGAAAAACATCACGAACTGGTGCGCATTGTATGGGTGTGTGTTACATTACATTCACTAGTAGGAGTGAGAAAAACATCACGGGGTGGTGCGCACTGTATGGATGTGTGTTACATTACATTCACTAGTAGCAGTGAGAAAAACATCACAGGGTGGTGGGCATTGTATGGGTGTGTGTTACATTAGATTCACTAGTAGGAGTGAGAAAAACATCACGGGGTGTTGCGTATTGTATGGGTGTGTGTTACATTAGATTCACTAGTAGAAGTGAGAAAAACATCACGGGGTGGTGCGCATTGTATGGGTGTGTGTTACATTACATTCACAACTAGCAGTGAGAAAATCATCACGGGGTGGTGCGCATTGTATGGGTGTGTGTTACATTACATTCACTAGTAGGAGTGAGAAAAACATCACGGGGTGGTGTGAATCGGAGGGTCTGAAGAAGGATAGGCAGTGAGGGGCAATGTAGGATGGAGAAAAGCACTGCGGAGTGGTCAACATGGGGAGGTCAGGGAACATGCAGTGGCAATGTAGGATAGGTTTCTGAAAAACATCACGGGGTGGTGCGCATTGTATGGGTGTGTGTTACATTACATTCACTAGTAGGAGTGAGAAAAGCATCACGGGGTGGTGCGCATTGTATGGGTGTGTGTTACATTACATTCACTAGTAGGAGTGAGAAAAACATCACGGGGTGGTGCGCATTGTATGGGTGTGTGTTACATTACATTCACTAGTAGCAGTGAGAAAAACGTCACGGGGTGGTGCGCATTGTATGGGTGTGTGTTACATTACATTCACTAGTAGGAGTGAGAAAAACATCACGGGGTGGCGCGCATTGTATGGGTGTGTGTTACATTACATTCACTAGTAGGAGTGAGAAAAACATCACGGGGTGGTTCGCATTGTATGGGTGTGTGTTACATTACATTCACTAGTAGGAGTGAGAAAAACATCACGCGGTGGTGCGCATTGTATGGGTGTGTGTTACATTACATTCACTAGTAGCAGTGAGAAAAACGTCACGTGGTGGTGCGCATTGTATGGGTGTGTGTTACATTACATTCACTAGTAGGAGTGAGAAAAACATCACGGGGTGGTGTGAATCGGAGGGTCTGAATTTGGATAGGCAGTGAGTGGCAATGTAGGATGGAGAAAAGCTCTGCGGGGTGGTCAGCATGGGGAGGTCAGGGAACATGCAGTGGCAATGTAGGATATGTTTCTGAAAAACATCACGGGGTGGTGCGCATTGTATGGGTGTGTGTTACATTACATTCACTAGTAGGAGTGAGAAAAACATCACGGGGTGGTGCGCATTGTATGGGTGTGTGTTACATTATATTCACTAGTAGGAGTGAGAAAAACATCACAGCGTGGTGCGCATTGTATGGGTGTGTGTTACATTACATTCACTAGTAGGAGTGAGAAAAACATCACAGCGTGGTGCGCATTGTATGGGTGTGTGTTACATTACATTCACTAGTAGGAGTGAGAAAAATGTCACGGGGTGGTGCGCATTGTATGGGTGTGTGTTACATTACATTCACTAGTAGGAGTGAGAAAAACATCACGGGGTGGTGCGCATTGTATGGGTGTGTGTTACATTACATTCACTATTAGGAGTGAGAAAAATATCACGGGGTGGTGCGCATTGTATGGGTGTGTGTTACATTACATTCACTAGTAGGAGTGAGAAAAACATTACGGGGTGGTGCGCATTGTATGGGTGTGTGTTACATTACATTCACTACTAGGAGTGAGAAAATCATCACGGGGTGGTGTGAATCGGAGGGTCTGAATTAGGATAGGCAGTGAGTGGCAATGTAGGATGGAGAAAAGCACCGCGGGGTGGTCAGCATGGGGAGGTCAGGGAACATGCAGTGGCAATGTAGGATAGGTTTCTGAAAAACATCGCGGGGTGGTGCGCATTGTATGGGTGTGTGTTACATTACATTCACTAGTAGGAGTGAGAAAAATATCACGGGGTGGTGCGCATTGTATGGGTGTGTATTACATTACATTCACTAGTAGGAGTGAGAAACACATCACGGAGTGGTGCGCATTGCATGGGTGTGTGTTACATTACATTCACTAGTAGGAGTGAGAAAAACATCACGGGGTGGTGCGCATTTTATGGGTGTGTGTTACATTACATTCATTAGTAGGAGTGAGAAAAACATCACGGGGTGCTGCGCATTTTATGCGTGTGTGTTACATTACATTCACTAGTAAGAGTGAGAAAAACATCACGGGGTGGTGCGCATTGTATGGGTGTGTGTTACATTACATTCACTAGTAGCAGTGAGAAAAACATCACGGGGTGGTGCGCATTGTATGGGTGTGTGTTACATTACATTCACTGTAGGAGTGAGAAAAACATCACGGGGTGGTGCGCATTGTATGGGTGTGTGTTACATTACATTCACTAGTAGGAGTGAGAAAAACATCACGGGGTGGTGCGCATTGTATGGGTGTGTGTTACATTACATTCACAAGTAGCAGTGAGAAAATCATCACGGGGTGGTGCACATTGTATGGGTGTGTGTCACATTACATTCACTAGTAGGAGTGAGAAAAACATCACTGGGTGGGGGGCATTGTATGGGTGTGTGTTACATTACATTCACTAATAGGAGTGAGAAAAACATCACGAACTGGTGCGCATTGTATGGGTGTGTGTTACATTACATTCACTAGTAGGAGTGAGAAAAACATCACGGGGTGGTGCGCACTGTATGGATGTGTGTTACATTACATTCACTAGTAGCAGTGAGAAAAACATCACAGGGTGGTGGGCATTGTATGGGTGTCTGTTACATTAGATTCACTAGTAGGAGTGAGAAAAACATCACGGGGTGTTGCGTATTGTATGGGTGTGTGTTACATTAGATTCACTAGTAGAAGTGAGAAAAACATCACGGGGTGGTGCGCATTGTATGGGTGTGTGTTACATTACATTCACAACTAGCAGTGAGAAAATCATCACGGGGTGGTGCGCATTGTATGGGTGTGTGTTACATTACATTCACTAGTAGGAGTGAGAAAAACATCACGGGGTGGTGTGAATCGGAGGGTCTGAAGAAGGATAGGCAGTGAGGGGCAATGTAGGATGGAGAAAAGCACTGCGGGGTGGTCAACATGGGGAGGTCAGGGAACATGCAGTGGCAATGTAGGATAGGTTTCTGAAAAACATCACGGGGTGGTGCGCATTGTATGGGTGTGTGTTACATTACATTCACTAGTAGGAGTGAGAAAAGCATCACGGGGTGGTGCGCATTGTATGGGTGTGTGTTACATTACATTCACTAGTAGGAGTGAGAAAAACATCACGGGGTGGTGCGCATTGTATGGGTGTGTGTTACATTACATTCACTAGTAGCAGTGAGAAAAACGTCACGGGGTGGTGCGCATTGTATGGGTGTGTGTTACATTACATTCACTAGTAGGAGTGAGAAAAACATCACGGGGTGGCGCGCATTGTATGGGTGTGTGTTACATTACATTCACTAGTAGGAGTGAGAAAAACATCACGGGGTGGTTCGCATTGTATGGGTGTGTGTTACATTACATTCACTAGTAGGAGTGAGAAAAACATCACGCGGTGGTGCGCATTGTATGGGTGTGTGTTACATTACATTCACTAGTAGCAGTGAGAAAAACGTCACGTGGTGGTGCGCATTGTATGGGTGTGTGTTACATTACATTCACTAGTAGGAGTGAGAAAAACATCACGGGGTGGTGTGAATCGGAGGGTCTGAATTTGGATAGGCAGTGAGTGGCAATGTAGGATGGAGAAAAGCTCTGCGGGGTGGTCAGCATGGGGAGGTCAGGGAACATGCAGTGGCAATGTAGGATATGTTTCTGAAAAACATCACGGGGTGGTGCGCATTGTATGGGTGTGTGTTACATTACATTCACTAGTAGGAGTGAGAAAAACATCACGGGGTGGTGCGCATTGTATGGGTGTGTGTTACATTATATTCACTAGTAGGAGTGAGAAAAACATCACAGCGTGGTGCGCATTGTATGGGTGTGTGTTACATTACATTCACTAGTAGGAGTGAGAAAAACATCACAGCGTGGTGCGCATTGTATGGGTGTGTGTTACATTACATTCACTAGTAGGAGTGAGAAAAACGTCACGGGGTGGTGCGCATTGTATGGGTGTGTGTTACATTACATTCACTAGTAGGAGTGAGAAAAACATCACGGGGTGGTGCGCATTGTATGGGTGTGTGTTACATTACATTCACTATTAGGAGTGAGAAAAATATCACGGGGTGGTGCGCATTGTATGGGTGTGTGTTACATTACATTCACTAGTAGGAGTGAGAAAAACATTACGGGGTGGTGCGCATTGTATGGGTGTGTGTTACATTACATTCACTACTAGGAGTGAGAAAATCATCACGGGGTGGTGTGAATCGGAGGGTCTGAATTAGGATAGGCAGTGAGTGGCAATGTAGGATGGAGAAAAGCACCGCGGGGTGGTCAGCATGGGGAGGTCAGGGAACATGCAGTGGCAATGTAGGATAGGTTTCTGAAAAACATCGCGGGGTGGTGCGCATTGTATGGGTGTGTGTTACATTACATTCACTAGTAGGAGTGAGAAAAATATCACGGGGTGGTGCGCATTGTATGGGTGTGTATTACATTACATTCACTAGTAGGAGTGAGAAACACATCACGGGGTGGTGCGCATTGCATGGGTGTGTGTTACATTACATTCACTAGTAGGAGTGAGAAAAACATCACGGGGTGGTGCGCATTTTATGGGTGTGTGTTACATTACATTCATTAGTAGGAGTGAGAAAAACATCACGGGGTGCTGCGCATTTTATGCGTGTGTGTTACATTACATTCACTAGTAAGAGTGAGAAAAACATCACGGGGTGGTGCGCATTGTATGGGTGTGTGTTACATTACATTCACTAGTAGCAGTGAGAAAAACATCACGGGGTGGTGCGCATTGTATGGGTGTGTGTTACATTACATTCACTGTAGGAGTGAGAAAAACATCACGGGGTGGTGCGCATTGTATGGGTGTGTGTTACATTACATTCACTAGTAGGAGTGAGAAAAACATCACGGGGTGGTGCGCATTGTATGGGTGTGTGTTACATTACATTCACAAGTAGCAGTGAGAAAATCATCACGGGGTGGTGCACATTGTATGGGTGTGTGTCACATTACATTCACTAGTAGGAGTGAGAAAAACATCACTGGGTGGGGGGCATTGTATGGGTGTGTGTTACATTAGATTCACTAGTAGGAGTGAGAAAAACATCACGAGGTGGTGCGCATTGTATGGGTGTGTGTTACATTAGATTCACTAGTAGAAGTGAGAAAAACATCACGGGGTGGTGCGCATTGTATGGGTGTGTGTTACATTACATTCACTAGTAGGAGTGAGAAAAACATCACGGGGTGGTGTGAATCGGAGGGTCTGAAGAAGGATAGGCAGTGAGGGGCTATGTAGGATGGAGAAAAGCACCGCGGGGTGGTCAGCATGGGGAGGTCAGGGAACATGCAGTGGCAATGTAGGATAGGTTTCTGAAAAACATCGCGGGGTGGTGCGCATTATATGGGTGTGTGCTACATTACATTCACTAGTAGGAGTGAGAAAAACATCACGGGGTGGTGCGCATTGTATGGGTGTGTGTTACATTACATTCACTAGTAGGATTGAGAAAAACATCACGGGGTGGTGCGCATTGTATGGGAGTGTGTTACATTACATTCACTAGTAGGAGTGAGAAAAACATCACGGGGTGGTGCGCATTGTATGGGTGTGTATTACATTACATTCACTAGTAGGAGTGAGAAAAACATCACGGGGTGGTGCGCATTGTATGGGTGTGTGTTACATTACATTCACTAGTAGGAGTGAGAAAAACATCACGGGGTGGTGCGCATTGTATGGGTGTGTGTTACATTACATTCACAACTAGCAGTGAGAAAATCATCACGGGGTGGTGCGCATTGTATGGGTGTGTGTTACATTACATTCACTAGTAGGAGTGAGAAAAACATCACAGGGTGGTGTGAATCGGAGGGTCTGAAGAAGGATAGGCACTGAGGGGCAATGTAGGATGGAGAAAAGCACTGCGGGGTGGTCAACATGGGGAGGTCAGGGAACATGCAGTGGCAATGTAGGATAGGTTTCTGAAAAACATCACGGGGTGGTGCGCATTGTATGGGTGTGTGTTACATTACATTCACTAGTAGGAGTGAGAAAAGCATCACGGGGTGGTGTACATTGTATGGGTGTGTGTTACATTACATTCACTAGTAGGAGTGAGAAAAACATCACGGGGTGGTGCGCATTGTATGGGTGTGTGTTACATTACATTCACTAGTAGGAGTGAGAAAAACGTCACGGGGTGGTGCGCATTGTATGGGTGTGTGTTACATTACATTCACTAGTAGGAGTGAGAAAAACATCACGGGGTGGTGCGCATTGTATGGGTGTGTGTTACATTACATTCACTAGTAGGAGTGAGAAAAACATCAAGGGGTGGTGCGCATTGTATGGGTGTGTGTTACATTACATTCACTAGTAGGAGTGAGAAAAACATCACGGGGTGGTGCGCATTGTATGGGTGTGTGTTACATTACATTCACTAGTAGGAGTGAGAAAAACATCACGGGGTGGTGCGCATTTTATGGGTGTGTGTTACATTACATTCACTAGTAGGAGTGAGAAAAACATCACGGGGTGGTGCGCATTGTATGGGTGTGTGTTACATTACATTCACTAGTAGGAGTGAGAAAAACATCATGGGGTGGTGCGCATTGTATGGGTGTGTGTTACATTACATTCACTAGTAGCAGTGAGAAAAACATCACGGGGTGGCCTGCATTGTATGGGTGTGTGTTACATTACATTCACTAGTAGGAGTGAGAAAAACATCACGGGGTGGTGCGCATTGTATGGGTGTGTGTTACATTACATTCACTAATAGGAGTGAGAAAAACATCACGAACTGGTGCGCATTGTATGGGTGTGTGTTACATTACATTCACTAGTAGGAGAGAGAAAAACATCACGGGGTGTTGCGCATTGTATGGGTGTGTGTTACATTACATTCACTAGTAGGAGTGAGAAAAACATCACGGGGTGGTGTGAATCGGAGGGTCTGGATTAGGATAGGCAGTGAGTGGCAATGTAGGATGGAGAAAAGCTCTGCGGGGTGGTCAGCATGGGGAGGTCAGGGAACATGCAGTGGCAATGTAGGATATGTTTCTGAAAAACATCACGGGGTGGTGCGCATTGTATGGGTGTGTGTTACATTACATTCACTAGTAGGAATGAGAAAAACATCACGGGGTGGTGCGCATTGTATGGGTGTGTGTTACATTACATTCACTAGTAGGAGTGAGAAAAACATCACGGGGTGGTGCGCATTGTATGGGTGTGTGTTACATTACATTCACTAGTAGGAGTGAGAAAAACATCACGGCGTGGTGCGCATTGTATGGGTGTGTGTTACATTACATTCACTAGTTAGGAGTGAGAAAAACATCACAGCGTGGTGCGCAATGTATGGGTGTGTGTTACATTACATTCACTAGTAGGAGTGAGAAAAACATCACAGCGTGGTGCGCATTGCATGGGTGTGTGTTACATTACATTCACTAGAAGGAGTGAGAAAAACGTCACGGGGTGGTGCGCATTGTATGGGTGTGTGTTACATTACATTCACTAGTAGGAGTGAGAAAAACATCACGGGGTGGTGCGCATTGTATGGGTGTGTGTTACATTACATTCACTAGTAGGAGTGAGAAAAATATCACGGGGTGGTGCGCATTGTATGGGTGTGTGTTACATTACATTCACTAGTAGGAGTGAGAAAAACATTACGGGGTGGTGTGCATTGTATGGGTGTGTGTTACATTACATTCACTACTAGGAGTGAGAAAATCATCACGGGGTGGTGTGAATCGGAGGGTCTGAATTAGGATAGGCAGTGAGTGGCAATGTAGGATGGAGAAAAGCACCGCGGGGTGGTCAGCATGGGGAGGTCAGGGAACATGCAGTGGCAATGTAGGATAGGTTTCTGAAAAACATCGCGGGGTGGTGCGCATTGTATGGGTGTGTGTTACATTATATTCACTAGTAGGAGTGAGAAAAACGTCACGGGGTGGTGCGCATTGTATGGGTGTGTGTTACATTACATTCACTAGTAGGAGTGAGAAACACATCACGGGGTGGTGCGCATTGTATGGGTGTGTGTTACATTACATTCACTAGTAGGAGTGAGAAAAACATCACGGGGTGGTGCGCATTTTATGGGTGTGTGTTACATTACATTCACTAGTAGGAGTGAGAAAAACATCACGGGGTGCTGCGCATTTTATGGGTGTGTGTTACATTACATTCACTAGTAGGAGTGAGAAAAACATCACGGGGTGGTGCGCATTTTATGGGTGTGTGTTACATTACATTCACTAGTTGCAGTGAGAAAAACATCACGGGGTGGTGCGCATTGTATGGGTGTGTGTTACATTACATTCACTAGTAGGAGTGAGAAAAACATCACGGGGTGGTGCGCATTGTATGGGTGTGTGTTACATTACATTCACTAGTAGGAGTGAGAAAAACATCACGGGGTGGTGCGCATTGTATGGGTGTGTGTTACATTACATTCACAAGTAGCAGTGAGAAAATCATCACGGGGTGGTGCGCATTGTATGGGTGTGTGTTACATTACATTCACTAGTAGGAGTGAGAAAAACATCACGGGGTGGTGTGAATCGGAGGGTCTGAATTAGGATAGGCAGTGAGTGGCAATGCAGGATGGAGAAAAGCACCGCGGGGTGGTCAGCATGGGGAGGTCAGGGAACATGAAGTGGCAATTTAGGATAGGTTTCTGAAAAACATCGCGGGGTGGTGCGCATTGTATGGGTGTATGTTACATTACATTCACTAGTAGGAGTGAGAAAAACATCACGGGGTGGTGCGCATTGTATGGGTGTGTGTTACATTACATTCACTAGTAGGAGTGAGAAAAACATCACGGGGTGGTGCACATTGTATGGGTGTGTGTCACATTACATTCACTAGTAGGAGTGAGAAAAACATCACTGGGTGGTGGGCATTGTATGGGTGTGTGTTACATTAGATTCACTAGTAGGAGTGAGAAAAACATCACGGGGTGGTGCGCATTTTATGGGTGTGTGTTACATTAGATTCACTAGTAGGAGTGAGAAAAACATCACGGGGTGGTGCGCATTGTATGGGTGTGTGTTATATTACATTCACAAGTAGGAGTGAGAAAAATATCACCGGGTGATGCGCATTGTATGGGTATGTGTTACATTACATTCACTACTAGGAATGAGAAAAACATCACGGGGTGGTTTGAATCGGAGGGTCTGAATTAGGATAGGCAGTGAGTGGCAATGTAGGATGGAGAAAAGCACCGCGGGGTGGTCAGCATTGGGAGGTCAGGGAACATGCAGTGGCAATGTAGGATAGGTTTCTGAAAAACATCGCGGGGTGGTACGCATTTTATGGGTGTGTGTTACATTAGATTCACTAGTAGGAGTGACAAAAACATCATGGGGTGGTGCGCATTGTATGGGTGTGTGTTACATTACATTCACTAGTAGGAGTGAGAAAAACATCACGGGGTGGTGTGAATCGGAGGGTCTGAAGAAGGATAGGCAGTGAGGGGCAATGTAGGATGGAGAAAAGCACCGCGGGGTGGTCAGCATGGGGAGGTCAGGGAACATGCAGTGGCAATGTACGATAGGTTTCTGAAAAACATCGCGGGGTGGTGCGCATTGTATGGGTGTGTGTTACATTACATTCACTAGTAGGAGTGAGAAAAACATCACGGGGTGGTGCTCATTGTATGGGTGTGTGTTACATTACATTCACTAGTAGGAGTGAGAAAAACATCACGGGGTGGTGCGCATTGTATGGGTGTGTGTTACATTACATTCACTAGTAGGAGTGAGAAAAACATCACGGGGTGGTGCGCATTGTATGGGTTTGTGTTACATTACATTCACTAGTAGGAGTGAGAAAAACATCACGGGGTGGTGCGCATTGTATGGGTGTGTGTTACATTACATTCACTAGTAGGAGTGAGAAAAACATCACGGGGTGGTGCGCATTGTATGGGTGTGTGTTACATTACATTCACTAGTAGGAGTGAGAAAAAAATCACGGGGTGGTGCGCATTGTATGGGTGTGTGTTACATTACATTCACTAGTAGGAGTGAGAAAAACATCACGGGGTGGTGCGCATTGTATGGTGTGTGTTACATTACATTCACAACTAGCAGTGAGAAAATCATCACGGGGTGGTGCGCATTGTATGGGTGTGTGTTACATTACATTCACTAGTAGGAGTGAGAAAAACAACACGGGGTGGTGTGAATCGGAGGGTCTGAAGAAGGATAGGCAGTGAGGGGCAATGTAGGATGGAGAAAAGCACTGCGGGGTGGTCAACCTGGGGAGGTCAGGGAACATGCAGTGGCAATGTAGGATAGGTTTCTGAAAAACATCACGGGGTGGTGCGCATTGTATGGGTGTGTGTTACATTACATTCACTAGTAGGAGTGAGAAAAGCATCACGGGGTGGTGCGCATTGTATGGGTGTGTGTTACATTACATTCACTAGTAGGAGTGAGAAAAACATCACGGGGTGGTGCGCATTGTATGGGTGTGTGTTACATTACATTCACTAGTAGGAGTGAGAAAAACGTCACGGGGTGGTGCGCATTGTATGGGTGTGTGTTACATTACATTCACTAGTAGGAGTGAGAAAAACATCACGGGGTTGTGCGCATTGTATGGATGTGTGTTACATTACATTCACTAGTAGGAGTGAGAAAAATATCACGGGGTGGTGCGCATTGTATGGGTGTGTGTTACACTACATTCACTAGTAGGAGTGAGAAAAACATTACGGGGTGGTGCGCATTGTATGGGTGTGTGTTACATTACATTCAGTACTAGGAGTGAGAAAATCATCACGGGGTGGTGCGCATTGTATGGGTGTGTGTTACATTACATTCACTAGTAGGAGTGAGAAAAACATCACGGGGTGGTGCGCATTTTATGGGTGTGTGTTACATTACATTCACCAGTAGGAGTGAGAAAAACATCACGGGGTGCTGCGCATTTTATGGGTGTGTGTTACATTACATTCACTAGTAGGAGTGAGAAAAACATCATGGGGTGGTGCGCATTGTATGGGTGTGTGTTACATTACATTCACTAGTAGCAGTGAGAAAAACATCACGGGGTGGTGTGCATTGTATGGGTGTGTGTTACATTACATTCACTAGTAGGAGTGAGAAAAACATCACGGGGTGGTGCGCATTGTATGGGTGTGTGTTACATTACATTCACTAATAGGAGTGAGAAAAACATCACGAACTGGTGCGCATTGTATGGGTGTGTGTTACATTACATTCACTAGTAGGAGTGAGAAAAACATCACGGGGTGGTGCGCACTGTATGGATGTGTGTTACATTACATTCACTAGTAGCAGTGAGAAAAACATCACAGGGTGGTGGGCATTGTATGGGTGTGTGTTACATTACATTCACAAGTAGCAGTGAGAAAATCATCACGGGGTGGTGCGCATTGTATGGGTGTGTGTTACATTACATTCACTAGTAGGAGTGAGAAAAACATCACGGGGTGGTGCGCATTGTATGGGTGTGTGTTACATTACATTCACTAGTAGGAGTGAGAAAAACATCACGGGGTGGTGCGCATTGCATGGGTGTGTGTTACATTACATTCACAAGTAGCAGTGAGAAAATCATCACGGGGTGGTGCGCATTGTATGGGTGTGTGTTACATTACATTCACTAGTAGGAGTGAGAAAAACATCACGGGGTGGTGTAAATCGGAGGGTCTGAAGAAGGATAGGCAGTGAGGGGCAATGTAGGATGGAGTAAAGCACTGCGGGGTGGTCAACATGGGGAGGGCAGGGAACATGCAGTGGCAATGTAGGATAGGTTTCTGAAAAACATCACGGGGTGGTGCGCATTGTATGGGTGTGTGTTACATTACATTCACTAGTAGGAGTGAGAAAAACATCACGGGGTGGTGCGCATTGTATGGGTGTGTGTTACATTACATTCACTAGTAGGAGTGACAAAAACATCACGGGGTGGTGCGCATTGTATGGGTGTGTGTTACATTACATTCACTAGTAGGAGTGAGAAAAACATCACGGGGTGGTGCGCATTGTATGGGTGTGTGTTACATTACATTCACAAGTAGCAGTGAGAAAATCATCACGGGGTGGTGCGCATTGTATGGGTGTGTGTTACATTACATTCACTAGTAGGAGTGAGAAAAACATCACGGGGTGCTGTGAATCGGAGATTCTGAAGAAGGATAGGCAGTGAGGGGCAATGTAGGATGGAGAAAAGCACTGCGGGGTGGTCAACATGGGGAGGTCAGGGAACATGCAGTGGCAATGTAGGATAGGTTTCTGAAAAACATCACGGGGTGGTGTGCATTGTATGGGTGTGTGTTACATTACATTCACTAGTAGGAGTGAGAAAAACATCACGGGGTGGTGTGAATCGGAGGGTCTGAATTAGGATAGGCAGTGAGTGGCAATGTGGGATGGAGAAAAGCACCGCGGGGTGGTCAGCATGGGGAGGTCAGGGAACATGCAGTGGCAATGAAGGATAGGTTTCTGAAAAACATCACGGGGTGGTGCGCATTGTATGGGTGTGTGTTACATTACATTCACTAGTAGGAGTGAGAAAAACATCACGGGGTGGTGCGCATTGTATGGGTGTGTGTTACATTACATTCACTAGTAGGAGTGAGAAAAACATCACGGGGTGGTGCGCATTGTAAGGGTGTGTGTCACATTACATTCACTAGTAGGAGTGAGAAAAACATCACTGGGTGGTGGGCATTGTATGGGTGTGTGTTACATTAGATTCACTAGTAGGAGTGAGAAAAACATCACGGGGTGGTGCGCATTGTATGGGTGTGTGTTACATTAGATTCACTAGTAGGAGTGAGAAAAACATCACGGGGTGGTGCGCATTGTATGGGTGTGTGTTACATTACATTCACTACTAGGAGTGAGAAAAACAACACGGGGTCGTTTGAATCGGAGGGTCTGAATTAGGATAGGCAGTGAGTGGCAATGTAGGATGGAGAAAAGCACCGCGGGTTGGTCAGCATTCGGAGGTCAGGGAACATGCAGTGGCAATGTAGGATAGGTTTCTGAAAAACATCGCGGGGTGGTATGCATTGTATGGGTGTGTGTTACATTACATTCACTAGTAGGAGTGAGAAAAACATCACGGGGTGGTGCGCATTGTATGGGTGTGTGTTACATTAGATTCACTAGTAGGAGTGAGAAAAACATCACGGGGTGGTGCGCATTGTATGGGTGTGTGTTACATTAGATTCACTAGTAGGAGTGAGAAAAACATCACGGGGTGGTGCGCATTGTATGGGTGTGTGTTACATTAGATTCACTAGTAGGAGTGAGAAAAACATCACGGGGTGGTGCGCATTGTATCGGTGTGTGTTATATTACATTCACAAGTGGGAGTGAGAAAAACATCACCGGGTGGTGCGCATTGTATGGGTGTGTGTTACATTACATTCACTACTAGGAGTGAGAAAAACATCACGGCTTGGTTTGAATCGGAGGGTCTGAATTAGGATAGGCAGTGAGTGGCAATGTAGGATGGAGAAAAGCACCGCGGGGTGGTCAGCATTGGGAGGTCAGGGAACAAGCAGTGGCAATGTAGGATAGGTTTCTGAAAAACTTCGCGGGGTGGTGCGCATTGTATGGGTGTGTGTTACATTACATTCACTAGTAGGAGTGAGAAAAACATCACGGGGTGGTGCGCATTGTATGGGTGTGTGTTACATTACATTCACTAGTAGGAGTGAGAAAAACATCACGGGGTGGTGCGCATTTTATGGGTGTGTGTTACATTACATTCACTAGTAGGCGTGAGAAAAACGTGGTGCCCATTGTATGGGTGTGTGTTACATTACATTCACTAATAGGAGTGAGAAAAACATCACGGGGTGGTGCGCATTGTATGGGTGTGTGTTACATTTCATTCACTAGTAGGAGTGAGAAATACATCACGGGGTGGTGCGCATTGTATTGGTGTGTCTGTTACATTACATTCACTAGTAGGAGTGAGAAAAACATCACGGGGTGGTGCGCATTGTATGGGTGTGTGTTACATTAGATTCACTAGTAGGAGTGAGAAAAACATCACGGGATGGTGCGCATTGTATGGTTGTGTGTTACATTACATTCACTACTAGGAGTGAGAAAAACATCACGGGGTGGTGTGAATCGGAGGGTCTGAATTAGGATAGGCAGTGAGTGGCAATGTAGGATGGAGAAAAGCACAGCGGGGTGGTCAGCATGGGGAGGTCAGGGAACATGCCGTGGCAATGTAGGATAAGTTTCTGAAAAACATCACGGGGTCGTGCGCATTGTATGGGTGTGTGTTACATTAGATTCACTAGTAGGAGTGAGAAAAACATCACGGGGTGGTGCGCATTGAATGGGTGTGTGTTACATTACATTCAATCGTAGCAGTGAGAAAAACATCACGGGGTGGTGCGCATTGTATGGGTGTGTGTTACATTACATTCACTAGTAGGAGTGAGAAAAACATCACGGGGTGGTGCGCATCGTATGGGTGTGTGTTACATTACATTCACTAGAAGGAGTGAGAAAAACATCATGGGGTGGTGCGCATTTTATGGGTGTGTGTTACATTACATTCACTAGTAGGAGTGAGAAAAACATCACGGGGTGGTGCGCATTGTATGGGTGTGTGTTACATTACATTCACTACTAGGAGTGAGAAAAACAACACGGGGTCGTTTGAATCGGAGGGTCTGAATTAGGATAGGCAGTGAGTGGCAATGTAGGATGGAGAAAAGCACCGCGGGGTGGTCAGCATTGGGAGGTCAGGGAACATGCAGTGGCAATGTAGGATAGGTTTCTGAAAAACATCGCGGGGTGGTACGCATTGTATGGGTGTGTGTTACATTAGATTCACTAGTAGGAGTGACAAAAACATCATGGGGTGGTGCGCATTGTATGGGTGTGTGTTACATTACATTCACTAGTAGGAGTGAGAAAAACATCACGGGGTGGTGCGCATTGTATGGGTGTGTGTTACATTACATTCACTAGTAGGAGTGAGAAAAACATCACGGGGTTGTGCGCATTGTATGGGTGTGTGTTACATTACATTCACTAGTAGGAGTGAGAAAAACATCACGGGGTGGTGCGCATTTTATGGGTGTGTGTTACATTACATTCACTAGTAGGAGTGAGAAAAACATCACGGAGTGGTGCCCATTGTATGGGTGTGTGTTACATTACATTCACTAATAGGAGTGAGAAAAACATCACGGGGTGGTGCGCATTGTATGGGTGTGTGTTACATTTCATTCACTAGTAGGAGTGAGAAAAACATCACGGGTTGGTGCGCATTGTATGGGTGTGTGTGTTACATTACATTCAGTAGTAGGAGTGAGAAAAACATCACGGGGTGGTGCGCATTGTATGGGTGTGTGTTATATTAGATTCACTAGTAGGAGTGAGAAAAACATCACGGGATGGTGCGCATTGTATGGGTGTGTGTTACATTACATTCACTAGTAGCAGTGAGAAAAACATCACGGGGTGGTGCGCATTGTATGGGTGTGTGTTACATTACATTCACTAGTAGGAGTGAGAAAAACATCACGGGGTGGTGCGCATTGTATGGGTGTGTGTTACATTACATTCACTAGTAGGAGTGAGAAAAACATCACGGGGTGGTGCGCATTGTATGGGTGTGTGTTACATTACATTCACTAGTAGGAGTGAGAAAAACATCACGGGGTGGTTCGCATTGTATGGGTGTGTGTTACATTACATTCACTAGTAGGAGTGAGAAAAACATCACGTGGTGGTGCACATTGTATGGGTGTGTGTTACATTACATTCACTAGTAGGAGTGAGAAAAACATCACGGGGTGGTGCGCATTGCATGGGTGTGTGTTACATTACATTCACCAGTAGGAGTGAGAAAAACATCACGGGGTGGTGCGCATTGTATGGGTGTGTGTTACATTACATTCACCAGTAGGAGTGAGAAAAACATCACGGCGTGGTGCGCATTGTATGGGTGTGTGTTACATTACATTCACCAGTAGGAGTGAGAAAAACATCACGGGGTAGTGCGCATTGTATGGGTGTGTGTTACATTACATTCACTAGTAGGACTGAGAAAAACATCACGGGTTGGTGCGCATTGTATGGGTGTGTGTTACATTGCATTCACCAGTAGGAGTGAGAAAAACATCACGGGGTGGTGTGAATCGGAGGGTCTGAATTAGGATAGGCAGTGAGTGGCAATGTAGGATGGAGAAAAGCACCGCGGGGTGGTCAGCATGGGGAGGTCAGGGAACATGCAGTGGCAATGTAGGATAGGTTTCTGAAAAACATCCCGGGGTGGTGCGCATTGTATGGGTGTGTGTTACATTAGATTCACTAGTAGGAGTGAGAAAAACATCACGGGGTGGTGCGCATTGTATGGGTGTGTGTTACATTACATTCACTATTAGGAGTGAGAAAATCATCACGGGGTGGTGCGCATTGTATGGGTGTGTGTTACATTACATTCACTAGTAGGAATGAGAAAAACATCACGGGGTGGTGCGCATTGTATGGGTGTGTGTTACATTACATTCACTAGTAGGAGTGAGAAAAACATCACGGGGTGGTGCGCATTGTATGGGTGTGTGTTACATTACATTCACTAGTAGGAGTGAGAAAAACATCACGGGGTGGTGTGAATCGGAGGGTCTGCATTAGGATAGGCAGTGAGTGGCAATTTAGGATGGAGAAAAGCACTGCGGGGTGGTCAGCATGGGGAGGTCAGGGAACATGCAGTGGCAATGTAGGATAGGTTTCCGAAAAACATCGCGGTGTGGTGCGCATTGTATGGCTGTGTGTTACATTACATTCACTAGTAGGAGTGAGAAAAACATCACGGGGAGGTTCGCATTGTATGGGTGTGTGTTACATTACATTCACTATTAGGAGTGAGAAAAACATCACGGGGTGGTGCGCATTGTATGAGTGTGTGTTACATTACATTCACTAGTAGCAGTGAGAAAAACATCACGGTGTGGTGTGAATCGGAGGGTCTGAATAAGGATAGGCAATGAGTGGCAATGTAGGATGGAGAAAAGCACCGCGGGGTGGTCAGCATGGGGAGGTCAGGGAACATGCAGTGGCAATGTAGGATAGGTTTCTGAAAAACATCGCGTGGTGGTGCGCATTGTATGGGTGTGTGTTACATTACATTCACTAGTAGGAGTGAGAAAAACATCACGGGTTGGTGCGCATTGTATGGTTGTGTGTTACATTACATTCACTAGTAGGGGTGAGAAAAACATCACGGGGTGGTGCGCATTGTATGGGTGTGTGTTACATTACATTCACTAGTAGGAGTGAGAAAAAATCACGGGGTAGTGCGCATTGTATGGGTGTGTGTTACATTACATTCACTACTAGGAGTGAGAAAAACATCACGGGGTGGTGCGCATTGTATGGGTTGTGTTACATTACATTCACTAGTAGGAGTGAGAAAAACATCACGGGGTAGTGCGCATTGTATGGGTGTGTGTTACATTACATTCACTAGTAGGAGTGAGAAAAACATCACGGGGTGGTGCGCATTGTATGGGTGTGTGTTACATTACATTCACTAGTAGGAGTGAGAAAAACATCACGGGGTGGTGCGCATTGTATGGGTGTGTGTTACATTAGATTCACTAGTAGGAGTGAGAAAAACATCACGGGGTGGTGCGCATTGAATGGGTGTGTGTTACATTACATTCAATCGTAGCAGTGAGAAAAACATCACGGGGTGGTGCGCATTGTATCGGTGTGTGTTACATTAGATTCACTAGTAGGAGTGAGAAAAACATCACGGGGTGGTGCGCATTGTATCGGTGTGTGTTATATTACATTCACAAGTAGGAGTGAGAAAAACATCACCGGGTGGTGCGCATTGTATGGGTGTGTGTTACATTACATTCACTACTAGGAGTGAGAAAAACATCACGGGGTGGTTTGAATCGGAGGGTCTGAATTAGGATAGGCAGTGAGTGGCAATGTAGGATGGAAAAAAGCACCGCGGGGTGGTCAGCATTGGGAGGTCAGGGAACAAGCAGTGGCAATGTAGGATAGGTTTCTGAAAAACTTCGCGGGGTGGTGCGCATTGTATGGGTGTGTGTTACATTACATTCACTAGTAGGAGTGAGAAAAACATCACGGGGTGGTGTGAATCGGAGGGTCTGAATTAGGATAGGCAGTGAGTGGCAATGTAGGATGGAGAAAAGCACCGCGGTGTGGTCAGCATGGGGAGGTCAGGGAACATGCAGTGGCAATGTAGGATAGGTTTCTGAAAAACATCACGGGGTGGTGCGCATTGTATGGGTGTGTGTTACATTACATTCACTAGTAGGAGTGAGAAAAACATCACGGGGTGGTGCGCATTGTATGGGTGTGTGTTACATTACATTCACTAGTAGGAGTGAGAAAAACATCACGGGGTGGTGCGCATTGTATGTGTGTGTATTACATTACATTCACTAGTAGGAGTGAGAAAAACATCACGGGGTGGTGCGCATTGTATGGGTGTGTGTTACATTAGATTCACTAGTAGGAGTGAGAAAAACATCACGGGATGGTGCGCATTGTATGGTTGTGTGTTACATTACATTCACTACTAGGAGTGAGAAAAACATCACGGGGTGGTGTGAATCGGAGGGTCTGAATTAGGATAGGCAGTGAGTGGCAATGTAGGATGGAGAAAAGCACAGCGGGGTGGTCAGCATGGGGAGGTCAGGGAACATGCCGTGGCAATGTAGGATAGGTTTCTGAAAAACATCACGGGGTCGTGCGCAGTGTATGGGTGTGTGTTACATTAGATTCACTAGTAGGAGTGAGAAAAACATCACGGGGTGGTGCGCATTGAATGGGTGTGTGTTACATTACATTCAATCGTAGCAGTGAGAAAAACATCACGGGGTGGTGCGCATTGTATGGGTGTGTGTTACATTACATTCACTAGTAGGAGTGAGAAAAACATCACGGGGTGGTGCGCATCGTATGGATGTGTGTTACATTACATACACTAGAAGGAGTGAGAAAAACATCATGGGGTGGTGCGCATTTTATGGGTGTGTGTTACATTACATTCACTAGTAGGAGTGAGAAAAACATCACGGGGTGGTGCGCATTGTATGGGTGTGTGTTACATTACATTAACTACTAGGAGTGAGAAAAACAACACGGGGTCGTTTGAATCGGAGGGTCTGAATTAGGATAGGCAGTGAGTGGCAATGTAGGATGGAGAAAAGCACCGCGGGGTGGTCAGCATTGGGAGGTCAGGGAACATGCAGTGGCAATGTAGGATAGGTTTCTGAAAAACATCGCGGGGTGGTACGCATTGTATGGGTGTGTGTTACATTAGATTCACTAGTAGGAGTGACAAAAACATCATGGGGTGGTGCGCATTGTATGGGTGTGTGTTACATTACATTCACTAGTAGGAGTGAGAAAAACATCACGGGGTTGTGCGCATTGTATGGGTGTGTGTTACATTACATTCACTAGTAGGAGTGAGAAAAACATCACGGGGTGGTGCGCATTTTATGGGTGTGTGTTACATTACATTCACTAGTAGGAGTGAGAAAAACATCACGGAGTGGTGCCCATTGTATGGGTGTGTGTTACATTACATTCACTAATAGGAGTGAGAAAAACATCACGGGGTGGTGCGCATTGTATGGGTGTGTGTTACATTTCATTCACTAGTAGGAGTGAGAAAAACATCACGGGTTGGTGCGCATTGTATGGGTGTGTGTGTTACATTACATTCAGTAGTAGGAGTGAGAAAAACATCACGGGGTGGTGCGCATTGTATGGGTGTGTGTTATATTAGATTCACTAGTAGGAGTGAGAAAAACATCACGGGATGGTGCGCATTGTATGGGTGTGTGTTACATTACATTCACTAGTAGCAGTGAGAAAAACATCACGGGGTGGTGCGCATTGTATGGGTGTGTGTTACATTACATTCACTAGTAGGAGTGAGAAAAACATCACGGGGTGGTGCGCATTGTATGGGTGTGTTTTACATTACATTCACTAGTAGGAGTGAGAAAAACATCACGGGGTGGTGCGCATTGTATGGGTGTGTGTTACATTACATTCACTAGTAGGAGTGAGAAAAACATCACGGGGTGGTTCGCATTGTATGGGTGTGTGTTACATTAGATTCACTAGTAGGAGTGAGAAAAACATCACGGGGTGGTGCGCATTGTATGGGTGTGTGTTACATTACATTCACCAGTAGGAGTGAGAAAAACATCACGGGGTAGTGCGCATTGTATGGGTGTGTGTTACATTACATTCACTAGTAGGAGTGAGAAAAACATCACGGGGTGGTGCGCATTGTATGGGTGTGTGTTACATTAGATTCACCATTAGGAGTGAGAAAAACATCACGGGGTGGTGCGCATTGTATGGGTGTGTGTTACATTAGATTCACTAGTAGGTGTGAGAAAAACATCACGGGGTGTTGCGCATTGTATGGGTGTGTGTTACATTACATTCACTAGTAGGAGTGAGAAAAACATCACGGGGTGGTGCGCATTGTATGGGTGTGTGTTACATTACATTCACTAGTAGGAGTGAGAAAAACATCACGGGGTGGTGCGCATTGTATGGGTGTGTGTTACATTACATTCACTAGTAGGAGTGAGAAAAAGATCACGGGTTGGTGCGCATTGTATGGGTGTGTGTTACATTGCATTCACCAGTAGGAGTGAGAAAAACATCACGGGGTGGTGTGAATCGGAGGGTCTGAATTAGGATAGGCAGTGAGTGGCAATGTAGGATGGAGAAAAGCACCGCGGGGTGGTCAGCATGGGGAGGTCAGGGAACATGCAGTGGCAATGTAGGATAGGTTTCTGAAAAACATCCCGGGGTGGTGCGCATTGTATGGGTGTGTGTTACATTAGATTCACTAGTAGGAGTGAGAAAAACATCACGGGGTGGTGCGCATTGTATGGGTGTGTGTTACATTACATTCACTATTAGGAGTGAGAAAATCATCACGGGGTGGTGCGCATTGTATGGGTGTGTGTTACATTACATTCACTAGTAGGAATGAGAAAAACATCACGGGGTGGTGCGCATTGTATGGGTGTGTGTTACATTACATTCACTAGTAGGAGTGAGAAAAACATCACGGGGTGGTGCGCATTGTATGGGTGTGTGTTACATTACATTCACTAGTAGGAGTGAGAAAAACATCACGGGGTGGTGTGAATCGGAGGGTCTGCATTAGGATAGGCAGTGAGTGGCAATTTAGGATGGAGAAAAGCACTGCGGGGTGGTCAGCATGAGGAGGTCAGGGAACATGCAGTGGCAATGTAGGATAGGTTTCCGAAAAACATCGCGGGGTGGTGCGCATTGTATGGGTGTGTGTTACATTACATTCACTAGTAGGAGTGAGAAAAACATCACGGGGAGGTTCGTATTGTATGGGTGTGTGTTACATTACATTCACTATTAGGAGTGAGAAAAACATCACGGGGTGGTGCGCATTGTATGAGTGTGTGTTACATTACATTCACTAGTAGCAGTGAGAAAAACATCACGGTGTGGTGTGAATCGGAGGGTCTGAATAAGGATAGGCAATGAGTGGCAATGTAGGATGGAGAAAAGCACCGCGGGGTGGTCAGCATGGGGAGGTCAGGGAACATGCAGTGGCAATGTAGGATAGGTTTCTGAAAAACATCGCGTGGTGGTGCGCATTGTATGGGTGTGTGTTACATTACATTCACTAGTAGGAGTGAGAAAAACATCACGGGTTGGTGCGCAATGTATGGTTGTGTGTTACATTACATTCACTAGTAGGGGTGAGAAAAACATCACGGGGTGGTGCGCATTGTATGGGTGTGTGTTACATTACATTCACTAGTAGGAGTGAGAAAAAATCACGGGGTAGTGCGCATTGTATGGGTGTGTGTTACATTACATACACTACTAGGAGTGAGAAAAACATCACGGGGTGGTGCGCATTGTATGGGTGTGTGTTACATTACATTCACTAGTAGGAGTGAGAAAAACATCACGGGGTGGTGCGCATTGTATGGGTGTGTGTTACATTACATTCACTAGTAGGAGTGAGAAAAACATCACGGGGTGGTGCGGATTGTATGGGTGTGTGTTACATTACATTCACTAGTAGGAGTGAGAAAAACATCACGGGGTGGTGCGCATTGTATGGGTGTGTGTTACATTACATTCACTAGTAGGAGTGAGAAAAACATCACGGGGTGGTGCGCATTGTATGGGTGTGTGTTACATTACATTCACTAGTAGGAGTGAGAAAAACATCACGGGGTGGTGCTCATTGTATGGGTGTGTGTTACATTACATTCACTAGTAGGAGTGAGAAAAACATCACGGGGTGGTGCGCATTGTATGGGTGTGTGTTACATTACATTCACTAGTAGGAGTGAGAAAAACATCACGGGGTGGTGCGCAATGTATGGGTGTGTGTTACATTACATTCACTAGTAGGAGTGAGAAAAACATCACAGGGTGGTGCGCATTGTATGGGTGTGTGTTACATTAGATTCACTAGTAGGTGTGAGAAAAACATCACGTGGTGGAGCGCATTGTATGGGTGTGTGTTACATTACATTCACTAGTAGGAGTGAGAAAAACATCACGGGTTGGTGCGCATTGTATGGGTGTGTGTTACATTACATTCACTAGTAGGAGTGACAAAAACATCACGGGGTGGTGCGCATTGTATGGGTGTGTGTTACATTACATTCACTAGTAGGAGTGAGAAAAACATCACGGGGTGGTGCGCATTGTATGGGTGTGTGTTACATTAGATTCACTAGTAGGCTTGAGAAAAACATCACGGGTTGGTGCGCATTGTATGGGTGTTTGTTACATTACATTCACTAGTAGGAGTGAGAAAAACATCACGGGGTGGTGCGCATTGTATGGGTGTGTGTTATATTAGATTCACTAGTAGGTGTGAGAAAAACATCACGGGGTGGTGCGCATTGTATGGGTTTTTGTTACATTACATTCACTAGTAGGAGTGAGAAAAACATCATGGGGTGGTGCGCATTGTATGGGTGTGTGTTACATTACATTCACTAGTAGGAGTGAGAAAAACATCACGGGGTGGTGCGCATTGTATGGGTGTGTGTTACATTACATTCACTAGTAGGAGTGAGAAAAACATCACGGGGTGGTGCGCATTGTATGGGTGTGTGTTACATTACTTTCACTAGTAGGAGTGAGAAAAACATCACGGGGTGGTGCGCATTGTATGGGTGTGCGTTACATTACATTCACTAGTAGGAGTGAGAAAAACATCACGGGGTGGTGCGCATTGTATGGGTGTGTGTCACATTACATTCACTAGTAGGAGTGAGAAAAACATCACGGGGTGGTGCGCATTGTATGGGTGTGTGTTACATTACATTCACTAGTAGGAGTGAGAGATACATCACGGGGTGGTGTGAATCGGAGGGTCCGAATTAGAATAGGCAGTGAGTGGCAATGTAGGATGGAGAAAAGCACCGCGGGTTGGTCAGCATGGGGAGGTCACGGAACATGCAGTGGCAATGTAGGATAGGTTTCTGAAAAACATCGCGGGGTGGTGCGCATTGTATGGGTGTGTGTTACATTAGATTCACTAGTAGGAGTGAGAAAAACATCACGGGGTGGTGTGCATTGTGTGGGTGTCTGTTACATTACGTTCACTAGTACGAGTGAGAAAAACATCACGGGGTGGTGCGCATTGTATGGGTGTGTGTTACGTTACATTCACTAGTAGGAGTGACAAAAACATCATGGGGTGGTGCGCATTGTATGGGTGTGTGTTACATTACATTCACTAGTAGGAGTGAGAAAAACATCACGGGGTGGTGCGCATTGTATGGGTGTGTGTTACATTACATTCACTAGTAGGAGTGAGAAAAAAATCACGGGGTGGTGCGCATTGTATGGGTGTGTGTTACATTGCATGCACTAGTAGGAGTGAGAAAAACATCACGGGGTGGTGCGCATTGTATGGGTGTGTGTTACATTAGATTCACTAGTAGGAGTGAGAAAAACATCACGGGGTGGTGTGCATTGTATGGGTGTGTGTTACATTAGATTCACTAGTAGGAGTGAGAAAAACATCACGGGGTGGTGCGCATTGTATGGGTGTGTGTTACATTACATTCACTAGTAGGAGTGAGAAAAAGATCACGGGGTGGTGCGCATTGTATGGGTGTGTGTTACATTGCATTCACCAGTAGGAGTGAGAAAAACATCACGGGGTGCTGTGAATCGGAGGGTCTGAATTAGGATAGGCAGTGAGTGGCAATGTAGGATGGAGAAAAGCACCGCGGGGTGGTCAGGATGGGGAGGTCAGGGAACATGCAGTGGCAATGTAGGATAGGTTTCTGAAAAACATCGCGAGGTGGTGCGCATTGTATGGGTGTGTGTTACATTAGATTCACTAGTAGGAGTGAGAAAAACATCACGGGGTGGTGCGCATTGTATGGGTGTGTGTTACATTACATTCACTAATAGGAGTGAGAAAATCATCACGGGGTGGTGCGCATTGTATGGGTGTGTGTTACATTACATTCACTAGTAGGAGTGAGAAAAACATCACGGGGTGGTGCGCATTGTATGGGTGTGTGTTACAATACATTCACTACTAGGAGTGACAAAAACATCACGGGGTGGTGCGAATTGTATGGTTGTGTGTTACATTACATTCACCAGTAGGAGTGAGAAAAACATCACGGGGTGGTGCGAATTGTATGGGTGTGTGTTACATTACATTCACCAGTAGGAGTGAGAAAAACATCACGGGGTGGTGCGCATTGTATGGCTGTGTGTTACATTACATTCACTACTAGGAGTGAGAAATACATCACGGGGTGGTGCGAATTGTATGGGTGTGCGTTACATTACATTCACTAGTAGCAGTGAGAAAAACATCACGGGGTGGTGCGCATTGTATGGGTGTGTGTTACATTACATTCACCAGTAGGAGTGAGAAAAACATCACGGGGTGGTGCGAATTGTATGGGTGTGTGTTACATTACATTCACTAGTAGAAGTGAGAAAAACATCACGGGGTGGTGCGCATTGTATGGGTGTGTGTTACATTACATTCACCAGTAGGAGTGAGAAAAACATCACGGGGTGGTGCGCATTGTATGGGTGTGTGTTACATTAGATTCACCAGTAGGAGTGAGAAAAACATCACGGGGTGGTGCGCATTGTATGGGTGTGTGTTACATTACATTCACCAGTAGGAGTGAGAAAAACATCACGGGGTGTTGCGCATTGTATGGGTGTGTGTTACATTACATTCACTAGTAGGAGTGAGAAAAACATCACGGGGTGGTGCGCATTGTATGGGTGTGTGTTACATTACATTCACTAGTAGGAGTGAGAAAAAAATCACGGGGTGGTGCGCATTGTATGGGTGTGTGTTACATTGCATTCACTAGTAGGAGTGAGAAAAACATCACGGGGTGGTGCGCATTGTATGGGTGTGTGTTACATTAGATTCACTAGTAGGAGTGAGAAAAACATCACGGGGTGGTGCGCATTGTATGGGTGTGTGTTACATTAGATTCACTAGTAGGAGTGAGAAAAACATCACGGGGTGGTGCGCATTGTATGGGTGTGTGTTACATTACATTCACTAGTAGGAGTGAGAAAAAGATCACGGGGTGGTGCGCATTGTATGGGTGTGTGTTACATTGCATTCACCAGTAGGAGTGAGAAAAACATCACGGGGTGCTGTGAATCGGAGGGTCTGAATTAGGATAGGCAGTGAGTGGCAATGTAGGATGGAGAAAAGCACCGCGGGGTGGTCAGGATGGGGAGGTCAGGGAACATGCAGTGGCAATGTAGGATAGGTTTCTGAAAAACATCGCGAGGTGGTGCGCATTGTATGGGTGTGTGTTACATTAGATTCACTAGTAGGAGTGAGAAAAACATCACGGGGTGGTGCGCATTGTATGGGTGTGTGTTACATTACATTCACTAATAGGAGTGAGAAAATCATCACGGGGTGGTGCGCATTGTATGGGTGTGTGTTACATTACATTCACTAGTAGGAGTGAGAAAAACATCACGGGGTGGTGCGCATTGTATGGGTGTGTGTTACAATACATTCACTACTAGGAGTGACAAAAACATCACGGGGTGGTGCGAATTGTATGGTTGTGTGTTACATTACATTCACCAGTAGGAGTGAGAAAAACATCACGGGGTGGTGCGAATTGTATGGGTGTGTGTTACATTACATTCACCAGTAGGAGTGAGAAAAACATCACAGGGTGGTGTGCATTGTATGGCTGTGTGTTACATTACATTCACTACTAGGAGTGAGAAATACATCACGGGGTGGTGCGAATTGTATGGGTGTGCGTTACATTACATTCACTAGTAGCAGTGAGAAAAACATCACGGGGTGGTGCGCATTGTATGGGTGTGTGTTACATTACATTCACCAGTAGGAGTGAGAAAAACATCACGGGGTGGTGCGAATTGTATGGGTGTGTGTTACATTACATTCACTAGTAGAAGTGAGAAAAACATCACGGGGTGGTGCGCATTGTATGGGTGTGTGTTACATTACATTCACCAGTAGGAGTGAGAAAAACATCACGGGGTGGTGCGCATTGTATGGGTGTGTGTTACATTAGATTCACCAGTAGGAGTGAGAAAAACATCACGGGGTGGTGCGCATTGTATGGGTGTGTGTTACATTACATTCACCAGTAGGAGTGAGAAAAACATCACGGGGTGTTGCGCATTGTATGGGTGTGTGTTACATTACATTCACTAGTAGGAGTGAGAAAAACATCACGGGGTGGTGCGCATTGTATGGGTGTGTGTTACATTACATTCACTAGTAGGAGTGAGAAAAACATCACGGGGTGGTGCGCATTGTATGGGTGTGTGTTACATTACATTCACTAGTAGGAGTGAGAAAAACATCACGGGGTGGTGCGCATTGTATGGGTGTGTGTTACGTTACATTCACTAGTAGGAGTGAGAAAAACATCACGGGGTGGTGCGCATTGTATGGGTGTGTGTTACATTACATTCACTAGTAGGAGTGAGAAAAACATCACGGGGTGGTGTGAATCGGAGGGTCTGCATTAGGATAGGCAGTGAGTGGCAATGTAGGATGGAGAAAAGCACTGCGGGGTGGTCAGCATGGGGAGGTCAGGGAACATGCAGTGGCAATGTAGGATAGGTTTCCAAAAAACATCGCGGGGTGGTGCGCATTGTATGGGTGTGTGTTACATTAGATTCACTAGTAGGAGTGAGAAAAACATCACGGGGAGGTGCGCATTGTATGGGTGTGTGTTACATTACATTCACTAATAGGAGTGAGAAAAACATCACGGGGTGGTGCGCATTGTATGAGTGTGTGTTACATTACATTCACGAGTAGGAGTGAGAAAAACATCACGGTGTGGTGTGAATCGGAGGGTCTGAATTAGGATAGGCAATGAGTGGCAATGTAGGATGGAGAAAAGCACCGCGGGGTGGTCAGCATGGGGAGGTCAGGGAACATGCAGTGGCAATGTAGGATAGGTTTCTGAAAAACATCGCGTGGTGGTGCGCATTGTATGGTTGTGTGTTACATTACATTCACTAGTAGGGGTGAGAAAAACATCACGGTGTGGTGCGCATTGTATGGGTGTGTTTTACATTACATTCACTAGTAGGAGTGAGAAAAACATCACGGGGTGGTGCGCATTGTATGGGTGTGTGTTACATTACATTCACTACTAGGAGTGAGAAAAACATCACGGGGTGGTGCGAATTGTATGGGTGTGTGTTACATTACATTCACTAGTAGGAGTGAGAAAAACATCACGGGGTGGTGCGCATTGTATGGGTGTGTGTTACATTACATTCACCAGTAGGAGTGAGAAAAACATCACGGGGTGGTGCGAATTGTATGGGTGTGTGTTACATTACATTCACCAGTAGGAGTGAGAAAAACATCACGGGGTGGTGCGCATTGTATGGCTGTGTGTTACATTACATTCACCAGTAGGAGTGAGAAAAACATCACGTGGTGGTGCGCATTGTATGGGTGTGTGTTACATTAGATTCACCAGTAGGAGTGAGAAAAACATCACGCGGTGGTGCGCATTGTATGGGTGTGTGTTACATTACATTCACCAGTAGGAGTGAGAAAAACATCACGGGGTGTTGCGCATTGTATGGGTGTGTGTTACATTACATTCACTAGTAGGAGTGAGAAAAACATCACGGGGTGGTGGGCATGGTGTGGGTGTGTGTTACATTACATTCACTAGTACGAGTGAGAAAAACATCACGGGGTGGTGCGCATTGAATGGGTGTGTGTTACATTACATTCATTAGTAGGAGTGAGAAAAACATCACGGGGTGGTGCGCATTGTATGGGTGTGTGTTACATTACATTCACTAGTAGGAGTGAGAAAAACATCACGGGGTGGTGCGCATTGTATGGGTGTGTGTTACATTACATTCACCAGTAGGAGTGAGAAAAACATCACGGGGTGGTGCGAATTGTATGGGTGTGTGTTACATTACATTCACCAGTAGGAGTGAGAAAAACATCACGGGGTGGTGCGCATTGTATGGCTGTGTGTTACATTACATTCACCAGTAGGAGTGAGAAAAACATCACGGGGTGGTGCGCATTGTATGGGTGTGTGTTACATTAGATTCACCAGTAGGAGTGAGAAAAACATCACGCGGTGGTGCGCATTGTATGGGTGTGTGTTACATTACATTCACCAGTAGGAGTGAGAAAAACATCACGGGGTGTTGCGCATTGTATGGGTGTGTGTTACATTACATTCACTAGTAGGAGTGAGAAAAACATCACGGGGTGGTGCGCATTGTATGGGTGTGTGTTACATTACATTCACTAGTAGTGAGAAAAACATCACGGGGTGGTGCGCATTGTATGGGTGTGTGTTACATTACATTCACTAGTAGGAGTGAGAAAAACATCACGGGGTGGTGGGCATTGTATGGGTGTGTGTTACATTACATTCACTAGTAGGAGTGAGAGATACATCACGGGGTGGTGTGAATCGGAGGGTCCGAATTAGGATAGGCAGTGAGTGGCAATGTAGGATGGAGAAAAGCACCGCGGGTTGGTCAGCATGGGGAGGTCAGGGAACATGCAGTGGCAATGTAGGATAGGTTTCTGAAAAACATCGCGGGGTGGTGCGCATTGTATGGGTGTGTGTTACATTAGATTCACTAGTAGGAGTGAGAAAAACATCACGGGGTGGTGGGCATGGTGTGGGTGTGTGTTACATTACATTCACTAGTACGAGTGAGAAAAACGTCACGGGGTGGTGCGCATTGAATGGGTGTGTGTTACATTACATTCATTAGTAGGAGTGAGAAAAACATCACGGGGTGGTGCGCATTGTATGGGTGTGTGTTACATTACATTCACTAGTAGGAGTGAGAAAAACATCACGGGGTGGTGCGCATTGTATGGGTGTGTGTTACATTACATTCACTAGTAGGAATGAGAAAAACATCACGGGGTGGTGCGCATTGTATGGGTGTGTGTTACATTACATTCACTAGTAGGAGTGAGAAAAAATCACGGGGTAGTGCGCATTGTATGGGTGTGTGTTACATTACATTCACTACTAGGAGTGAGAAAAACATCACGGGGTGGTGCGCATTGTATGGGTGTGTGTTACATTACATTCACTAGTAGGAGTGAGAAAAACATCACGGGGTGGTGCGCATTGTATGGGTGTGTGTTACATTACATTCACTAGTAGAAGTGAGAAAAACATCACGGGGTGGTGCGGATTGTATGGGTGTGTGTTACATTACATTCACTAGTAGGAGTGAGAAAAACATCACGGGGTGGTGCGCATTGTATGGGTGTGTGTTACATTACATTCACTAGTAGGAGTGAGAAAAACATCACGGGGTGGTGCGCATTGTATGGGTGTGTGTTACATTACATTCACTAGTAGGAGTGAGAAAAACATCACGGGGTGGTGCTCATTGTATGGGTGTGTGTTACATTACATTCACTAGTAGGAGTGAGAAAAACATCACGGGGTGGTGCGCATTGTATGGGTGTGTGTTACATTACATTCACTAGTAGGAGTGAGAAAAACATCACGGGGTGGTGCTCATTGTATGGGTGTGTGTTACATTAGATTCACTAGTAGGTGTGAGAAAAACATCACGTGGTGGAGCGCATTGTATGGGTGTGTGTTACATTACATTCACTAGTAGGAGTGAGAAAAACATCACGGGTTGGTGCGCATTGTATGGGTGTGTGTTACATTACATTCACTAGTAGGAGTGACAAAAACATCACGGGGTGGTGCGCATTGTATGGGTGTGTGTTACATTACATTCACTAGTAGGAGTGAGAAAAACATCACGGGGTGGTGCGCATTGTATGGGTGTGTGTTACATTAGATTCACTAGTAGGAGTGAGAAAAACATCACGGGTTGGTGCGCATTGTATGGGTGTTTGTTACATTACATTCACTAGTAGGAGTGAGAAAAACATCACGGGGTGGTGCGCATTGTATGGGTGTGTGTTATATTAGATTCACTAGTAGGTGTGAGAAAAACATCACGGGGTGGTGCGCATTGTATGGGTTTGTGTTACATTACATTCACTAGTAGGAGTGAGAAAAACATCATGGGGTGGTGCGCATTGTATGGGTGTGTGTTACATTACATTCACTAGTAGGAGTGAGAAAAACATCACGGGGTGGTGCGCATTGTATGGGTGTGTGTTACATTACATTCACTAGTAGGAGTGAGAAAAACATCACGGGGTGGTGCGCATTGTATGGGTGTGTGTTACATTACTTTGACTAGTAGGAGTGAGAAAAACATCACGGGGTGGTGCGCATTGTATGGGTGTGCGTTACATTACATTCACTAGTAGGAGTGAGAAAAACATCACGGGGTGGTGCGCATTGTATGGGTGTGTGTCACATTACATTCACTAGTAGGAGTGAGAAAAACATCACGGGGTGGTGCGCATTGTATGGGTGTGTGTTACATTACATTCACTAGTAGGAGTGAGAGATACATCACGGGGTGGTGTGAATCGGAGGGTCCGAATTAGAATAGGCAGTGAGTGGCAATGTAGGATGGAGAAAAGCACCGCGGGTTGGTCAGCATGGGGAGGTCACGGAACATGCAGTGGCAATGTAGGATAGGTTTCTGAAAAACATCGCGGGGTGGTGCGCATTGTATGGGTGTGTGTTACATTAGATTCACTAGTAGGAGTGAGAAAAACATCACGGGGTGGTGGGCATTGTGTGGGTGTCTGTTACATTACGTTCACTAGTACGAGTGAGAAAAACATCACGGGGTGGTGCGCATTGTATGGGTGTGTGTTACGTTACATTCACTAGTAGGAGTGAGAAAAACATCACGGGGTGGTGCGCATTGTATGGGTGTGCGTTACATTACATTCACTAGTAGGAGTGAGAAAAACATCACGGGGTGGTGCGCATTGTATGGGTGTGTGTTACATTACATTCACTAGTAGGAGTGAGAAAAACATCACGGGGTGGTGCGCATTGTATGGGTGTGTGTTACATTGCATTCACTAGTAGGAGTGAGAAAAACATCACGGGGTGGTGCGCATTGTATGGGTGTGTGTTACATTAGATTCACTAGTAGGAGTGAGAAAAACATCACGGGGTGGTGCGCATTGTATGGGTGTGTGTTACATTAGATTCACTAGTAGGAGTGAGAAAAACATCACGGGGTGGTGCGCATTGTATGGGTGTGTGTTACATTACATTCACTAGTAGGAGTGAGAAAAAGATCACGGGGTGGTGCGCATTGTATGGGTGTGTGTTACATTGCATTCACCAGTAGGAGTGAGAAAAACATCACGGGGTGCTGTGAATCGGAGGGTCTGAATTAGGATAGGCAGTGAGTGGCAATGTAGGATGGAGAAAAGCACCGCGGGGTGGTCAGGATGGGGAGGTCATGGAACATGCAGTGGCAATGTAGGATAGGTTTCTGAAAAACATCGCGAGGTGGTGCGCATTGTATGGGTGTGTGTTACATTAGATTCACTAGTAGGAGTGAGAAAAACATCACGGGGTGGTGCGCATTGTATGGGTGTGTGTTACATTACATTCACTAGTAGGAGTGAGAAAAACATCACGGGGTGGTGCGCATTGTATGGTTGTGTGTTACATTACATTCACTAGTAGGGGTGAGAAAAACATCACGGGGTTGTGCGCATTGTATGGGTGTGTGTTACATTACATTCACTAGTAGGATTGAGAAAAACATCACGGGGTGGTGCGCATTGTATGGGTGTGTGTTACATTACATTCACTACTAGGAGTGAGAAAAACATCACGGGGTGGTGCGCATTGTATGGGTGTGTGTTACATTACATTCACTAGTAGGAGTGAGAAAAACATCACGGGGTGGTGCGCATTGTATGGGTGTGTGTTACATTGCATTCACCAGTAGGAGTGAGAAAAACATCACGGGGTGCTGTGAATCGGAGGGTCTGAATTAGGATAGGCAGCGAGTGGCAATGTAGGATGGAGAAAAGCACCGCGGGGTGGTCAGGATGGGGAGGTCAGGGAACATGCAGTGGCAATGTAGGATAGGTTTCTGAAAAACATCGCGAGGTGGTGCGCATTGTATGGGTGTGTGTTACATTAGATTCACTAGTAGGAGTGAGAAAAACATCACGGGGTGGTGCGCATTGTATGGGTGTGTGTTACATTACATTCACGAATAGGAGTGAGAAAATCATCACGGGGTGGTGCGCATTGTATGGGTGTGTGTTACATTACATTCACTAGTAGGAGTGAGAAAAACATCACGGGGTGGTGCCCATTGTATGGGTGTGTGTTACAATACATTCACTACTAGGAGTGACAAAAACATCACGGGGTGGTGCGAATTGTATGGTTGTGTGTTACATTACATTCACCAGTAGGAGTGAGAAAAACATCACGGGGTGGTGCGAATTGTATGGGTGTGTGTTACATTACATTCACCAGTAGGAGTGAGAAAAACATCACGGGGTGGTGCGCATTGTATGGCTGTGTGTTACATTACATTCACTACTAGGAGTGAGAAATACATCACGGGGTGGTGCGAATTGTATGGGTGTGCGTTACATTACATTCATTAGTAGCAGTGAGAAAAACATCACGGGGTGGTGCGCATTGTATGGGTGTGTGTTACATTACATTCACCAGTAGGAGTGAGAAAAACATCACGGGGTGGTGCGAATTGTATGGGTGTGTGTTACATTACATTCACTAGTAGAAGTGAGAAAAACATCACGGGGTGGTGCGCATTGTATGGGTGTGTGTTACATTAGATTCACCAGTAGGAGTGAGAAAAACATCACGGGGTGGTGCGCATTGTATGGGTGTGTGTTACATTAGATTCACCAGTAGGAGTGAGAAAAACATCACGGGGTGGTGCGCATTGTATGGGTGTGTGTTACATTACATTCACCAGTAGGAGTGAGAAAAACATCACGGGGTGTTGCGCATTGTATGGGTGTGTGTTACATTACATTCACTAGTAGGAGTGAGAAAAACATCACGGGGTGGTGCGCATTGTATGGGTGTGTGTTACATTACATTCACTAGTAGGAGTGAGAAAAACATCACGGGGTGGTGCGCATTGTATGGGTGTGTGTTACATTACATTCACTAGTAGGAGTGAGAAAAACATCACGGGATGGTGCGCATTGTATGGGTGTGTGTTACATTACATTCACTAGTAGGAGTGAGAAAAACATCACGGGGTGGTGCGCATTGTATGGGTGTGTGTTACATTACATTCACTAGTAGGAGTGAGAGATACATCACGGGGTGGTGTGAATCGGAGTGTCCGAATTAGGATAGGCAGTGAGTGACAATGTAGGATGGAGAAAAGCACCGCGGGTTGGTCAGCATGGGGAGGTCAGGGAACATGCAGTGGCTATGTAGGATAGGTTTCTGAAAAACATCGCAGGGTGGTGCGCATTGTATGGGTGTGTGTTACATTACATTCACTAGTACGAGTGAGAAAAACATCACGGGGTGGTGGGCATGGTGTGGGTGTGTGTTACATTACATTCAGTAGTACGAGTGAGAAAAACATCACGGGGTGGTGCGCATTGTATGGGTGTGTGTTACATTACATTCACTAGTAGGAGTGAGAAAAACATCACGGGGTGGTGCGCATTGTATGGGTGTGTGTTACATTACATTCACTAGTAGGAGTGAGAAAAACATCACGGGGTGGTGCGCATTGTATGGGTGTGTGTTACATTACATTCACTAGTAGGAGTGAGAAAAACATCACGGGGTGGTGCGCATTGTATGGGTGTGTGTTACATTACATTCACTAGTAGGAGTGAGAAAAACATCACGGGGTGGTGCGCATTGTATGGGTGTGTGTTACATTAGATTCACTAGTAGGAGTGAGAAAAACATCACGGGGTGGTGCGCATTTTATGGGTGTGTGTTACATTAGATTCACTAGTAGGAGTGAGAAAAACATCACGGGGTTGTGCGCATTGTATGGGTGTGTGTTACATTACATTCACTAGTAGGAGTGAGAAAAACATCACGGGGTGGTGCGCATTGTATGGGTGTGTGTTACATTACATTCACTAGTAGGAGTGAGAAAAACATCACGGGGTGGTGCGCATTGTATGGGTGTGTGTTACATTGCATTCACCAGTAGGAGTGAGAAAAACATCACGGGGTGGTGTGAATCGCAGGGTCTGAATTAGGATAGGCAGTGAGTGGCAATGTAGGATGGAGAAAAGCACCGCGGGGTGGTCAGCATTGGGAGGTCAGGGAACATGCAGTGGCAATGTAGCATAGGTTTCTGGAAAACATCCCGGGGTGGTGCGCATTTTATGGGTGTGTGTTACATTAGATTCACTAGTAGGAGTGAGAAAAACATCACGGGGTGGTGCGCATTGTATGGGTGTGTGTTACATTACATTCACTAGTAGGAATGAGAAAAACATCACGGGGTGGTGCGCATTGTATGGGTGTGTGTTACATTACATTCACTAGTAGGAGTGAGAAAAACATCACGGGGTGGTGCGCATTGTATGGGTGTGTGTTACATTACATTCACTAGTAGGAGTGAGAAAAACATTACGGGGTGGTGTGCATTGTATGGGTGTGTGTTACATTACATTCACTAGTAGGAGTGAGAAAAACATCACGGGGTGGTGTGAATCGGAGGGTCTGCATTAGGATAGGCAGTGAGTGGCAATGTAGGATGGAGAAAAGCACTGCGGGGTGGTCAGCATGGGGAGGTCAGGGAACATGCAGTGGCAATGTAGGATAGGTTTCCGAAAAACATCGCGAGGTGGTGCGCATTGTATGGGTGTGTGTTACATTAGATTCACTAGTAGGAGTGAGAAAAACATCACGGGGAGGTGCGCATTGTATGGGTGTGTGTTACATTACATTCACTAATAGGAGTGAGAAAAACATCACGGGGTGGTGCGCATTGTATGAGTGTGTGTTACATTACATTCACTAGTAGGAGTGAGAAAAACATCACGGTGTGGTGTGAATCGGAGGGTCTGGATTAGGATAGGCAATGAGTGGCAATGTAGGATGGAGAAAAGCACCGTGGGGTGGTCAGCATGGGGAGGTCAGGGAACATGCAGTGGCAATGTAGGATAGGTTTCTGAAAAACATCGCGTGGTGGTGCGCATTGTATGGGTGTGTGTTACATTACATTCACAAGTAGGAGTGAGAAAAACATCACGGGGAGGTGCGCATTGTATGGTTGTGTGTTACATTACATTCACTAGTAGGGGTGAGAAAAACATCACGGGGTTGTGCGCATTGTATGGGTGTGTGTTACATTACATTCACTAGTAGGAGTGAGAAAAACATCACGGGGTGGTGCGCATTGTATGGGTGTGTGTTACATTACATTCACTAGTAGGAGTGAGAAAAACATCACGGGGTGGTGCGCATTGTATGGGTGTGTGTTACATTACATTCACTAGTAGGAGTGAGAAAAACATCACGGGGTGGTGCGCATTGTATGGGTGTGTGTTACATTACATTCACTAGTAGGAGTGAGAAAAACATCACGGGGTGGTGCGCATTGTATGGGTGTGTGTTACATTACATTCACTAGTAGGAGTGAGAAAAACATCACGGGGTGGTGCGCATTGTATGGGTGTGTGTTACATTACATTCACTAGTAGGAGTGAGAAAAACATCACGGGGTGGTGCGCATTGTATGGGTGTGTGTTACATTACATTCACTAGTAGGAGTGAGAAAAACATCACGGGGTGGTGCGCATTGTATGGGTGTGTGTTACATTAGATTCACTAGTAGGTGTGAGAAAAACATCACAGGGTGATGCGCATTGTATGGGTGTGTGTTACATTACATTCACTAGTAGGAGTGAGAAAAACATCACGGGGTGGTGCGCATTGTATGGGTGTGTGTTACATTACATTCACTAGTAGGAGTGACAAAAACATCACGGGGTGGTGCGCATTGTATGGGTGTGTGTTACATTACATTCACTAGTAGGAGTGAGAAAAACATCACGGGGTGGTGCGCATTGTATGGGTGTGTGTTACATTAGATTCACTAGTAGGAGTGAGAAAAACATCACGGGTTGGTGCGCATTGTATGGGTGTTTGTTACATTACATTCACTAGTAGGAGTGAGAAAAACATCACGGGGTGGTGCGCATTGTATGGGTGTGTGTTATATTAGATTCACTAGTAGGTGTGAGAAAAACATCACGGGGTGGTGCGCATTGTATGGGTTTGTGTTACATTACATTCACTAGTAGGAGTGAGAAAAACATCATGGGGTGGTGCGCATTGTATGGGTGTGTGTTACATTACATTCACTAGTAGGAGTGAGAAAAACATCACGGGGTGGTGCGCATTGTATGGGTGTGTGTTACATTACATTCACTAGTAGGAGTGAGAAAAACATCACGGGGTGGTGCGCATTGTATGGGTGTGTGTTACATTACTTTGACTAGTAGGAGTGAGAAAAACATCACGGGGTGGTGCGCATTGTATGGGTGTGCGTTACATTACATTCACTAGTAGGAGTGAGAAAAACATCACGGGGTGGTGCGCATTGTATGGGTGTGTGTCACATTACATTCACTAGTAGGAGTGAGAAAAACATCACGGGGTGGTGCGCATTGTATGGGTGTGTGTTACATTACATTCACTAGTAGGAGTGAGAGATACATCACGGGGTGGTGTGAATCGGAGGGTCCGAATTAGAATAGGCAGTGAGTGGCAATGTAGGATGGAGAAAAGCACCGCGGGTTGGTCAGCATGGGGAGGTCACGGAACATGCAGTGGCAATGTAGGATAGGTTTCTGAAAAACATCGCGGGGTGGTGCGCATTGTATGGGTGTGTGTTACATTAGATTCACTAGTAGGAGTGAGAAAAACATCACGGGGTGGTGGGCATTGTGTGGGTGTCTGTTACATTACGTTCACTAGTACGAGTGAGAAAAACATCACGGGGTGGTGCGCATTGTATGGGTGTGTGTTACGTTACATTCACTAGTAGGAGTGAGAAAAACATCACGGGGTGGTGCGCATTGTATGGGTGTGCGTTACATTACATTCACTAGTAGGAGTGAGAAAAACATCACGGGGTGGTGCGCATTGTATGGGTGTGTGTTACATTACATTCACTAGTAGGAGTGAGAAAAACATCACGGGGTGGTGCGCATTGTATGGGTGTGTGTTACATTGCATTCACTAGTAGGAGTGAGAAAAACATCACGGGGTGGTGCGCATTGTATGGGTGTGTGTTACATTAGATTCACTAGTAGGAGTGAGAAAAACATCACGGGGTGGTGCGCATTGTATGGGTGTGTGTTACATTAGATTCACTAGTAGGAGTGAGAAAAACATCACGGGGTGGTGCGCATTGTATGGGTGTGTGTTACATTACATTCACTAGTAGGAGTGAGAAAAAGATCACGGGGTGGTGCGCATTGTATGGGTGTGTGTTACATTGCATTCACCAGTAGGAGTGAGAAAAACATCACGGGGTGCTGTGAATCGGAGGGTCTGAATTAGGATAGGCAGTGAGTGGCAATGTAGGATGGAGAAAAGCACCGCGGGGTGGTCAGGATGGGGAGGTCATGGAACATGCAGTGGCAATGTAGGATAGGTTTCTGAAAAACATCGCGAGGTGGTGCGCATTGTATGGGTGTGTGTTACATTAGATTCACTAGTAAGAGTGAGAAAAACATCACGGGGTGGTGCGCATTGTATGGTTGTGTGTTACATTACATTCACTAGTAGGAGTGAGAAAAACATCACGGGGTGGTGCGCATTGTATGGTTGTGTGTTACATTACATTCACTAGTAGGGGTGAGAAAAACATCACGGGGTTGTGCGCATTGTATGGGTGTGTGTTACATTACATTCACTAGTAGGATTGAGAAAAACATCACGGGGTGGTGCGCATTGTATGGGTGTGTGTTACATTACATTCACTACTAGGAGTGAGAAAAACATCACGGGGTGGTGCGCATTGTATGGGTGTGTGTTACATTACATTCACTAGTAGGAGTGAGAAAAACATCACGGGGTGGTGCGCATTGTATGGGTGTGTGTTACATTGCATTCACCAGTAGGAGTGAGAAAAACATCACGGGGTGCTGTGAATCGGAGGGTCTGAATTAGGATAGGCAGCGAGTGGCAATGTAGGATGGAGAAAAGCACCGCGGGGTGGTCAGGATGGGGAGGTCAGGGAACATGCAGTGGCAATGTAGGATAGGTTTCTGAAAAACATCGCGAGGTGGTGCGCATTGTATGGGTGTGTGTTACATTAGATTCACTAGTAGGAGTGAGAAAAACATCACGGGGTGGTGCGCATTGTATGGGTGTGTGTTACATTACATTCACGAATAGGAGTGAGAAAATCATCACGGGGTGGTGCGCATTGTATGGGTGTGTGTTACATTACATTCACTAGTAGGAGTGAGAAAAACATCACGGGGTGGTGCCCATTGTATGGGTGTGTGTTACAATACATTCACTACTAGGAGTGACAAAAACATCACGGGGTGGTGCGAATTGTATGGTTGTGTGTTACATTACATTCACCAGTAGGAGTGAGAAAAACATCACGGGGTGGTGCGAATTGTATGGGTGTGTGTTACATTACATTCACCAGTAGGAGTGAGAAAAACATCACGGGGTGGTGCGCATTGTATGGCTGTGTGTTACATTACATTCACTACTAGGAGTGAGAAATACATCACGGGGTGGTGCGAATTGTATGGGTGTGCGTTACATTACATTCATTAGTAGCAGTGAGAAAAACATCACGGGGTGGTGCGCATTGTATGGGTGTGTGTTACATTACATTCACCAGTAGGAGTGAGAAAAACATCACGGGGTGGTGCGAATTGTATGGGTGTGTGTTACATTACATTCACTAGTAGAAGTGAGAAAAACATCACGGGGTGGTGCGCATTGTATGGGTGTGTGTTACATTAGATTCACCAGTAGGAGTGAGAAAAACATCACGGGGTGGTGCGCATTGTATGGGTGTGTGTTACATTAGATTCACCAGTAGGAGTGAGAAAAACATCACGGGGTGGTGCGCATTGTATGGGTGTGTGTTACATTACATTCACCAGTAGGAGTGAGAAAAACATCACGGGGTGTTGCGCATTGTATGGGTGTGTGTTACATTACATTCACTAGTAGGAGTGAGAAAAACATCACGGGGTGGTGCGCATTGTATGGGTGTGTGTTACATTACATTCACTAGTAGGAGTGAGAAAAACATCACGGGGTGGTGCGCATTGTATGGGTGTGTGTTACATTACATTCACTAGTAGGAGTGAGAAAAACATCACGGGATGGTGCGCATTGTATGGGTGTGTGTTACATTACATTCACTAGTAGGAGTGAGAAAAACATCACGGGGTGGTGCGCATTGTATGGGTGTGTGTTACATTACATTCACTAGTAGGAGTGAGAGATACATCACGGGGTGGTGTGAATCGGAGTGTCCGAATTAGGATAGGCAGTGAGTGACAATGTAGGATGGAGAAAAGCACCGCGGGTTGGTCAGCATGGGGAGGTCAGGGAACATGCAGTGGCTATGTAGGATAGGTTTCTGAAAAACATCGCAGGGTGGTGCGCATTGTATGGGTGTGTGTTACATTACATTCACTAGTACGAGTGAGAAAAACATCACGGGGTGGTGGGCATGGTGTGGGTGTGTGTTACATTACATTCAGTAGTACGAGTGAGAAAAACATCACGGGGTGGTGCGCATTGTATGGGTGTGTGTTACATTACATTCACTAGTAGGAGTGAGAAAAACATCACGGGGTGGTGCGCATTGTATGGGTGTGTGTTACATTACATTCACTAGTAGGAGTGAGAAAAACATCACGGGGTGGTGCGCATTGTATGGGTGTGTGTTACATTACATTCACTAGTAGGAGTGAGAAAAACATCACGGGGTGGTGCGCATTGTATGGGTGTGTGTTACATTACATTCACTAGTAGGAGTGAGAAAAACATCACGGGGTGGTGCGCATTGTATGGGTGTGTGTTACATTAGATTCACTAGTAGGAGTGAGAAAAACATCACGGGGTGGTGCGCATTTTATGGGTGTGTGTTACATTAGATTCACTAGTAGGAGTGAGAAAAACATCACGGGGTTGTGCGCATTGTATGGGTGTGTGTTACATTACATTCACTAGTAGGAGTGAGAAAAACATCACGGGGTGGTGCGCATTGTATGGGTGTGTGTTACATTACATTCACTAGTAGGAGTGAGAAAAACATCACGGGGTGGTGCGCATTGTATGGGTGTGTGTTACATTGCATTCACCAGTAGGAGTGAGAAAAACATCACGGGGTGGTGTGAATCGCAGGGTCTGAATTAGGATAGGCAGTGAGTGGCAATGTAGGATGGAGAAAAGCACCGCGGGGTGGTCAGCATTGGGAGGTCAGGGAACATGCAGTGGCAATGTAGCATAGGTTTCTGGAAAACATCCCGGGGTGGTGCGCATTTTATGGGTGTGTGTTACATTAGATTCACTAGTAGGAGTGAGAAAAACATCACGGGGTGGTGCGCATTGTATGGGTGTGTGTTACATTACATTCACTAGTAGGAATGAGAAAAACATCACGGGGTGGTGCGCATTGTATGGGTGTGTGTTACATTACATTCACTAGTAGGAGTGAGAAAAACATCACGGGGTGGTGCGCATTGTATGGGTGTGTGTTACATTACATTCACTAGTAGGAGTGAGAAAAACATTACGGGGTGGTGTGCATTGTATGGGTGTGTGTTACATTACATTCACTAGTAGGAGTGAGAAAAACATCACGGGGTGGTGTGAATCGGAGGGTCTGCATTAGGATAGGCAGTGAGTGGCAATGTAGGATGGAGAAAAGCACTGCGGGGTGGTCAGCATGGGGAGGTCAGGGAACATGCAGTGGCAATGTAGGATAGGTTTCCGAAAAACATCGCGAGGTGGTGCGCATTGTATGGGTGTGTGTTACATTAGATTCACTAGTAGGAGTGAGAAAAACATCACGGGGAGGTGCGCATTGTATGGGTGTGTGTTACATTACATTCACTAATAGGAGTGAGAAAAACATCACGGGGTGGTGCGCATTGTATGAGTGTGTGTTACATTACATTCACTAGTAGGAGTGAGAAAAACATCACGGTGTGGTGTGAATCGGAGGGTCTGGATTAGGATAGGCAATGAGTGGCAATGTAGGATGGAGAAAAGCACCGTGGGGTGGTCAGCATGGGGAGGTCAGGGAACATGCAGTGGCAATGTAGGATAGGTTTCTGAAAAACATCGCGTGGTGGTGCGCATTGTATGGGTGTGTGTTACATTACATTCACAAGTAGGAGTGAGAAAAACATCACGGGGTGGTGCGCATTGTATGGTTGTGTGTTACATTACATTCACTAGTAGGGGTGAGAAAAACATCACGGGGTTGTGCGCATTGTATGGGTGTGTGTTACATTACATTCACTAGTAGGAGTGAGAAAAACATCACGGGGTGGTGCGCATTGTATGGGTGTGTGTTACATTACATTCACTAGTAGGAGTGAGAAAAACATCACGGGGTGGTGCGCATTGTATGGGTGTGTGTTACATTACATTCACTAGTAGGAGTGAGAAAAACATCACGGGGTGGTGCGCATTGTATGGGTGTGTGTTACATTACATTCACTAGTAGGAGTGAGAAAAACATCATGGGGTGGTGCGCATTGTATGGGTGTGTGTTACATTACATTCACTAGTAGGAGTGAGAAAAACATCACGGGGTGGTGCGCATTGTATGGGTGTGTGTTACATTACATTCACTAGTAGGAGTGAGAAAAACATCACGGGGTGGTGCGCATTGTATGGGTGTGTGTTACATTACATTCACTAGTAGGAGTGAGAAAAACATCACGGGGTGGTGCGCATTGTATGGGTGTGTGTTACATTAGATTCACTAGTAGGTGTGAGAAAAACATCACAGGGTGATGCGCATTGTATGGGTGTGTGTTACATTACATTCACTAGTAGGAGTGAGAAAAACATCACGGGGTGGTGCGCATTGTATGGGTGTGTGTTACATTACATTCACTAGTAGGAGTGAGAAAAACATCACGGCGTGGTGCGGATTGTATGGGTGTGTGTTGCATTACATTCACTATTAGGAGTGAGAAAAACATCACGGGGTGGTGCGCATTGTATGGGTGTGTGTTACATTACATTCACTAGTAGGAGTGAGAAAAACATCACGGGGTGGTGCGCATTGTATGGGTGTATGTTACATTAGATTCACTAGTAGGTGTGAGAAAAACATCACGGGGTGGTGCGCATTGTATGGGTGTGTGTTACATTAGATTCACTAGTAGGAGTGAGAAAAACATCACGGGGTGGTGCGCATTGTATGGGTGTGTGTTACATTACATTCACTAGTAGGAGTGAGAAAAACATCACGGGGTGGTGCGCATTGTATGGGTGTGTGTTACATTACATTCACTAGTAGGAGTGAGAAAAACATCACGGGGTGGTGCGCATTGTATGGGTGTTTGTTACATTACATTCACTAGTAGGAGTGAGAAAAACATCACGGGGTGGTGCGCATTGTATGGGTGTGTGTTACATTAGATTCACTAGTAGGTGTGAGAAAAACATCACGGGGTGGTGCGCATTGTATGGGTGTGTGTTACATTACATTCACTAGTAGGAGTGAGAAAAACATCACGGGGTGGTGCGCATTGTATGGGTGTGTGTTACATTACATTCACTAGTAGGAGTGAGAAAAACATCACGGGGTGGTGCGCATTGTATGGGTGTGTGTTACATTACATTCACTAGTAGGAGTGAGAAAAACATCACGGGGTGGTGCGCATTGTATGGGTGTGTGTTACATTACATTCACTAGTAGGAGTGAGAAAAACATCACGGGGTGGTGCGCATTGTATGGGTGTGTGTTACATTACATTCACTAGTAGGAGTGAGAAAAACATCACGGGGTGGTGCGCATTGTATGGGTGTGTGTTACATTACATTCACTAGTAGGAGTGAGAAAAACATCACGGGGTGGTGCGCATTGTATGGGTGTGTGTTACATTACATTCACTAGTAGGAGTGAGAGATACATCACGGGGAGATGTGAATCGGAGGGTCCGAATTAGGATAGGCAGTGAGTGGCAATGTAGGATGGAGAAAAGCACCGCGGGTTGGTCAGCATGGGGAGGTCAGGGAACATGCAGTGGCAATGTAGGATAGGTTTCTGAAAAACATCGCGGGGTTGTGCGCATTGTATGGGTGTGTGTTACATTAGATTCACTAGTAGGAGTGAGAAAAACATCACGGGGTGGTAGGCATGGTGTGGGTGTTTGTTACATTACATTCACTAGTAGGAGTGAGAAAAACATCACGGGGTGGTGCGCATTGTATGGGTGTGTGTTACATTACATTCACTAGTACGAGTGAGAAAAACATCACGGGGTGGTGCGCATTGTATGGGTGTGTGTTACATTACATTCACTAGTAGGAGTGAGAAAAACATCACGGGGTGGTGCGCATTGTATGGGTGTGTGTTACATTAGATTCACTAGTAGGAGTGAGAAAAACATCACGGGGTGGTGCACATTGTATGGGTGTGTGTTACATTACATTCATTAGTAGGAGTGAGAAAAAGATCCCGGGGTGGTGCGCATTGTATGGGTCTGTGTTACATTGCATTCACCAGTAGGAGTGAGAAAAACATCACGGGGTGGTGTGAATCGGAGGGTCTGAATTAGGATAGGCAGTGAGTGGCAATGTAGGATGGAGAAAAGCACCGCGGGGTGGTCAGCATGGGGAGGTCAGGGAACATGAAGTGGCAATGTAGGATAGGTTTCTGAAAAACATCGCGGGGTGGTGCGCATTGTATGGGTGTGTGTTACATTAGATTCACTAGTAGGAGTGAGAAAAACATCACGGGGTGGTGCGCATTGTATGGGTGTGTGTTACATTACATTCACTAGTAGGAGTGAGAAAAACATCACGGGGTGGTGCGCATTGTATGGGTGTGTGTTACATTACATTCACTAGTAGGAGTGAGAAAAACATCACGGGGTGGTGCGCATTGTATGGGTGTGTGTTACATTACATTCACTAGTAGGAGTGAGAAAAACATCACGGGGTGGTGCGCATTGTATGGGTGTGTGTTACATTACATTCACTAGTAGGAGTGAGAAAAACATCACGGGGTGGTGCGCATTGTATGGGTGTGTGTTACATTACATTCACTAGTAGGAGTGAGAAAAACATCACGGGGTGGTGCGCATTGTATGGGTGTGTGTTACATTACATTCACTAGTAGGAGTGAGAAAAACATCACGGGGTGGTGCGCATTGTATGGGTGTGTGTTACATTACATTCACTAGTAGGAGTGAGAAAAACATCACGGGGTGGTGCGCATTGTATGGGTGTGTGTTACATTACATTCACTAGTAGGAGTGAGAGATACATCACGGGGAGATGTGAATCGGAGGGTCCGAATTAGGATAGGCAGTGAGTGGCAATATAGGATGGAGAAAAGCACCGCGGGTTGGTCTGCATGGGGAGGTCAGGGAACATGCAGTGGCAATGTAGGATAGGTTTCTGAAAAACATCGCGGGGTTGTGCGCATTGTATGGGTGTGTGTTACATTACATTCACTAGTAGGAGTGAGAAAAACATCACGGGGTGGTGCGCATTGTATGGGTGTGTGTTACATTACATTCACTAGTAGGAGTGAGAAAAACATCACGGGGTGGTGCCCATTGTATGCGTGTGTGTTACATTAGATTCACTAGTAGGAGTGAGAAAAACATCACGGGGTGGTGCGCATTGTATGGGTGTGTGTTACATTACATTCACTAGTAGGAGTGAGAAAAAGATCACGGGGTGGTGCGCATTGTATGGGTCTGTGTTACATTGCATTCACCAGTAGGAGTGAGAAAAACATCACGGGGTGGTGTGAATCGGAGGGTCTGAATTAGGATAGGCAGTGAGTGGCAATGCAGGATGGAGAAAAGCACCGCGGGGTGGTCAGCATGGGGAGGTCAGGGAACATGAAGTGGCAATTTAGGATAGGTTTCTGAAAAACATCGCGGGGTGGTGCGCATTGTATGGGTGTGTGTTACATTAGATTCACTAGTAGGAGTGAGAAAAACATCACGGGGTGGTGCGCATTGTATGGGTGTGTGTTACATTACATTCACTAATAGGAGTGAGAAAATCATCACGGGGTGGTGCGCATTGTATGGGTGTGTGTTACATTACATTCACTAGTAGGAGTGAGAAAAACATCACGGGGTGGTGCGCATTGTATGGGTGTGTGTTACATTACATTCACTAGTAGGAGTGAGAAAAACATCACGGGGTGGTGCGCATTGTATGGGTGTGTGTTACATTACATTCACTAGTAGGAGTGAGAAAAACATCACGGGGTGGTGTGCATTGTATGGGTGTGTGTTACATTACATTCACTAGTAGGAGTGAGAAAAACATCACGGGGTGGTGTGAATCGGAGGGTCTGCATTAGGATAGGCAGTGAGTGGCAATGTAGGATGGAGAAAAGCACTGCGGGGTGGTCAGCATGGGGAGGTCAGGGAACATGCAGTGGCAATGTAGGATAGGTTTCCGAAAAACATCGCGGGGTGGTGCGCATTGTATGGGTGTGCGTTACATTAGATTCACTAGTAGGAGTGAGAAAAACATCACGGGGAGTTGCGCATTGTATGGTTGTGTGTTACATTGCATTCACTAATAGGAGTGAGAAAAACATCACGGGGTGGTGCGCATTGTATGAGTGTGTGTTACATTACATTCACGAGTAGGAGTGAGAAAAACATCACGGTGTGGTGTGAATCGGAGGGTCTGAATTAGGATAGGAAATGAGTGGCAATGTAGGATGGAGAAAAGCACCGCGGAGTGGTCAGCATGGGGAGGTCAGGGAACATGCAGTGGCAATGTAGGATAGGTTTCTGAAAAACATCGCGTGGTGGTGCGCATTGTATGGGTGTGTGTTACATTACATTCACTAGTAGGAGTGAGAAAAACATCACGGGGTGGTGCGCATTGTATGGGTGTGTGTTACATTACATTCACCAGTAGGAGTGAGAAAAACATCACGGGGTGGTGCGCATTGTATGGGTGTGTGTTACATTACATTCACCAGTAGGAGTGAGGAAAACATCACGGGGTGGTGCGCATTGTATGGCTGTGTGTTACATTACATTCACCAGTAGGAGTGAGAAAAACATCACGGGGTGGTGTGAATCGGAGGGTCAGCATTAGGATAGGCAGTGAGTGGCAATGTAGGATGGAGAAAAGCACTGTGTGGTGGTCAGCAAGGGGAGGTCAGGGAACATGCTGTGGCAATGTAGGATAGGTTTCCGAAAAACATCGCGGGGTGGTGCGCATTGCATGGGTGTGTGTTACATTAGATTCACTAGTAGGAGTGAGAAAAACATCACGGGGAGGTGCGAATTTTATGGGTGTGTGTTACATTACATTCACTAGTAGGAGTGAGAAAAACATCACGGGGTGCTGCGCATTGTATGAGTGTGTGTTACATTACATTCACTAGTAGGAATGAGAAAAACATCACGGTGTGGTGTGAATCGGAGGGTCTGAATTAGGATAGGCAATGAGTGGCAATGTAGGATGGAGAAAAGCACCGCGGGGTGGTCAGCATGGGGAGGTCAGGGAACATGCAGTGGCAATGTAGGATAGGTTTCTAAAAAACATCGCGTGGTGGTGCGCATTGTATGGGTGTGTGTTACATTACATTCACTAGTAGGAGTGAGAAAAACATCACGGGGTGGTGCGCATTGTATGGTTGTGTGTTACATTACATTCACTAGTAGGGGTGAGAAAAACATCACGGGGTTGTGCGCATTGTATGGGTGTGTGTTACATTACATTCACTAGTAGGAGTGAGAAAAACATCACGGGGTGGTGCGCATTGTATGGGTGTGTGTTACATTACATTCACTAGTAGGAGTGAGAAAAACATCACGGGGTGGTGCGCATTGTATGGGTGTGTGTTACATTACATTCACTAGTAGGAGTGAGAAAAACATCACGGGGTGGTGCGCATTGTATGGGTGTGTGTTACATTACATTCACTAGTAGGAGTGAGAAAAACATCACGGGGTGGTGCGCATTGTATGGGTGTGTGTTACATTACATTCACTAGTAGGAGTGAGAAAAACATCACGGGGTGGTGCGCATTGTATGGGTGTGTGTTACATTACATTCACTAGTAGGAGTGAGAAAAACATCATGGGGTGGTGCGCATTGTATGGGTGTGTGTTACATTACATTCACTAGTAGGAGTGAGAAAAACATCACGGGGTGGTGCGCATTGTATGGGTGTGTGTTACATTACATTCACTAGTAGGAGTGAGAAAAACATCACGGGGTGGTGCGCATTGTATGGGTGTGTGTTACATTACATTCACTAGTAGGAGTGAGAAAAACATCACGGGGTGGTGCGCATTGTATGGGTGTGTGTTACATTAGATTCACTAGTAGGTGTGAGAAAAACATCACAGGGTGATGCGCATTGTATGGGTGTGTGTTACATTACATTCACTAGTAGGAGTGAGAAAAACATCACGGGGTGGTGCGCATTGTATGGGTGTGTGTTACATTACATTCACTAGTAGGAGTGAGAAAAACATCACGGCGTGGTGCGGATTGTATGGGTGTGTGTTGCATTACATTCACTATTAGGAGTGAGAAAAACATCACGGGGTGGTGCGCATTGTATGGGTGTGTGTTACATTACATTCACTAGTAGGAGTGAGAAAAACATCACGGGGTGGTGCGCATTGTATGGGTGTATGTTACATTAGATTCACTAGTAGGTGTGAGAAAAACATCACGGGGTGGTGCGCATTGTATGGGTGTGTGTTACATTAGATTCACTAGTAGGAGTGAGAAAAACATCACGGGGTGGTGCGCATTGTATGGGTGTGTGTTACATTACATTCACTAGTAGGAGTGAGAAAAACATCACGGGGTGGTGCGCATTGTATGGGTGTGTGTTACATTACATTCACTAGTAGGAGTGAGAAAAACATCACGGGGTGGTGCGCATTGTATGGGTGTTTGTTACATTACATTCACTAGTAGGAGTGAGAAAAACATCACGGGGTGGTGCGCATTGTATGGGTGTGTGTTACATTAGATTCACTAGTAGGTGTGAGAAAAACATCACGGGGTGGTGCGCATTGTATGGGTGTGTGTTACATTACATTCACTAGTAGGAGTGAGAAAAACATCACGGGGTGGTGCGCATTGTATGGGTGTGTGTTACATTACATTCACTAGTAGGAGTGAGAAAAACATCACGGGGTGGTGCGCATTGTATGGGTGTGTGTTACATTACATTCACTAGTAGGAGTGAGAAAAACATCACGGGGTGGTGCGCATTGTATGGGTGTGTGTTACATTACATTCACTAGTAGGAGTGAGAAAAACATCACGGGGTGGTGCGCATTGTATGGGTGTGTGTTACATTACATTCACTAGTAGGAGTGAGAAAAACATCACGGGGTGGTGCGCATTGTATGGGTGTGTGTTACATTACATTCACTAGTAGGAGTGAGAAAAACATCACGGGGTGGTGCGCATTGTATGGGTGTGTGTTACATTACATTCACTAGTAGGAGTGAGAGATACATCACGGGGAGATGTGAATCGGAGGGTCCGAATTAGGATAGGCAGTGAGTGGCAATGTAGGATGGAGAAAAGCACCGCGGGTTGGTCAGCATGGGGAGGTCAGGGAACATGCAGTGGCAATGTAGGATAGGTTTCTGAAAAACATCGCGGGGTTGTGCGCATTGTATGGGTGTGTGTTACATTAGATTCACTAGTAGGAGTGAGAAAAACATCACGGGGTGGTAGGCATGGTGTGGGTGTTTGTTACATTACATTCACTAGTAGGAGTGAGAAAAACATCACGGGGTGGTGCGCATTGTATGGGTGTGTGTTACATTACATTCACTAGTACGAGTGAGAAAAACATCACGGGGTGGTGCGCATTGTATGGGTGTGTGTTACATTACATTCACTAGTAGGAGTGAGAAAAACATCACGGGGTGGTGCGCATTGTATGGGTGTGTGTTACATTAGATTCACTAGTAGGAGTGAGAAAAACATCACGGGGTGGTGCACATTGTATGGGTGTGTGTTACATTACATTCATTAGTAGGAGTGAGAAAAAGATCCCGGGGTGGTGCGCATTGTATGGGTCTGTGTTACATTGCATTCACCAGTAGGAGTGAGAAAAACATCACGGGGTGGTGTGAATCGGAGGGTCTGAATTAGGATAGGCAGTGAGTGGCAATGTAGGATGGAGAAAAGCACCGCGGGGTGGTCAGCATGGGGAGGTCAGGGAACATGAAGTGGCAATGTAGGATAGGTTTCTGAAAAACATCGCGGGGTGGTGCGCATTGTATGGGTGTGTGTTACATTAGATTCACTAGTAGGAGTGAGAAAAACATCACGGGGTGGTGCGCATTGTATGGGTGTGTGTTACATTACATTCACTAGTAGGAGTGAGAAAAACATCACGGGGTGGTGCGCATTGTATGGGTGTGTGTTACATTACATTCACTAGTAGGAGTGAGAAAAACATCACGGGGTGGTGCGCATTGTATGGGTGTGTGTTACATTACATTCACTAGTAGGAGTGAGAAAAACATCACGGGGTGGTGCGCATTGTATGGGTGTGTGTTACATTACATTCACTAGTAGGAGTGAGAAAAACATCACGGGGTGGTGCGCATTGTATGGGTGTGTGTTACATTACATTCACTAGTAGGAGTGAGAAAAACATCACGGGGTGGTGCGCATTGTATGGGTGTGTGTTACATTACATTCACTAGTAGGAGTGAGAAAAACATCACGGGGTGGTGCGCATTGTATGGGTGTGTGTTACATTACATTCACTAGTAGGAGTGAGAAAAACATCACGGGGTGGTGCGCATTGTATGGGTGTGTGTTACATTACATTCACTAGTAGGAGTGAGAGATACATCACGGGGAGATGTGAATCGGAGGGTCCGAATTAGGATAGGCAGTGAGTGGCAATATAGGATGGAGAAAAGCACCGCGGGTTGGTCTGCATGGGGAGGTCAGGGAACATGCAGTGGCAATGTAGGATAGGTTTCTGAAAAACATCGCGGGGTTGTGCGCATTGTATGGGTGTGTGTTACATTACATTCACTAGTAGGAGTGAGAAAAACATCACGGGGTGGTGCGCATTGTATGGGTGTGTGTTACATTACATTCACTAGTAGGAGTGAGAAAAACATCACGGGGTGGTGCCCATTGTATGCGTGTGTGTTACATTAGATTCACTAGTAGGAGTGAGAAAAACATCACGGGGTGGTGCGCATTGTATGGGTGTGTGTTACATTACATTCACTAGTAGGAGTGAGAAAAAGATCACGGGGTGGTGCGCATTGTATGGGTCTGTGTTACATTGCATTCACCAGTAGGAGTGAGAAAAACATCACGGGGTGGTGTGAATCGGAGGGTCTGAATTAGGATAGGCAGTGAGTGGCAATGCAGGATGGAGAAAAGCACCGCGGGGTGGTCAGCATGGGGAGGTCAGGGAACATGAAGTGGCAATTTAGGATAGGTTTCTGAAAAACATCGCGGGGTGGTGCGCATTGTATGGGTGTGTGTTACATTAGATTCACTAGTAGGAGTGAGAAAAACATCACGGGGTGGTGCGCATTGTATGGGTGTGTGTTACATTACATTCACTAATAGGAGTGAGAAAATCATCACGGGGTGGTGCGCATTGTATGGGTGTGTGTTACATTACATTCACTAGTAGGAGTGAGAAAAACATCACGGGGTGGTGCGCATTGTATGGGTGTGTGTTACATTACATTCACTAGTAGGAGTGAGAAAAACATCACGGGGTGGTGCGCATTGTATGGGTGTGTGTTACATTACATTCACTAGTAGGAGTGAGAAAAACATCACGGGGTGGTGTGCATTGTATGGGTGTGTGTTACATTACATTCACTAGTAGGAGTGAGAAAAACATCACGGGGTGGTGTGAATCGGAGGGTCTGCATTAGGATAGGCAGTGAGTGGCAATGTAGGATGGAGAAAAGCACTGCGGGGTGGTCAGCATGGGGAGGTCAGGGAACATGCAGTGGCAATGTAGGATAGGTTTCCGAAAAACATCGCGGGGTGGTGCGCATTGTATGGGTGTGCGTTACATTAGATTCACTAGTAGGAGTGAGAAAAACATCACGGGGAGTTGCGCATTGTATGGTTGTGTGTTACATTGCATTCACTAATAGGAGTGAGAAAAACATCACGGGGTGGTGCGCATTGTATGAGTGTGTGTTACATTACATTCACGAGTAGGAGTGAGAAAAACATCACGGTGTGGTGTGAATCGGAGGGTCTGAATTAGGATAGGAAATGAGTGGCAATGTAGGATGGAGAAAAGCACCGCGGAGTGGTCAGCATGGGGAGGTCAGGGAACATGCAGTGGCAATGTAGGATAGGTTTCTGAAAAACATCGCGTGGTGGTGCGCATTGTATGGGTGTGTGTTACATTACATTCACTAGTAGGAGTGAGAAAAACATCACGGGGTGGTGCGCATTGTATGGGTGTGTGTTACATTACATTCACCAGTAGGAGTGAGAAAAACATCACGGGGTGGTGCGCATTGTATGGGTGTGTGTTACATTACATTCACCAGTAGGAGTGAGGAAAACATCACGGGGTGGTGCGCATTGTATGGCTGTGTGTTACATTACATTCACCAGTAGGAGTGAGAAAAACATCACGGGGTGGTGTGAATCGGAGGGTCAGCATTAGGATAGGCAGTGAGTGGCAATGTAGGATGGAGAAAAGCACTGTGTGGTGGTCAGCAAGGGGAGGTCAGGGAACATGCTGTGGCAATGTAGGATAAGTTTCCGAAAAACATCGCGGGGTGGTGCGCATTGCATGGGTGTGTGTTACATTAGATTCACTAGTAGGAGTGAGAAAAACATCACGGGGAGGTGCGAATTTTATGGGTGTGTGTTACATTACATTCACTAGTAGGAGTGAGAAAAACATCACGGGGTGCTGCGCATTGTATGAGTGTGTGTTACATTACATTCACTAGTAGGAATGAGAAAAACATCACGGTGTGGTGTGAATCGGAGGGTCTGAATTAGGATAGGCAATGAGTGGCAATGTAGGATGGAGAAAAGCACCGCGGGGTGGTCAGCATGGGGAGGTCAGGGAACATGCAGTGGCAATGTAGGATAGGTTTCTAAAAAACATCGCGTGGTGGTGCGCATTGTATGGGTGTGTGTTACATTACATTCACTAGTAGGAGTGAGAAAAACATCACGGGGTGGTGCGCATTGTATGGTTGTGTGTTACATTACATTCACTAGTAGGGGTGAGAAAAACATCACGGGGTTGTGCGCATTGTATGGGTGTGTGTTACATTACATTCACTAGTAGGAGTGAGAAAAACATCACGGGGTGGTGCGCATTGTATGGGTGTGTGTTACATTACATTCACTAGTAGGAGTGAGAAAAACATCACGGGGTGGTGCGCATTGTATGGGTGTGTGTTACATTACATTCACTAGTAGGAGTGAGAAAAACATCACGGGGTGGTGCGCATTGTATGGGTGTGTGTTACATTACATTCACTAGTAGGAGTGAGAAAAACATCACGGGGTGGTGCGCATTGTATGGGTGTGTGTTACATTACATTCACTAGTAGGAGTGAGAAAAACATCACGGGGTGGTGCGCATTGTATGGGTGTGTGTTACATTACATTCACTAGTAGGAGTGAGAAAAACATCACGGGGTGGTGCGCATTGTATGGGTGTGTGTTACATTACATTCACTAGTAGGAGTGAGAAAAATATCACGGGGTGGTGCGCATTGTATGGGTGTGTGTTACATTAGATTCACTAGTAGGTGTGAGAAAAACATCACAGGGTGATGCGCATTGTATGGGTGTGTGTTACATTACATTCACTAGTAGGAGTGAGAAAAACATCACGGGGTGGTGCGCATTGTATGGGTGTGTGTTACATTACATTCACTAGTAGGAGTGAGAAAAACATCACGGCGTGGTGCGGATTGTATGGGTGTGTGTTACATTACATTCACTATTAGGAGTGAGAAAAACATCACGGGGTGGTGCGCATTGTATGGGTGTGTGTTACATTACATTCACTAGTAGGAGTGAGAAAAACATCACGGGGTGGTGCGCATTGTATGGGTGTATGTTACATTAGATTCACTAGTAGGTGTGAGAAAAACATCACGGGGTGGTGCGCATTGTATGGGTGTGTGTTACATTAGATTCACTAGTAGGAGTGAGAAAAACATCACGGGGTGGTGCGCATTGTATGGGTGTGTGTTACATTACATTCACTAGTAGGAGTGAGAAAAACATCACGGGGTGGTGCGCATTGTATGGGTGTGTGTTACATTAGATTCACTAGTAGGAGTGAGAAAAACATCACGGGGTGGTGCGCATTGTATGGGTGTTTGTTACATTACATTCACTAGTAGGAGTGAGAAAAACATCACGGGGTGGTGCGCATTGTATGGGTGTGTGTTACATTAGATTCACTAGTAGGTGTGAGAAAAACATCACGGGGTGGTGCGCATTGTATGGGTGTGTGTTACATTACATTCACTAGTAGGAGTGAGAAAAACATCACGGGGTGGTGCGCATTGTATGGGTGTGTGTTACGTTACATTCACTAGTAGGAGTGAGAAAAACATCACGGGGTGGTGCGCATTGTATGGGTGTGTGTTACATTACATTCACTAGTAGGAGTGAGAAAAACATCACGGGGTGGTGCGCATTGTATGGGTGTGTGTTACATTACATTCACTAGTAGGAGTGAGAAAAACATCACGGGGTGGTGCGCATTGTATGGGTGTGTGTTACATTACATTCACTAGTAGGAGTGAGAAAAACATCACGGGGTGGTGCGCATTGTATGGGTGTGTGTTACATTACATTCACTAGTAGGAGTGAGAAAAACATCACGGGGTGGTGCGCATTGTATGGGTGTGTGTTACATTACATTCACTAGTAGGAGTGAGAGATACATCACGGGGAGATGTGAATCGGAGGGTCCGAATTAGGATAGGCAGTGAGTGGCAATGTAGGATGGAGAACAGCACCGCGGGTTGGTCAGCATGGGGAGGTCAGGGAACATGCAGTGGCAATGTAGGATAGGTTTCTGAAAAACATCGCGGGGTTGTGCGCATTGTATGGGTGTGTTTTACATTAGATTCACTAGTAGGAGTGAGAAAAACATCACGGGGTGGTAGGCATGGTGTGGGTGTTTGTTACATTACATTCACTAGTAGGAGTGAGAAAAACATCACGGGGTGGTGCGCATTGTATGGGTGTGTGTTACATTACATTCACTAGTAGGAGTGAGAAAAACATCACGGGGTGGTGCGCATTGTATGGGTGTGTGTTACATTACATTCACTAGTAGGAGTGAGAAAAACATCACGGGGTGTTGCCCATTGTATGGGTGTGTGTTACATTAGATTCACTAGTAGGAGTGAGAATAACATCACGGGGTGGTGCACATTGTATGGGTGTGTGTTACATTACATTCACTAGTAGGAGTGAGAAAAAGATCACGGGGTGGTGCGCATTGTATGGGTCTGTGTTACATTGCATTCACCAGTAGGAGTGAGAAAAACATCACGGGGTGGTGTGAATCGGAGGGTCTGAATTAGGATAGGCAGTGAGTGGCAATGTAGGATGGAGAAAAGCACCGCGGGGTGGTCAGCATGGGGAGGTCAGGGAACATGAAGTAGCAATGTAGGATAGGTTTCTGAAAAACATCGCGGGGTGGTGCGCATTGTATGGGTGTGTGTTACATTAGATTCACTAGTAGGAGTGAGAAAAACATCACGGGGTGGTGCGCATTGTATGGGTGTGTGTTACATTACATTCACTAGTAGGAGTGAGAAAAACATCACGGGGTGGTGCGCATTGTATGGGTGTGTGTTACATTACATTCACTAGTAGGAGTGAGAAAAACATCACGGGGTGGTGCGCATTGTATGGGTGTGTGTTACATTACATTCACTAGTAGGAGTGAGAAAAACATCACGGGGTGGTGCGCATTGTATGGGTGTGTGTTACATTACATTCACTGGTAGGAGTGAGAAAAACATCACGGGGTGGTGCGCATTGTATGGGTGTGTGTTACATTACATTCACTAGTAGGAGTGAGAAAAACATCACGGGGTGGTGCGCATTGTATGGGTGTGTGTTACATTACATTCACTAGTAGGAGTGTGAAAAACATCACGGGGTGGTGCGCATTGTATGGGTGTGTGTTACATTACATTCACTAGTAGGAGTGAGAGATACATCACGGGGAGATGTGAATCGGAGGGTCCGAATTAGGATAGGCAGTGAGTGGCAATATAGGATGGAGAAAAGCACCGCGGGTTGGTCAGCATGGGGAGGTCAGGGAACATGCAGTGGCAATGTAGGATAGGTTTCTGAAAAACATCGCGGGGTTGTGCGCATTGTATGGGTGTGTGTTACATTACATTCACTAGTAGGAGTGAGAAAAACATCACGGGGTGGTGCGCATTGTATGGGTGTGTGTTACATTACATTCACTAGTAGGAGTGAGAAAAACATCACGGGGTGGTGCCCATTGTATGCGTGTGTGTTACATTAGATTCACTAGTAGGAGTGAGAAAAACATCACGGGGTGGTGCGCATTGTATGGGTGTGTGTTACATTACATTCACTAGTAGGAGTGAGAAAAAGATCACGGGGTGGTGCGCATTGTATGGGTCTGTGTTACATTGCATTCACCAGTAGGAGTGAGAAAAACATCACGGGGTGGTGTGAATCGGAGGGTCTGAATTAGGATAGGCAGTGAGTGGCAATGCAGGATGGAGAAAAGCACCGCGGGGTGGTCAGCATGGGGAGGTCAGGGAACATGAAGTGGCAATTTAGGATAGGTTTCTGAAATACATCGCGGGGTGGTGCGCATTGTATGGGTGTGTGTTACATTAGATTCACTAGTAGGAGTGAGAAAAACATCACGGGGTGGTGCGCATTGTATGGGTGTGTGTTACATTACATTCACTAATAGGAGTGAGAAAATCATCACGGGGTGGTGCGCATTGTATGGGTGTGTGTTACATTACATTCACTAGTAGGAGTGAGAAAAACATCACGGGGTGGTGCGCATTGTATGGGTGTGTGTTACATTACATTCACTAGTAGGAGTGAGAAAAACATCACGGGGTGGTGCGCATTGTATGGGTGTGTGTTACATTACATTCACTAGTAGGAGTGAGAAAAACATCACGGGGTGGTGTGCATTGTATGGGTGTGTGTTACATTACATTCACTAGTAGGAGTGAGAAAAACATCACGGGGTGGTGTGAATCGGAGGGTCTGCATTAGGATAGGCAGTGAGTGGCAATGTAGGATGGAGAAAAGCACTGCGGGGTGGTCAGCATGGGGAGGTCAGGGAACATGCAGTGGCAATGTAGGATAGGTTTCCGAAAAACATCGCGGGGTGGTGCGCATTGTATGGGTGTGCGTTACATTAGATTCACTAGTAGGAGTGAGAAAAACATCACGGGGAGTTGCGCATTGTATGGTTGTGTGTTACATTACATTCACTAATAGGAGTGAGAAAAACATCACGGGGTGGTGCGCATTGTATGAGTGTGTGTTACATTACATTCACGAGTAGGAGTGAGAAAAACATCACGGTGTGGTGTGAATCGGAGGGTCTGAATTAGGATAGGCAATGAGTGGCAATGTAGGATGGAGAAAAGCACCGCGGAGTGGTCAGCATGGGGAGGTCAGGGAACATGCAGTGGCAATGTAGGATAGGTTTCTGAAAAACATCGCGTGGTGGTGCGCATTGTATGGGTGTGTGTTACATTACATTCACTAGTAGGAGTGAGAAAAACATCACGGGGTGGTGCGCATTGTATGGGTGTGTGTTACATTACATTAACTAGTAGGAGTGAGAAAAACATCACGGAGTGGTGCGCATTGTATGGTTTTGTGTTACATTACATTCACTAGTAGGGGTGAGAAAAACATCACGGGGTGGTGCACATTGTATGGGTGTGTGTTACATTACATTCACTAGTAGGAGTGAGAAAAACATCACGGGGTGGTGCGCATTGTATGGGTGTGTGTTACATTACATTCACTACTAGGAGTGAGAAAAACATCACGGGGTGGTGCGCATTGTATGGGTGTGTGTTACATTACATTCACTAGTAGGAGTGAGAAAAACATCACGGGGTGGTGCGCATTGTATGGGTGTGTGTTACATTACATTCACCAGTAGGAGTGAGAAAAACATCACGGGGTGGTGCGCATTGTATGGGTGTGTGTTACATTACATTCACCAGTAGGAGTGAGGAAAACATCACGGGGTGGTGCGCATTGTATGGCTGTGTGTTACATTACATTCACCAGTAGGAGTGAGAAAAACATCACGGGGTGGTGTGAATCGGAGGGTCAGCATTAGGATAGGCAGTGAGTGGCAATGTAGGATGGAGAAAAGCACTGCGTGGTGGTCAGCAAGGGGAGGTCAGGGAACATGCAGTGGCAATGTAGGATAGGTTTCCGAAAAACATCGCGGGGTGGTGCGCATTGCATGGGTGTGTGTTACATTAGATTCACTAGTAGGAGTGAGAAAAACATCACGGGGAGGTGCGAATTTTATGGGTGTGTGTTACATTACATTCAATAGTAGGAGTGAGAAAAACATCACGGGGTGGTGCGCATTGTATGAGTGTGTGTTACATTACATTCACTAGTAGGAATGAGAAAAACATCACGGTGTGGTGTGAATCGGAGGGTCTGAATTAGGATAGGCAATGAGTGGCAATGTAGGATGGAGAAAAGCACCGCGGGGTGGTCAGCATGGGGAGGTCAGGGAACATGCAGTGGCAATGTAGGATAGGTTTCTGAAAAATATCGCGTTGTGGTGCGCATTGTATGGGTGTGTGTTACATTACATTCACTAGTAGGAGTGAGAAAAACATCACGGGGTGGTGCGCATTGTATGGTTGTGTGTTACATTACATTCACTAGTAGGGGTGAGAAAAACATCACGGGGTGGTGCGCATTGTATGGGTGTGTGTTACATTACATTCACTAGTAGGAGTGAGAAAAAGATCACGGGGTGGTGCGCATTGTATGGGTGTGTGTTACATTAATTTCACTACTAGGAGTGAGAAAAACATCACGGGGTGGTGCGCATTGTATGGGTGTGTGTTACATTACATTCACTAGTAGGAGTGAGAAAAACATCACGGGGTGGTGCGCATTGTATGGGTGTGTGTTACATTACATTCACTAGTAGGAGTGAGAAAAACATCACGGGGTGGTGCGCATTGTATGGGTGTGTGTTACATTACATTCACTAGTAGGAGTGAGAAAAACATCACGGGGTGGTGCGCATTGTATGGGTGTGTGTTACATTAGATTCACTAGTAGGAGTGAGAAAAACATCACGGGGTGTTGCTCATTGTATGGGTGTGTGTTACATTACATTCACTAGTAGGAGTGAGAAAAAGATCACGGGGTGGTGCGCATTGTATGGGTCTGTGTTACATTGCATTCACCAGTAGGAGTGAGAAAAACATCACGGGGTGGTGTGAATCGGAGGGTCTGAATTAGGATAGGCAGTGAGTGGCAATGTAGGATGGAGAAAAGCACCGCGGGGTGGTCAGCATGGGGAGGTCAGGGAACATGAAGTGGCAATGTAGGATAGGTTTCTGAAAAACATCGCGGGGTGGTGCGCATTGTATGGGTGTGTGTTACATTAGATTCACTAGTAGGAGTGAGAAAAACATCACGGGGTCGTGCGCATTGTATGGGTGTGTGTTACATTACATTCACTAGTAGGAGTGAGAAAAACATCACGGGGTGGTGCGCATTGTATGGGTGTGTGTTACATTTCATTCACTAGTAGGAGTGAGAAAAACATCACGGGGTGGTGCGCATTGTATGGGTGTGTGTTACATTACATTCACTAGTAGGAGTGAGAAAAACATCACGGGGTGGTGCGCATTGTATGGGTGTGTGTTACATTACATTCACTAGTAGGAGTGAGAAAAACATCACGGGGTGGTGCGCATTGTATGGGTGTGTGTTACATTACATTCACTAGTAGGAGTGAGAAAAACATCACGGGGTGGTGCGCATTGTATGGGTGTGTGTTACATTACATTCACTAGTAGGAGTGAGAGATACATCACGGGGAGATGTGAATCGGAGGGTCCGAATTAGGATAGGCAGTGAGTGGCAATGTAGGATGGAGAAAAGCACCGCGGGTTGGTCAGCATGGGGAGGTCAGGGAACATGCAGTGGCAATGTAGGATAGGTTTCTGAAAAACATCGCGGGGTTGTGCGCATTGTATGGGTGTGTGTTACATTAGATTCACTAGTAGGAGTGAGAAAAACATCACGGGGTGGTGGGCATGGTGTGGGTGTTTGTTACATTACATTCACTAGTAGGAGTGAGAAAAACATCACGGGGTGGTGCGCATTGTATGGGTGTGTGTTACATTACATTCACTAGTAGGAGTGAGAAAAACATCACGGGGTGGTGCGCATTGTATGGGTGTGTGTTACATTACATTCACTAGTAGGAGTGAGAAAAACATCACGGGGTGGTGCCCATTGTATGCGTGTGTGTTACATTAGATTCACTAGTAGGAGTGAGAAAAACATCACGGGGTGGTGCGCATTGTATGGGTGTGTGTTACATTACATTCACTAGTAGGAGTGAGAAAAAGATCACGGGGTAGTGCGCATTGTATGGGTCTGTGTTACATTGCATTCACCAGTAGGAGTGAGAAAAACATCACGGGGTGGTGTGAATCGGAGGGTCTGAATTAGGATAGGCAGTGAGTGGCAATGTAGGATGGAGAAAAGCACCGCGGGGTGGTCAGCATGGGGAGGTCAGGGAACATGAAGTGGCAATTTAGGATAGGTTTCTGAAAAACATCGCGGGGTGGTGCGCATTGTATGGGTGTGTGTTACATTAGATTCACTAGTAGGAGTGAGAAAAACATCACGGGGTGGTGCGCATTGTATGGGTGTGTGTTACATTACATTCACTAATAGGAGTGAGAAAATCATCACGGGGTGGTGCGCATTGTATGGGTGTGTGTTACATTACATTCACTAGTAGGAGTGAGAAAAACATCACGGGGTGGTGTGAATCGGAGGGTCAGCATTAGGATAGGCAGTGAGTGGCAATGTAGGATGGAGAAAAGCACTGCGTGGTGGTCAGCAAGGGGAGGTCAGGGAACATGCAGTGGCAATGTAGGATAGATTTCCGAAAAACATCGCGGGGTGGTGCGCATTGCATGGGTGTGTGTTACATTAGATTCACTAGTAGGAGTGAGAAAAACATCACGGGGAGGTGCGAATTTTATGGGTGTGTGTTACATTACATTCAATAGTAGGAGTGAGAAAAACATCACGGGGTGGTGCGCATTGTATGAGTGTGTGTTACATTACATTCACTAGTAGGAATGAGAAAAACATCACGGTGTGGTGTGAATCGGAGGGTCTGAATTAGGATAGGCAATGAGTGGCAATGTAGGATGGAGAAAAGCACCGCGGGGTGGTCAGCATGGGGAGGTCAGGGAACATGCAGTGGCAATGTAGGATAGGTTTCTGAAAAATATCGCGTTGTGGTGCGCATTGTATGGGTGTGTGTTACATTACATTCACTAGTAGGAGTGAGAAAACCATCACGGGGTGGTGCGCATTGTATGGTTGTGTGTTACATTACATTCACTAGTAGGGGTGAGAAAAACATCACGGGGTGGTGCGCATTGTATGGGTGTGTGTTACATTACATTCACTAGTAGGAGTGAGAAAAAGATCACGGGGTGGTGCGCATTGTATGGGTGTGTGTTACATTAATTTCACTACTAGGAGTGAGAAAAACATCACGGGGTGGTGCGCATTGTATGGGTGTGTGTTACATTACATTCACTAGTAGGAGTGAGAAAAACATCACGGGGTGGTGCGCATTGTATGGGTGTGTGTTACATTAGATTCACTAGTAGGAGTGAGAAAAACATCACGGGGTGTTGCTCATTGTATGGGTGTGTGTTACATTACATTCACTAGTAGGAGTGAGAAAAAGATCACGGGGTGGTGCGCATTGTATGGGTCTGTGTTACATTGCATTCACCAGTAGGAGTGAGAAAAACATCACGGGGTGGTGTGAATCGGAGGGTCTGAATTAGGATAGGCAGTGAGTGGCAATGTAGGATGGAGAAAAGCACCGCGGGGTGGTCAGCATGGGGAGGTCAGGGAACATGAAGTGGCAATGTAGGATAGGTTTCTGAAAAACATCGCGGGGTGGTGCGCATTGTATGGGTGTGTGTTACATTAGATTCACTAGTAGGAGTGAGAAAAACATCACGGGGTCGTGCGCATTGTATGGGTGTGTGTTACATTACATTCACTAGTAGGAGTGAGAAAAACATCACGGGGTGGTGCGCATTGTATGGGTGTGTGTTACATTACATTCACTAGTAGGAGTGAGAAAAACATCACGGGGTGGTGCGCATTGTATGGGTGTGTGTTACATTACATTCACTAGTAGGAGTGAGAAAAACATCACGGGGTGGTGCGCATTGTATGGGTGTGTGTTACATTACATTCACTAGTAGGAGTGAGAAAAACATCACGGGGTGGTGCGCATTGTATGGGTGTGTGTTACATTACATTCACTAGTAGGAGTGAGAAAAACATCACGGGGTGGTGCGCATTGTATGGGTGTGTGTTACATTACATTCACTAGTAGGAGTGAGAGATACATCACGGGGAGATTTGAATCGGAGGGTCCGAATTAGGATAGGCAGTGAGTGGCAATGTAGGATGGAGAAAAGCACCGCGGGTTGGTCAGCATGGGGAGGTCAGGGAACATGCAGTGGCAATGTAGGATAGGTTTCTGAAAAACATCGCGGGGTTGTGCGCATTGTATGGGTGTGTGTTACATTAGATTCACTAGTAGGAGTGAGAAAAACATCACGGGGTGGTGGGCATGGTGTGGGTGTTTGTTACATTACATTCACTAGTAGGAGTGAGAAAACCATCACGGGGTGGTGCGCATTGTATGGGTGTGTGTTACATTACATTCACTAGTAGGAGTGAGAAAAACATCACGGGGTGGTGCGCATTGTATGGGTGTGTGTTACATTACATTCACTAGTAGGAGTGAGAAAAACATCACGGGGTGGTGCCCATTGTATGCGTGTGTGTTACATTAGATTCACTAGTAGGAGTGAGAAAAACATCACGGGGTGGTGCGCATTGTATGGGTGTGTGTTACATTACATTCACTAGTAGGAGTGAGAAAAAGATCACGGGGTAGTGCGCATTGTATGGGTCTGTGTTACATTGCATTCACCAGTAGGAGTGAGAAAAACATCACGGGGTGGTGTGAATCGGAGGGTCTGAATTAGGATAGGCAGTGAGTGGCAATGTAGGATGGAGAAAAGCACCGCGGGGTGGTCAGCATGGGGAGGTCAGGGAACATGAAGTGGCAATTTAGGATAGGTTTCTGAAAAACATCGCGGGGTGGTGCGCATTGTATGGGTGTGTGTTACATTAGATTCACTAGTAGGAGTGAGAAAAACATCACGGGGTGGTGCGCATTGTATGGGTGTGTGTTACATTACATTCACTAATAGGAGTGAGAAAATCATCACGGGGTGGTGCGCATTGTATGGGTGTGTGTTACATTACATTCACTAGTAGGAGTGAGAAAAACATCACGGGGTGGTGCGCATTGTATGGGTGTGTGTTACATTACATTCACTAGTAGGAGTGAGAAAAACATCACGGGGTGGTGCGCATTGTATGGCTGTGTGTTACATTACATTCACCAGTAGGAGTGAGAAAAACATCACGGGGTGGTGCGCATTGTATGGGTGTGTGTTACATTACATTCACCATTAGGAGTGAGGAAAACATCACGGGGTGGTGCGCATTGTATGGCTGTGTGTTACATTACATTCACCAGTAGGAGTGAGAAAAACATCACGGGGTGGTGTGAATCGGAGGGTCAGCATTAGGATAGGCAGTGAGTGGCAATGTAGGATGGAGAAAAGCACTGCGTGGTGGTCAGCAAGGGGAGGTCAGGGAACATGCAGTGGCAATGTAGGATAGGTTTCCGAAAAACATCGCGGGGTGGTGCGCATTGCATGGGTGTGTGTTACATTAGATTCACTAGTAGGAGTGAGAAAAACATCACGGGGAGGTGCGAATTTTATGGGTGTGTGTTACATTACATTCACTACTAGGAGTGAGAAAAACATCACGGGGTGGTGCGCATTGTATGAGTGTGTGTTACATTACATTCACTAGTAGGAATGAGAAAAACATCACGGTGTGGTGTGAATCGGAGGGTCTGAATTAGGATAGGCAATGAGTGGCAATGTAGGATGGAGAAAAGCACCGCGGGGTGGTCAGCATGGGGAGGTCAGGGAACATGCAGTGGCAATGTAGGATAGGTTTCTGAAAAATATCGCGTTGTGGTGCGCATTGTATGGGTGTGTGTTACATTACATTCACTAGTAGGAGTGAGAAAAACATCACGGGGTGGTGCGCATTGTATGGTTGTGTGTTACATTACATTCACTAGTAGGGGTGAGAAAAACATCACGGGGTGGTGCGCATTGTATGGGTGTGTGTTACATTACATTCACTAGTAGGAGTGAGAAAAAGATCACGGGGTGGTGCGCATTGTATGGGTGTGTGTTACATTAATTTCACTACTAGGAGTGAGAAAAACATCACGGGGTGGTGCGCATTGTATGGGTGTGTGTTACATTACATTCACTAGTAGGAGTGAGAAAAACATCACGGGGTGGTGCGCATTGTATGGGTGTGTGTTACATTACATTCACTAGTAGGAGTGAGAAAAACATCACGGGGTGGTGCGCATTGTATGGGTGTGTGTTACATTACATTCACTAGTAGGAGTGAGAAAAACATCACGGGGTGGTGCGCATTGTATGGGTGTGTGTTACATTAGATTCACTAGTAGGAGTGAGAAAAACATCACGGGGTGGTGCGCATTGTATGGGTGTTTGTTACATTACATTCACTAGTAGGAGTGAGAAAAACATCACGGGGTGGTGCGCATTGTATGGGTGTGTGTTACATTAGATTCACTAGTAGGTGTGAGAAAAACATCACGGGGTGGTGCGCATTGTATGGGTGTGTGTTACATTACATTCACTAGTAGGAGTGAGAAAAACATCACGGGGTGATGCGCATTGTATGGGTGTGTGTTACATTACATTCACTAGTAGGAGTGAGAAAAATATCACGGGGTGGTGCGCATTGTATGGGTGTGTGTTACATTACATTCACTAGTAGGAGTGAGAAAAACATCACGGGGTGGTGCGCATTGTATGGGTGTGTGTTACATTACATTCACTAGTAGGAGTGAGAAAAACATCACGGGGTGGTGCGCATTGTATGGGTGTGTGTTACATTACATTCACTAGTAGGAGTGAGAAAAACATCACGGGGTGGTGCGCATTGTATGGGTGTGTGTTACATTACATTCACTAGTAGGAGTGAGAAAAACATCACGGGGTGGTGCGCATTGTATGGGTGTGTGTTACATTACATTCACTAGTAGGAGTGAGAGATACATCACGGGGAGGTGTGAATCGGAGGGTCCGAATTAGGATAGGCAGTGAGTGGCAATGTAGGATGGAGCAAAGCACCGCGGGTTGGTCAGCATGGGGAGGTCAGGGAACATGCAGTGGCAATGTAGGATAGGTTTCTGAAAAACATCGCGTGGTGGTGCGCATTGTATGGGTGTGTGTTACATTAGATTCACTAGTAGGAGTGAGAAAAACATCACGGGTTGGTGGGCACGGGGTGGTGCGCATTGTATGGGTGTGTGTTACAATACATTCACTAGTAGGAGTGAGAAAAACATCACGGGGTGGTGCGCATTGTATGGGTGTGTGTTACATTACATTCACTAGTAGGAGTGAGAAAAACATCACGGGGTGGTGCGCATTATATGGGTTTGTGTTACATTACATTCACTAGTAGGAGTGAGAAAAACATCACGGGGTGGTGCGCATTGTATGGGTGTGTGTTACATTAGATTCACTAGTAGGAGTGAGAAAAACATCACGGGGTGGTGCGCATTGTATGGGTGTGTGTTACATTACATTCACTAGTAGGAGTGAGAAAAAGATCACGGGGTGGTGCGCATTGTATGGGTGTGTGTTACATTGCATTCACCAGTAGAAGTGAGAAAAACATCACGGGGTGGTGTGAATTTGAGGGTCTGAATTAGGATAGGCAGTGAGTGGCAATGTAGGATGGAGAAAACCACCGCGGGGTGGTCAGCATGGGGAGGTCAGGGAACATGCAGTGGCAATGTAGGATAGGTTTCTGAAAAACATGGCGGGGTGGTGCGCATTGTATGGGTGTGTGTTACATTAGATTCACTAGTAGGAGTGAGAAAAACATCACGGGGTGGTGAGCATGGTGTGGGTGTGTGTTACATTACATTCACTAGTACGAGTGAGAAAAACATCACGGGGTGGTGCGCATTGTATGGGTGTGTGTTACATTACATTCACTAGTAGGAGTGAGAAAAACATCACGGGGTGGTGCGCATTGTATGGGTGTGTGTTACATTACATTCACTAGTAGGAGTGAGAAAAACATCACGGGGTGGTGCGCATTGTATGGGTGTGTGTTACATTAGATTCACTAGTAGGTGTGAGAAAAACATCACGGGGTGGTGCGCATTGTATGGGTGTGTGTTACATTACATTCACAAGTAGGAGTGAGAAAAACATCATGGGGTGGTGGGCATTGTATGGGTGTGTGTTACATTACATTCACTAGTAGGAGTGAGAAAAACATCACGGGGTGGTGCGCATTGTATGGGTGTGTGTTACATTACATTCACTAGTACGAGTGAGAAAAACATCACGGGGTGGTGCGCATTGTATGGGTGTGTGTTACATTACATTCACTAGTAGGAGTGAGAAAAACATCAAGGGGTGGTGCGCATTGTATGGGTGTGTGTTACATTAGATTCACTAGTAGGTGTGAGAAAAACATCACGGGGTGGTGCGCATTGTATGGGTGTGTGTTACATTACATTCACATGTAGGAGTGAGAAAAACATCACGGGGTGGTGCGCATTGTATGGGTGTGTGTTACATTAGATTCACTAGTAGGAGTGAGAAAAACATCACGGGGTGGTGCGCATTGTATGGGTGTGTGTTACATTAGATTCACTAGTAGGAGTGAGAAAAACATCACGGGGTGGTGCGCATTGTATGGGTGTTTGTTACATTACATTCACTAGTAGGAGTGAGAAAAACATCACGGGGTGGTGCGCATTGTATGGGTGTGTGTTACATTACATTCACTAGTAGGAGTGAGAAAAACATCACGGGGTGGTGGGCATGGTATGGGTGTGTGTTTCATTACATTCACTAGTAGGAGTGAGAAAAACATCACGGGGTGGTGCGCATTGTATGGGTGTGTGTTACATTACATTCACTAGTAGGAGTGAGAAAAACATCACGGGGTGGTGCGCATTGTATGGGTGTGTGTTACATTACATTCACTAGTAGGAGTGAGAAAAACATCACGGGTGGTGTGCATTGTATGGGTGTGTGTTACATTACATTCACCAGTAGGAGTGAGAAAAACATCACGGGGTGGTGCGCATTGTATGGGTGTGTGTTACATTACATTCACCAGTAGGAGTGAGAAAAACATCACGGGGTGGTGCGCATTGTATGGGTGTGTGTTACATTAGATTCACCAGTAGGAGTGAGAAAAACATCACGGGGTGGTGCGCATTGTATGGGTGTGTGTTACATTAGATTCACTAGTAGGTGTGAGAAAAACATCACGGGGTGGTGCGCATTGTATGGGTGTGTGTTACATTACATTCCCTAGTAGGAGTGAGAAAAACATCACGGGGTGGTGCGCATTGTATGGCTGTGTGTTACATTACATTCACTAGTAGGAGTGAGAAAAAGATCACGGGGTGGTGCGCATTGTATGGGTGTGTGTTACATTGCATTCACCAGTAGAAGTGAGAAAAACATCACGGGGTGGTGTGAATTTGAGGGTCTGAATTAGGATAGGCAGTGAGTGGCAATGTAGGATGGAGAAAACCACCGCGGGGTGGTCAGCATGGGGAGGTCAGGGAACATGCAGTGGCAATGTAGGATAGGTTTCTGAAAAACATGGCGGGGTGGTGCGCATTGTATGGGTGTGTGTTACATTAGATTCACTAGTAGGAGTGAGAAAAACATCACGGGGTGGTGAGCATGGTGTGGGTGTGTGTTACATTACATTCACTAGTACGAGTGAGAAAAACATCACGGGGTGGTGCGCATTGTATGGGTGTGTGTTACATTACATTCACTAGTAGGAGTGAGAAAAACATCACGGGGTGGTGCGCATTGTATGGGTGTGTGTTACATTACATTCACTAGTAGGAGTGAGAAAAACATCACGGGGTGGTGCGCATTGTATGGGTGTGTGTTACATTAGATTCACTAGTAGGTGTGAGAAAAACATCACGGGGTGGTGCGCATTGTATGGGTGTGTGTTACATTACATTCACAAGTAGGAGTGAGAAAAACATCATGGGGTGGTGGGCATTTTATGGGTGTGTGTTACATTACATTCACTAGTAGGAGTGAGAAAAACATCACGGGGTGGTGCGCATTGTATGGGTGTGTGTTACATTACATTCACTAGTACGAGTGAGAAAAACATCACGGGGTGGTGCGCATTGTATGGGTGTGTGTTACATTACATTCACTAGTAGGAGTGAGAAAAACATCAAGGGGTGGTGCGCATTGTATGGGTGTGTGTTACATTAGATTCACTAGTAGGTGTGAGAAAAACATCACGGGGTGGTGCGCATTGTATGGGTGTGTGTTACATTACATTCACAAGTAGGAGTGAGAAAAACATCACGGGGTGGTGCGCATTGTATGGGTGTGTGTTACATTAGATTCACTAGTAGGAGTGAGAAAAACATCACGGGGTGGTGCGCATTGTATGGGTGTGTGTTACATTAGATTCACTAGTAGGAGTGAGAAAAACATCACGGGGTGGTGCGCATTGTATGGGTGTTTGTTACATTACATTCACTAGTAGGAGTGAGAAAAACATCACGGGGTTGTGCGCATTGTATGGGTGTGTGTTACATTACATTCACTAGTAGGAGTGAGAAAAACATCACGGGGTGGTGGGCATGGTATGGGTGTGTGTTTCATTACATTCACTAGTAGGAGTGAGAAAAACATCACGGGGTGGTGCGCATTGTATGGGTGTGTGTTACATTACATTCACTAGTAGGAGTGAGAAAAACATCACGGGGTGGTGCGCATTGTATGGGTGTGTGTTACATTACATTCACTAGTAGGAGTGAGAAAAACATCACGGGTGGTGTGCATTGTATGGGTGTGTGTTACATTACATTCACCAGCAGGAGTGAGAAAAACATCACGGGGTGGTGCGCATTGTATGGGTGTGTGTTACATTACATTCACCAGTAGGAGTGAGAAAAACATCACGGGGTGGTGCGCATTGTATGGGTGTGTGTTACATTAGATTCACCAGTAGGAGTGAGAAAAACATCACGGGGTGGTGCGCATTGTATGGGTGTGTGTTACATTAGATTCACTAGTAGGTGTGAGAAAAACATCACGGGGTGGTGCGCATTGTATGGGTGTGTGTTACATTACATTCACTAGTAGGAGTGAGAAAAACATCACGGGGTGGTGCGCATTGTATGGTTGTGTGTTACATTACATTCACTAGTAGGAGTGAGAAAAACATCACGGGGTGGTGCGCATTGTATGGGTGTGTGTTACATTACATTCACTAGTAGGAGTGAGAAAAACATCACGGGGTGGTGCGCATTGTATGGGTGTGTGTTACATTGCATTCACCAGTAGGAGTGAGAAAACCATCACAGGGTGGTGTGAATCGGAGGGTCTGAATTAGGACAGGAGGTGAGTGGCAATGTAGGATGGAGAAAAGCACCGCGTGTTGGTCAGCATGGGGAGGTCAGGGAACATGCAGTGGCAATGTAGGATAGGTTTCTGAAAAACATCGCGGGGTGGTGCGCATTGTATGGGTGTGTGATACATTAGATTCACTAGTAGGAGTGAGAAAAACATCACGGGGTGGTGCGCATTGTATGGGTGTGTGTTGCATTACATTCACTAATAGGAGTGAGAAAAGCATCACGGGGTGGTGCGCATTGTATGGGTGTGTGTTACATTACATTCACTAGTAGGAGTGAGAAAAACATTACGGGGTGGTGCGCACTGTATGGGTGTGTGTTACATTACATTCACTAGTAGGAGTGAGAAAAACATCACGGGGTGGTGCGCATTGTATGGGTGTGTGTTACATTTCATTCACTAGTAGGAATGAGAAAAACATCACGGGGTGGTGCGCATTGTATGGGTGTGTGTTACATTACATTCACTACTAGGAGTGAGAAAAACATCACGGGGTGGTGTGAATCGGAGGGTCTTCATTAGCATAGGCAGTGAGTGGCAATGTAGGATGGAGAAAAGCACTGCGGGGTGGTCAGCATGGGGAGGTCAGGGAACATGCAGTGGCAATGTAGGATAGGTTTCTGAAAAACATCGCGGGGTGGTGCGCATTGTATGGGTGTGTGTTACATTAGATTCACTAGTAGGAGTGAGAAAAACATCACGGGTTGGTGCGCATTGTATGGGTGTTGTTACATTACATTCACTAATAGGAGTGAGAAAAACATCACGGGGTGGTGCGCATTGTATGAGTGTGTGTTACATTAGATTCACTAGTAGGAGTGAGAAAAACATCACGGGGTGGTGCGCATTGTATGGGTGTGTGTTACATTACATTCGCTAGTAGTAGTGAGAAAAACATCACGGAGTGGTGCGCATTGTATGGGTGTGTGTTACATTACATTCACTAGTAGGAGTGAGTAAAACATCACGGGGTGGTGCGCATTGTATGGGTGTGTGTTACATTACATTCACTACTAGGAGTGAGAAAAACATCACGGGGTGGTGCGCATTGTATGGGTGTGTGATACATTACATTCACTAGTAGGAGTGAGAAAAAAATCACGGGGTGGTGCGCATTGTATGGGTGTGTGTTACCTTACATTCACTAGTAGGAGTGAGAAAAACATCACGGGGTGGTGCGCATTGTATGGGTGTGTGTTACATTACATTCACTAGTAGGAGTGAGAAAAACATCACGGGGTGGTGCGCATTGTATGGGTGTGTGTTACATTACATTCACTAGTAGGAGTGAGAAAAACATCACGGGGTGGTGCGCATTGTATGGGTGTGTGTTACATTACATTCACTAGTAGGAGTGAGAGATACATCACGGGGTGGTGTGAATCGGAGGGTCCGAATTAGGATAGGCAGTGAGTGGCAATGTAGGATGGAGAAAAGCACCGCGGGTTGGACAGCATGGGGAGGTCAGGGAACATGCAGTGGCAATGTAGGATAGGTTTCTGAAAAGCATCGCGGGGTGGTGCGCATTGTATGGGTGTGTGTTACATTAGATTCACGAGTAGGAGTGAGAAAAACATCACGGGATGGTGGGCTTGGTGTGGGTGTGTGTTACATTACATTCACTAGTACGAGTGAGAAAAAAATCACGGGGTGGTGCGCATTGTATGGGTGTGTGTTACATTACATTCACTAGTAGGAGTGAGAAAAACATCACGGGGTGGTGCGCATTGTATGGGTGTGTGTTACATTACATTCACTAGTAGGAGTGAGAAAAACATCACGGGGTGGTGTGCATTGTATGGGTGTGTGTTACATTACATTCACTAGTAGGAGTGAGAAAAACATCACGGGGTGGTGCGCATTGTATGGGTGTGTGTTACATTACATTCACTAGTAGGAGTGAGAGATACATCGCGGGGTGGTGTGAATCGGAGGGTCCGAATTAGGATAGGCAGTGAGTGGCAATGTAGGATGGAGAAAAGCACCGCGGGTTGGTCAGCATTGGGAGGTCAGGGAACATGCAGTAGCAATGTAGGATAGGTTTCTGAAAAACATCGCGGGGTGGTGTGCATTGTATGGGTGTGTGTTACATTAGATTCACTAGTAGGAGTGAGAAAAACATCACGGGGTGGTGGGCATGGTATGGGTGTGTGTTACATTACATTCACTAGTACGAGTGAGAAAAACATCACGGGGTGGTGCGCATTGTATGGGTGTGTGTTACATTACATGCACTAGTAGGAGTGAGAAAAACATCACGGGGTGGTGCGCATTGTATGGGTGTGTGTTACATTACATTCACTAGTAGGAGTGAGAAAAACATCACGGGGTGGTGCGCATTGTATGGGTGTGTGTTACATTACATTCACTAGTAGGAGTGAGAAAAACATCACCGGGTGGTGCGCATTGTATGGGTGTGTGTTACATTACATTCACTAGTAGGAGTGAGAAAAACATCACGGGGTGGTGCGCATTGTATGGGTGTGTGTTACATTACATTCACTAGTAGGAGTGAGAGATACATCGCGGGGTGGTGTGAATCGGAGGGTCCGAATTAGGATAGGCAGTGAGTGGCAATGTAGGATGGAGAAAAGCACCGCGGGTTGGTCAGCATTGGGAGGTCAGGGAACATCCAGTAGCAATGTAGGATAGGTTTCTGAAAAACATCGCGGGGTGGTGTGCATTGTATGGGTGTGTGTTACATTAGATTCACTAGTAGGAGTGAGAAAAACATCACGGGGTGGTGGGCATGGTATGGGTGTGTGTTACATTACATTCACTAGTACGAGTGAGAAAAACATCACGGGGTGGTGCGCATTGTATGGGTGTGTGTTACATTACATGCACTAGTAGGAGTGAGAAAAACATCACGGGGTGGTGCGCATTGTATGGGTGTGTGTTACATTACATTCACTAGTAGGAGTGAGAAAAACATCACGGGGTGGTGCGCATTGTATGGGTGTGTGTTACATTACATTCACTAGTAGGAGTGAGAAAAACATCACCGGGTGGTGCGCATTGTATGGGTGTGTGTTACATTACATTCACTAGTACGAGTGAGAAAAACATCACGGGGTGGTGCGCATTGTATGGGTGTGTGTTACATTACATTCACTAGTAGGAGTGAGAAAAACATCACGGGGTGGTGCGCATTGTATGGGTGTGTGTTACATTACATTCACTAGTAGGAGTGAAAGATACATCACGGGGTGGTGTGAATCGGAGGGTCCGAATTAGGATAGGCAGTGAGTGGCAATGTAGGATGGAGAAAAGCACCGCGGGTTGGTCAGCATGGGGAGGTCAGGGAACATGCAGTGGCAATGTATGATAGGTTTCTGAAAAACATCGCGGGGTGGTGCGCATTGTATGGGTGTGTGTTACATTAGATTCACTAGTAGGAGTGAGAAAAACATCACGGGGTGGTGGGCATGGTGTGGGTGTGTGTTACATTACATTCACTAGTAGGAGTGAGAAAAACATCACGGGGTGGTGCGCATTGTATGGGTGTGTGTTACATTAAATTCACTACTAGGAGTGAGAAAAACATCACGGGGTGGTGCGCATTGTATGGGTGTGTGTTACATTACATTCACTAGTAGGAGTGAGAAAAACATCACGGGGTGGTGCGCATTGTATGGGTGTGTGTTACATTACATTCACTAGTAGGAGTAAGAAAAACATCACGGTGTGGTGCGCATTGTATGGGTGTGTGTTACATTACATTCACTAGTAGGAGTGAGAAAAACATCACGGGGTGTTGCGCATTGTATGGGTGTGTGTTACATTACATTCACTAGTAGGAGTGAGAAAAACATCACGGGGTGGTGCGCATTGTATGGGTGTGTGTTACATTACATTCACTAGTAGGAGTGAGAAAAACATCACGGGGTGGTGCGCATTGTATGGGTGTGTGTTACATTACATTCACTAGTAGGAGTGAGAAAAACATCACGGGGTGGTGCGCATTGTATGGGTGTGTGTTACATTACATTCACTAGTAGGAGTGAGAAAAACATCACGGGGTGGTGCGCATTGTATGGGTGTGTGTTACATTGCATTCAAAAGTAGGAGTGAGAAAAAAATCACGGGGTGGTGTGAATCGGAGGGTCTGAATTAGGATAGGCAGTGAGTGGCAATGTAGGATGGAGAAAAGCACCGCGGGGTGGTCAGCATGGGGAGGTCAGGGAACATGAAGTGGCAAAGTAGGATAGGTTTCTGAAAAACATCGCGGGGTGGTGCGCATTGTATGGGTGTGTGTTACATTAGATTCACTAGTAGGAGTGAGAAAAACATCACGGGGTGGTGCGCATTGTATGGGTGTGTGTTGCATTACATTCACTAATAGGAGTGAGAAAAGCATCACGGGGTGGTCCGCATTGTATGGGTGTGTGTTACATTACATTCACTAGTAGGAGTGAGAAAAACATCACGGGGTGGTGCGCATTGTATGGGTGTGTGTTACATTACATTCACTAGTAGGAGTGAGAAAAACATCATGGGGTGGTGCGCATTGTATGGGTGTGTGTTACATTTCATTCACTAGTAGGAGTGAGAAAAACATCACGGGTTGGTGCGCATTGTATGGGTGTGTGTTACATTACATTCACTACTAGGAGTGACAAAAAACGTCACGGGGGGGTGTGAATCGGAGGGTCTTCATTAGCATAGGCAGTGAGTGGCAATGTAGGATGGAGAAAAGCACTGCGGGGTGGTCAGCATGGGGAGGTCAGGGAACATGCAGTGGCAATGTAGGATAGGTTTCTGAAAAAAATCGCGGGGTGGTGCGCATTGTATGGGTGTGTGTTACATTAGATTCACTAGTAGGAGTGAGAAAAACATCACAGGGTGGTGCGCATTGTATGGGTGTGTGTTACATTACATTCACTAATAGGAGTGAGAAAAACATCACGGGGTGGTGCGCATTGTATGAGTGTGTGTTACATTAGATTCACTAGTAGGAGTGAGAAAAACATCACGGGGTGGTGCGCATTGTATGGGTGTGTGTTACATTACATTCGCTAGTAGGAGTGAGAAAAACATCACGGAGTGGTGCGCATTGTATGGGTGTGTGTTACATTACATTCACTAGTAGGAGTGAGAAAAACATCACGGGGTGGTGCGCATTGTATGGGTGTGTGTTACATTACATTCACTACTAGGAGTGAGAAAAACATCACGGGGTGGTGCGCATTGTATGGGTGTGTGTTACATTACATTCACTAGTAGGAGTGAGAAAAACATCACAGGGTGGTGCGCATTGTATGGGTGTGTGTTACATTACATTCACTAGTAGGAGTGAGAAAAACATCACGGTGTGGTGCGCATTGTATGGGTGTGTGTTACATTACATTCACTAGTAGTAGTGAGAAAAACATCACGGGGTGGTGCGCATTGTATGGGTGTGTGTTACATTACATTCACTAGTAGGAGTGAGAAAAACATCACGGGGTGGTGCGCATTGTATGGGTGTGTGTTACATTACATTCACTAGTAGGAGTGAGAAAAACATCACGGGGTGGTGCGCATTGTATGGGTGTGTGTTACATTACATTCACTAGTAGGAGTGAGAAAAACATCACGGGGTGGTGCGCATTGTATGGGTGTGTGTTACATTACATTCACTAGTAGGAGTGAGAAAAACATCACGGGGTGGTGCGCATTGTATGGGTGTGTTTCACATTACATTCACTAGTAGGAGTGAGAAAAACATCACGGGGTGGTGCGCATTGTATGGGTGTGTGTTACATTACATTCTCGAGTAGGAGTGAGAAAAACATCACGGGGTGGTGCGCATTGAATGGGTGTGTGTTACATTACATTCACTAGTAGTAGTGAGAAAAACATCACGGGGTGGTGCGCATTGTATGGGTGTGTGTTACATTACATTCACTAGTAGTAGTGAGAAAAACATCACGGGGTGGTGCGCATTGTATGGGTGTGTGTTACATTACATTCACTAGTAGTAGTGAGAAAAACATCACGGGGTGGTGCGCATTGTATGGGTGTGTGTTACATTACATTCACTAGTAGGAGTGAGAAAAACATCACGGGGTGGTGCGCATTGTATGGGTGTGTGTTACATTACATTCACTAGTAGGAGTGAGAAAAACATCACGGGGTGGTGCGCATTGTATGGGTGTGTGTTACATTGCATTCAAAAGTAGGAGTGAGAAAAAAATCACGGGGTGGTGTGAATCGGAGGGTCTGAATTAGGATAGGCAGTGAGTGGCAATGTAGGATGGAGAAAAGCACCGCGGGGTGGTCAGCATGGGGAGGTCAGGGAACATGAAGTGGCAAAGTAGGATAGGTTTCTGAAAAACATCGCGGGGTGGTGCGCATTGTATGGGTGTGTGTTACATTAGATTCACTAGTAGGAGTGAGAAAAACATCACGGGGTGGTGCGCATTGTATGGGTGTGTGTTGCATTACATTCACTAATAGGAGTGAGAAAAGCATCACGGGGTGGTCCGCATTGTATGGGTGTGTGTTACATTACATTCACTAGTAGGAGTGAGAAAAACATCACGGGGTGGTGCGCATTGTATGGGTGTGTGTTACATTACATTCACTAGTAGGAGTGAGAAAAACATCATGGGGTGGTGCGCATTGTATGGGTGTGTGTTACATTTCATTCACTAGTAGGAGTGAGAAAAACATCACGGGGTGGTGCGCATTGTATGGGTGTGTGTTACATTACATTCACTACTAGGAGTGACAAAAAACGTCACGGGGGGGTGTGAATCGGAGGGTCTTCATTAGCATAGGCAGTGAGTGGCAATGTAGGATGGAGAAAAGCACTGCGGGGTGGTCAGCATGGGGAGGTCAGGGAACATGCAGTGGCAATGTAGGATAGGTTTCTGAAAAAAATCGCGGGGTGGTGCGCATTGTATGGGTGTGTGTTACATTAGATTCACTAGTAGGAGTGAGAAAAACATCACAGGGTGGTGCGCATTGTATGGGTGTGTGTTACATTACATTCACTAATAGGAGTGAGAAAAACATCACGGGGTGGTGCGCATTGTATGAGTGTGTGTTACATTAGATTCACTAGTAGGAGTGAGAAAAACATCACGGGGTGGTGCGCATTGTATGGGTGTGTGTTACATTACATTCGCTAGTAGGAGTGAGAAAAACATCACGGAGTGGTGCGCATTGTATGGGTGTGTGTTACATTACATTCACTAGTAGGAGTGAGAAAAACATCACGGGGTGGTGCGCATTGTATGGGTGTGTGTTACATTACATTCACTACTAGGAGTGAGAAAAACATCACGGGGTGGTGCGCATTGTATGGGTGTGTGTTACATTACATTCACTAGTAGGAGTGAGAAAAACATCACAGGGTGGTGCGCATTGTATGGGTGTGTGTTACATTACATTCACTAGTAGGAGTGAGAAAAACATCACGGTGTGGTGCGCATTGTATGGGTGTGTGTTACATTACATTCACTAGTAGTAGTGAGAAAAACATCACGGGGTGGTGCGCATTGTATGGGTGTGTGTTACATTACATTCACTAGTAGGAGTGAGAAAAACATCACGGGGTGGTGCGCATTGTATGGGTGTGTGTTACATTACATTCACTAGTAGGAGTGAGAAAAACATCACGGGGTGGTGCGCATTGTATGGGTGTGTGTTACATTACATTCACTAGTAGGAGTGAGAAAAACATCACGGGGTGGTGCGCATTGTATGGGTGTGTGTTACATTACATTCACTAGTAGGAGTGAGAAAAACATCACGGGGTGGTGCGCATTGTATGGGTGTGTTTCACATTACATTCACTAGTAGGAGTGAGAAAAACATCACGGGGTGGTGCGCATTGTATGGGTGTGTGTTACATTACATTCTCGAGTAGGAGTGAGAAAAACATCACGGGGTGGTGCGCATTGTATGGGTGTGTGTTACATTACATTCACTAGTAGTAGTGAGAAAAACATCACGGGGTGGTGCGCATTGTATGGGTGTGTGTTACATTACATTCACTAGTAGGAGTGAGAAAAACATCACGGGGTGGTGCGCATTGTATGGGTGTGTGTTACATTACATTCACTAGTAGGAGTGAAAGATACATCACGGGGTGGTGTGAATCGGAGAGTCCGAATTAGGATAGGCAGTGAGTGGCAATGTAGGATGGAGAAAAGCACCGCGGGTTGGTCAGCATGGGGAGGTCAGGGGACATGCAGTGGCAATGTAGGATAGGTTTCTGAAAAACATCGCGGGGTGGTGCGCATTGTATGGGTGTGTGTTACATTAGATTCACTAGTAGGAGTGAGAAAAACATCACGGGGTGGTGGGCATGGTGTGGGTGTGTGTTACATTACATTCACTAGTACGAGTGAGAAAAACATCACGGGGTGGTGCGCATTGTATGGGTGTGTTACATTACATTCACTAGTAGGAGTGAGAAAAACATCACGGGGTGGTGCGCATTGTATGGGTGTGTGTTACATTACATTCACTAGTAGGAGTGAGAAAAACATCACGGGGTGGTGCGCATTGTATGGGTGTGTGTTACATTACATTCACTAGTAGGAGTGAGATAAACATCACGGGGTGGTGCGCATTGTATGGGTGTGTGTTACATTACATTCACTAGTAGGAGTGAGAAAAACATCACAGGGTGTAGCGCATTGTATGGGTGTGTGTTACATTACATTCACTAGTAGGAGTGAGAAAAACATCACGGGGTGGTGCGCATTGTATGGGTGTGTGTTACATTGCATTCAAAAGTAGGAGTGAGAAAAAAATCAAGGGGTGGTGTGAATCGGAGGGTCTGAATTACGATAGGCAGTGAGTGGCAATGTAGGATGGAGAAAAGCACTGCGGGGTGGTCAGCATGGGGAGGTCAGGGAACATGCAGTGGCAATGTAGGATAGGTTTCTGAAAAACATCGCGGGGTGGTGCGCATTGTATGGGTGTGTGTTACATTAGATTCACTAGTAGGAGTGAGAAAAACATCACGGGGTGGTGCGCATTGTATGGGTGTGTGTTACATTACATTCACTAATAGGAGTGAGAAAAACATCACGGGGTGGTGCGCATTGTATGAGTGTGTGTTACATTAGATTCACTAGTAGGAGTGAGAAAAACATCACGGGGTGGTGCGCATTGTATGGGTGTGTGTTACATTACATTCGCTAGTAGGAGTGAGAAAAACATCACGGAGTGGTGCGCATTGTATGGGTGTGTGTTACATTACATTCACTAGTAGGAGTGAGAAAAACATCACGGGGTGGTGCGCATTGTATGGGTGTGTGTTACATTACATTCACTAGTAGGAGTGAGAAAAACATCGCGGGGTGGTGCGCATTGTATGGGTGTGTGTTACATTACATTCACTAGTAGGAGTGAGAAAAACATCACGGGGTGGTGCGCATTGTTTGGGTGTGTTTCACATTACATTCACTAGTAGGAGTGAGAAAAACATCACGGGGTGGTGCGCATTGTATGGGTGTGTGTTACATTACATTCTCGAGTAGGAGTGAGAAAAACATCACGGGGTGGTGCGCATTGTATGGGTGTGTGTTACATTACATTCACTAGTAGTAGTGAGAAAAACATCACGGGGTGGTGCGCATTGTATGGGTGTGTGTTACATTACATTCACTAGTAGGAGTGAGAAAAACATCACGGGGTGGTGCGCATTGTATGGGTGTGTGTTACATTACATTCACTAGTAGGAGTGAAAGATACATCACGGGGTGGTGTGAATCGGAGGGTCCGAATTAGGATAGGCAGTGAGTGGCAATGTAGGATGGAGAAAAGCACCGCGGGTTGGTCAGCATGGGGAGGTCAGGGAACATGCAGTGGCAATGTAGGATAGGTTTCTGAAAAACATCGCGGGGTGGTGCGCATTGTATGGGTGTGTGTTACATTAGATTCACTAGTAGGAGTGAGAAAAACATCACGGGGTGGTGGGCATGGTGTGGGTGTGTGTTACATTACATTCACTAGTAGGAGTGAGAAAAACATCACGGGGTGGTGCGCATTGTATGGGTGTGTGTTACATTACATTCACTAGTAGGAGTGAGAAAAACATCACGGGGTGGTGCGCATTGTATGGGTGTGTGTTACATTAAATTCACTACTAGGAGTGAGAAAAACATCACGGGGTGGTGCGCATTGTATGGGTGTGTGTTACATTACATTCACTAGTAGGAGTGAGAAAAACATCACGGGGTGGTGCGCATTGTATGGGTGTGTGTTACATTACATTCACTAGTAGGAGTGAGAAAAACATCACGGTGTGGTGCGCATTGTATGGGTGTGTGTTACATTACATTCACTAGTAGGAGTGAGAAAAACATCACGGGGTGTTGCGCATTGTATGGGTGTGTGTTACATTACATTCACTAGTAGGAGTGAGAAAAACATCACGGGGAGGTGCGCATTGTATGGGTGTGTGTTACATTACATTCACTAGTAGGAGTGAGAAAAACATCACGGGGTGGTGCGCATTGTATGGGTGTGTGTTACATTACATTCACTAGTAGGAGTGAGAAAAACATCACGGGGTGGTGCGCATTGTATGGGTGTGTGTTACATTACATTCACTAGTAGGAGTGAGAAAAACATCACGGGGTGGTGCACATTGTATGGGTGTGTTTCACATTACATTCACTAGTAGGAGTGAGAAAAACATCACGGGGTGGTGCGCATTGTATGGGTGTGTGTTACATTACATTCACGAGTAGGAGTGAGAAAAACATCACGGGGTGGTGCGCATTGTATGGGTGTGTGTTACATTACATTCACTAGTAGGAGTGAGAGATACATCGCGGGGTGGTGTGAATAGGAGGGTCCAAATTAGGATAGGCAGTGAGTGGCAATGTAGGATGGAGAAAAGCACCGCGGGGTGGTCAGCATGGGGAGGTCAGGGAACATGCAGTAGCAATGTAGGATAGGTTTCTGAAAAACATCGCGGGGTGGTGTGCATTGTATGGGTGTGTGTTACATTAGATTCACTAGTAGGAGTGAGAAAAACATCACGGGATGGTGGGCATGGTATGGGTGTGTGTTACATTACATTCACTAGTACGAGTGAGAAAAACATCACGGGGTGGTGCGCATTGTATGGGTGTGTGTTACATTATATTCACTAGTAGGAGTGAGAAAAACATCACGGGGTGGTGCGCATTGTATGGGTGTGTGTTACATTACATTCTCGAGTAGGAGTGAGAAAAACATCACGGGGTGGTGCGCATTGTATGGGTGTGTGTTACATTACATTCACTAGTAGTAGTGAGAAAAACATCACGGGGTGGTGCGCATTGTATGGGTGTGTGTTACATTACATTCACTAGTAGGAGTGAGAAAAACATCACGGGGTGGTGCGCATTGTATGGGTGTGTGTTACATTACATTCACTAGTAGGAGTGAAAGATACATCACGGGGTGGTGTGAATCGGAGGGTCCGAATTAGGATAGGCAGTGAGTGGCAATGTAGGATGGAGAAAAGCACCGCGGGTTGGTCAGCATGGGGAGGTCAGGGAACATGCAGTGGCAATGTAGGATAGGTTTCTGAAAAACATCGCGGGGTGGTGCGCATTGTATGGGTGTGTGTTACATTAGATTCACTAGTAGGAGTGAGAAAAACATCACGGGGTGGTGGGCATGGTGTGGGTGTGTGTTACATTACATTCACTAGTAGGAGTGAGAAAAACATCACGGGGTGGTGCGCATTGTATGGGTGTGTGTTACATTACATTCACTAGTAGGAGTGAGAAAAACATCACGGGGTGGTGCGCATTGTATGGGTGTGTGTTACATTAAATTCACTACTAGGACTGAGAAAAACATCACGGGGTGGTGCGCATTGTATGGGTGTGTGTTACATTACATTCACTAGTAGGAGTGAGAAAAACATCACGGTGTGGTGCGCATTGTATGGGTGTGTGTTACATTACATTCACTAGTAGGAGTGAGAAAAACATCACGGGGTGGTGCGCATTGTATGGGTGTGTGTTACATTACATTCACTAGTAGGAGTGAGAAAAATATCACGGGGTGGTGCGCATTGTATGGGTGTGTGTTACATTACATTCACTAGTAGGAGTGAGAAAAACATCACGGGGTGGTGCGCATTGTATGGGTGTGTTTCACATTACATTCACTAGTAGGAGTGAGAAAAACATCACGGGGTGGTGCGCATTGTATGGGTGTGTGTTACATTACATTCACGAGTAGGAGTGAGAAAAATATCACGGGGTGGTGCGCATTGTATGGGTGTGTGTTACATTACATTCACTAGTAGTAGTGAGAAAAACATCACGGGGTGGTGCGCATTGTATGGGTGTGTGTTACATTACATTCACTAGTAGGAGTGAGAAAAACATCACGGGGTGGTGCGCATTGTATGGGTGTGTGTTACATTACATTCACTAGTAGGAGTGAAAGATACATCACGGGGTGGTGTGAATTGGAGGGTCCGAAATAGGATAGGCAGTGAGTGGCAATGTAGGATGGAGAAAAGCACCGCAGGTTGGTCAGCATGGGGAGGTCAGGGAACATGCAGTGGCAATGTAGGATAGGTTTCTGAAAAACATCGCGGGGTGGTGCGCATTGTATGGGTGTGTGTTACATTAGATTCACTAGTAGGAGTGAGAAAAACATCACGGGGTGGTGCGCATGGTGTGGGTGTGTGTTACATTACATTCACTAGTACGAGTGAGAAAAACATCACGGGGTGGTGCGCATTGTATGGGTGTGTGTTACATTACATTCACTAGTAGGAGTGAGAAAAACATCACGGGGTGGTGCGCATTGTATGGGTGTGTGTTACATTACATTCACTAGTAGGAGTGAGAAAAACATCACGGGGTGGTGCGCATTGTATGGGTGTGTGTTACATTACATTCACTAGTAGGAGTGAGATAAACATCACGGGGTGGTGCGCATTGTATGGGTGTGTGTTACATTAGATTCACTAGTAGGTGTGAGAAAAACATCACGTGGTGTTGCGCATTGTATGGGTGTGTGTTACATTACATTCACTAGTAGGAGTGAGAAAAACATCACGGGGTGGTGCGCATTGTGTGGGTGTGTGTTACATTACATTCACTAGTAGGAGTGAGAAAAACATCACGGGGTGGTGCGCATTGTATGGGTGTGTGTTACATTAGATTCACTAGTAGGAGTGAGAAAAACATCACGGGGTGGTGCGCATTGTATGGGTGTTTGTTACATTACATTCACTAGTAGGAGTGAGAAAAACATCACGGGGTGGTGCGCATTGTATGGGTGTGTGTTACATTACATTCACTAGTAGGAGTGAGAAAAACATCACGGGGTGGTGCCCATTGTATGGGTGTGTGTTACATTACATTCACTAGTAGGAGTGAGAAAAACATCACGGGGTGGTGCGCATTGTATGGGTGTGTGTTACATTACATTCACTAGTAGGAGTGAGAAAAACATCACGGGGTGGTGCGCATTGTATGGGTGTGTGTTACATTACATTCACTAGTAGGAGTGAGAGATACATCGCGGGGTGGTGTGAATAAGAGGGTCCGAATTAGGATAGGCAGTGAGTGGCAATGTAGGATGGAGAAAAGCACCGCGGGTTGGTCAGCATGGGGAGGTCAGGGAACATGCAGTAGCAATGTAGGATAGGTTTCTGAAAAACATCGCGGGGTGGTGTGCATTGTATGGGTGTGTGTTACATTAGATTCACTAGTAGGAGTGAGAAAAACATCACGGGATGGTGGGCATGATATGGGTGTGTGTTACATTACATTCACTAGTACGAGTGAGAAAAACATCACGGGGTGGTGCGCATTGTATGGGTGTGTGTTACATTACATTCACTAGTAGGAGTGAGAAAAACATCACGGGGTGGTGCGCATTGTATGGGTGTGTGTTACATTACATTCATTAGTAGGAGTGAGAAAAACATCACGGGGTGGTGCGCATTGTATGGGTGTGTGTTACATTACATTCACTAGTAGGAGTGAGAAAAACATCACCGGGTGGTGCGCATTGTATGGGTGTGTGTTACATTACATTCACTAGTAGGAGTGAGAAAAACATCACGGGGTGGTGCGCATTGTATGAGTGTGTGTTACATTACATTCACTAGTAGGAGTGAGAAAAACATCACGGGGTGGTGCGCATTTTATGGGTGTGTGTTACATTAGATTCACTAGTAGGAGTGAGAAAAACATCACGGGGTGGTGCGCATTGTATGGGTGTGTGTTACATTACATTAACTAGTAGGAGTGAGAAAAACATCACGTGGTGGTGCGCATTGTATGGGTGTGTGTTACATTACATTCACTAGTAGGAGTGAGAAAAACATCACGGGGTGATGCGCATTGTATGGGTGTGTGTTACATTACATTCACTAGTAGGAGTGAGAAAAACATCACGGGGTGGTGCGCATTGTATGGGTGTGTGTTACATTACATTCACTAGTAGGAGTGAGAAAAACATCACGGGGTGGTGCGCATTGTATGGGTTTGTGTTACATTGCATTCAAAAGTAGGAGTGAGAAAAACATCACGGGGTGGTGTGAATCGGAGGGTCTGAATTAGGATAGGCAGTGAGTGGCAATGTAGGATGGAGAAAAGCACCGCGGGGTGGTCAGCATGGGGAGGTCAGGGAACATGGAGTGGCAATGTAGGATAGGATTCTGAAAAACATCGCGGGGTGGTGCGCATTTTATGGGTGTGTGTTACATTAGATTCACTAGTAGCAGTGAGAAAAACATCACGAGGTGGTGCGCATTGTATGGGTGTGTGTTGCATTACATTCACTAATAGGAGTGAGAAAAGCATCACGGGGTGGTGCGCATTGTATGGCTGTGTGTTACATTACATTCACTAGTAGGAGTGAGAAAAACATCACGGGGTGGTGCGCATTGTATGGGTGTGTGTTACATTACATTCACTAGTAGGAGTGAGAAAAACATCACGGGGTGGTGCGCATTGTATGGGTGTGTGTTACATTTCATTCACTAGTAGGAGTGAGAAAACCATCACGGGGTGGTGCGCATTGTATGGGTGTGTGTTACATTACATTCACTACTAGGAGTGAGAAAAACATCACGGGGTGGTGTGAATCGGAGGGTCTTCATTAGCATAGGCAGTGAGTGGCAATGTAGGATGGAGAAAAGCACTGCGGGGTGGTCAGCATGGGGAGGTCAGGGAACATGCAGTGGCAATGTAGGATAGGTTTCTGAAAAACATCGCGGGGTGGTGCGCATTGTATGGGTGTGTGTTACATTAGATTCACTAGTAGGAGTGAGAAAAACATCACGGGGTGGTGCGCATTTTATGGGTGTGTGTTACATTACATTCACTAATAGGAGTGAGAAAAACATCACGGGGTGGTGCGCATTGTATGAGTGTGTGTTACATTAGATTCAAGTAGGAGTGAGAAAAACATCACGGGGTGGTGCGCATTGTATGGGTGTGTGTTACATTACATTCGCTAGTAGGAGTGAGAAAAACATCACGGAGTGGTGCGCATTGTATGGGTGTGTGTTACATTACATTCACTAGTAGGAGTGAGAAAAACATCACGGGGTGGTGCGCATTGTATGGGTGTGTGTTACATTAGATTCACTAGTAGGAGTGAGAAAAACATCACGGGGTGGTGCGCATGGTGTGGGTGTGTGTTACATTACATTCACTAGTACGAGTGAGAAAAACATCACGGGGTGGTGCGCATTGTATGGGTGTGTGTTACATTACATTCACTAGTAGGAGTGAGAAAAACATCACGGGGTGGTGCGCATTGTATGGGTGTGTGTTACATTACATTCACTAGTAGGAGTGAGAAAAATATCACGTGGTGGTGCGCATTGTATGGGTGTGTGTTACATTACATTCACTAGTAGGAGTGAGAGATACATCGCGGGGTGGTGTGAATCGGAGGGTCCGAATTAGGATAGGCAGTGAGTGGCAATGTAGGATGGAGAAAAGCACCGCGGGTTGGTCAGCATGGGGAGGTCAGGGAACATGCAGTAGCAATGCAGGATAGGTTTCTGAAAAACACCGCGGGGTGGTGTGCATTGTATGGGTGTGTGTTACATTAGATTCACTAGTAGGAGTGAGAAAAACATCACGGGATGGTGGGCATGTTATGGGTGTGTGTTACATTACGTTCACTAGTACGAGTGAGAAAAACATCACGGGGTGGTGCGCATTGTATGGGTGTGTGTTACATTACATTCACTAGTGGGAGTGAGAAAAACATCACGGGGTGGTGCGCATTGTATGGGTGTGTGTTACATTACATTCACTAGTAGGAGTGAGAAAAACATCACGGGGTGGTGCGCATTGTATGGGTGTGTGTTACATTACATTCACTATTAGGAGTGAGAAAAACATCACCGGGTGGTGCGCATTGTATGGGTGTGTGTTACATTACATTCACTAGTAGGAGTGAGAAAAACATCACGGGGTGGTGCGCATTGTATGAGTGTGTGTTACATTAGATTCACTAGTAGGAGTGAGAAAAACATCACGGGGTGGTGCGCATTTTATGGGTGTGTGTTACATTAGATTCACTAGTAGGAGTGAGAAAAACATCACGGGGTGGTGCGCATTGTATGGGTGTGTGTTACATTACATTCACTAGTACGAGTGAGAAAAACATCACGGGGTGGTGCGCATTGTATGGGTGTGTGTTACATTACATTCAGTAGTAGGAGTGAGAAAAACATCACGGGGTGGTGCGCATTGTATGGGTGTGTGTTACATTACATTCACTAGTAGGAGTGAGAAAAACATCACGGGGTGGTGCGCATTGTATGGGTGTGTGTTACATTACATTCACTAGTAGGAGTGAGAAAAACATCACGGGGTGGTGCGCATTGTATGGGTGTGTGTTACATTGCATTCAAAAGTAGGAGTGAGAAAAACATCACGGGGTGGTGTGAATCGGAGGGTCTGAATTAGGATAGGCAGTGAGTGGCAATGTAGGATGGAGAAAAGCACCGCGGGGTGGTCAGCATGGGGAGGTCAGGGAACATGCAGTGGCAATGTAGGATAGGTTTCTGAAAAACATCGCGGGGTGGTGCGCATTGTATGGGTGTGTGTTACATTAGATTCACTAGTAGGAGTGAGAAAAACATCACGGGGTGGTGCGCATTGTATGGGTGTGTGTTGCATTACATTCACTAATAGGAGTGAGAAAAACATCACGGGGTGGTGCCCATTGTATGGGTGTGTGTTACATTACATTCACTAGTAGGAGTGAGAAAAACATCACGGGGTGGTGCGCATTGTATGGGTGTGTGTTACATTACATTCACTAGGAGGAGTGAGAAAAACATCACTAGGTGGTGCGCATTGTATGGGTGTGTGTTACATTACATTCACTAGTAGGAGTGAGAGATACATCGCGGGGTGGTGTGAATCGGAGGGTCCGAATTAGGATAGGCAGTGAGTGGCAATGTAGGATGGAGAAAAGCACCGCGGGTTGGTCAGCATGGGGAGGTCAGGGAACATGCAGTAGCAATGTAGGATAGGTTTCTGAAAAACATCGCGGGGTGGTGTGCATTGTATGGGTGTGTGTTACATTAGATTCACTAGTAGGAGTGAGAAAAACATCACGGGATGGTGGGCATGGTATGGGTGTGTGTTACATTACATTCACTAGTACGAGTGAGAAAAACATCACGGGGTGGTGCGCATTGTATGGGTGTGTGTTACATTACATTCACTAGTAGGAGTGAGAAAAACATCACGGGGTGGTGCGCATTGTATGGGTGTGTGTTACATTACATTCACTAGTAGGAGTGAGAAAAACATCACGGGGTGGTGCGCATTGTATGGGTGTGTGTTACATTACATTCACTAGTAGGAGTGAGAAAAACCTCACCGGGTGGTGCGCATTGTATGGGTGTGTGTTACATTACATTCACTAGTAGGAGTGAGAAAAACATCACGGGGTGGTGCGCATTGTATGAGTGTGTGTTACATTAGATTCACTAGTAGGAGTGAGAAAAACATCACGGGGTGGTGCGCATTTTATGGGTGTGTGTTACATTAGATTCACTAGTAGGAGTGAGAAAAACATCACGGGGTGGTGCGCATTGTATGGGTGTGTGTTACATTACATTCACTAGTAGGAGTGAGAAAAACATCAAGGGGTGGTGCGCATTGTATGGGTGTGTGTTACATTACATTCACTAGTAGGAGTGAGAAAAACATCACGGGGTGATGCGCATTGTATGGGTTTGTGGTACATTACATTGACTAGTAGGAGTGAGAAAAACATCACGGGGTGCTGCGCATTGTATGGGTGTGTGTTACATTACATTCACTAGTAGGAGTGAGAAAAACATCACGGGGTGGTGCGCATTGTATGGGTGTGTGTTACATTGCATTCAAAAGTAGGAGTGAGAAAAACATCACGGGGTGGTGTGAATCGGAGGGTCTGAATTAGGATAGGCAGTGAGTGGCAATGTAGGATGGAGAAAAGCACCGCGGGGTCGTCAGCATGGGGAGGTCAGGGAACATGCAGTGGCAATGTAGGATAGGTTTATGAAAAACATCGCGGGGTGGTGCGCATTGTATGGGTATGTGTTACATTAGATTCACTAGTAGGAGTGAGAAAAACATCACGGGGTGGTGCGCATTGTATGGGTGTGTGTTGCGTTACATTCACTAATAGGAGTGAGAAAAGCATCACGGGGTGGTGCGCATTGTATGGGTGTGTGTTACATTACATTCACTAGTAGGAGTGAGAAAAACATCACGGGGTGGTGCGCATTGTATGGGTGTGTGTTACATTACATTCACTAGTAGGAGTGAGAAAAACATCACGGGGTGGTGCGCATTGTATGGGTGTGTGTTACATTTCATTCACTAGTAGGAGTGAGAAAAACATCACGGGGTGGTGCGCATTGTATGGGTGTGTGTTACATTACATTCACTACTAGGAGTGAGAAAAACATCACGGGGTGGTGTGAATCGGAGGGTCTTCATTAGCATAGGCAGTGAGTGGCAATGTAGGATGGAGAAAAGCACTGCGGGGTGGTCAGCATGGGGAGGTCAGGGAACATGCAGTGGCAATGTAGGATAGGTTTCTGAAAAACATCGCGGGGTGGTGCGCATTGTATGGGTGTGTGTTACATTATATTCACTAGTACGTGTGAGAAAAACATCACGGGGTGGTGCGCATTGTATGGGTGTGTGTTACATTACATTCACTAGTAGGAGTGAGAAAAACATCACGGGGTGGTGCGCATTGTATGGGTGTGTGTTACATTACATTCACTAGTAGGAGTGAGAAAAACATCACGGGGTGGTGCGCATTGTATGGGTGTGTGTTACATTACATTCACTAGTAGGAGTGAGATAAACATCACGGGGTGGTGCGCATTGTATGGGTGTGTGTTACATTAGATTCACTAGTAGGTGTGAGAAAAACATCACGTGGTGGTGCGCATTGTATGGGTGTGTGTTACATTACATTCACTACTAGGAGTGAGAAAAACATCACGGGGTGGTGCGCATTGTATGGGTGTGTGTTACATTACATTCACAAGTAGGAGTGAGAAAAACATCACGGGGATGTGCGCATTGTATGGGTGTGTGTTACATTACATTCACTAGTAGGAGTGAGAAAAACATCACGGGGTGGTGCGCATTGTATGGGTGTGTGTTACATTAGATTCACTAGTAGGAGTGAGAAAAACACCACGGGGTGGTGCGCATTCTATTGGTGTTTGTTACATTACATTCACTAGTAGGAGTGAGAAAAACATCACGGGGTGGTGCGCATTGTATGGGTGTGTGTTACATTACATTCACTAGTAGGAGTGAGAAAAACATCACGGGGTGGTGCCCATTGTATGGGTGTGTGTTACATTACATTCACTAGTAGGAGTGAGCAAAACATCACGGGGTGGTGCGCATTGTATGGGTGTGTGTTACATTACATTCACTAGTAGGAGTGAGAAAAACATCACGGGGTGGTGCGCATTCTATGGGTGTGTGTTACATTACATTCACTAGTAGGAGTGAGAGATACATCGCGGGGTGGTGTGAATCGGAGGGTCCGAATTAGGATAGGCAGTGAGTGGCTATGTAGGATGGACAAAAGCACCGCGGGTTGGTCAGCATGGGGAGGTCAGGGAACATGCAGTAGCAATGTAGGATAGGTTTCTGAAAAACATCGCGGGGTGGTGTGCATTGTATGGGTGTGTGTTACATTAGATTCACTAGTAGGAGTGAGAAAAACATCACGGGATGGTGGGCATGGTATGGGTGTGTGTTACATTACATTCACTAGTACGAGTGAGAAAAACATCACGGGGTGGTGCGCATTGTATGGGTGTGTGTTACATTACATTCACTAGTAGGAGTGAGAAAAACATCACGGGGTGGTGCGCATTGTATGGGTGTGTGTTACATTACATTCACTAGTAGGAGTGAGAAAAACATCACGGGGTGGTGCGCATTGTATGGGTGTGTGTTACATTACATTCACTAGTAGGAGTGAGAAAAACATCACGGGGTGGTGCGCATTGTATGGGTGTGTGTTACATTACATTCACTAGTAGGAGTGAGAAAAACATCACGGGGTGATGCGCATTGTATGGGTGTGTGTTACATTACATTCACTAGTAGGAGTGAGAAAAACATCACGGGGTGGTGCGCATTGTATGGGTGTGTGTTACATTACATTCACTAGTAGGAGTGAGAAAAACATCACGGGGTGGTGCGCATTGTATGGGTGTGTGTTACATTGCATTCAAAAGTAGGAGTGAGAAAAACATCACGGGGTGGTGTGAATCGGAGGGTCTGAATTAGGATATGCAGTGAGTGGCAATGTAGGATGGAGAAAAGCACCGCGGGGTGGTCAGCATGGGGAGGTCAGGGAACATGCAGTGGCAATGTAGGATAGGTTTCTGAAAAACATCGCGGGGTGGTGCGCATTGTATGGGTGTGTGTTACATTAGATTCACTAGTAGGAGTGAGAAAAACATCACGGGGTGGTGCGCATTGTATGGGTGTGTGTTGCATTACATTCACTAACAGGAGTGAGAAAAGCATCACGGGGCGGTGCGCATTGTATGGGTGTGTGTTACATTACATTCACTAGTAGGAGTGAGAAAAACATCACGGGGTGGTGCGCATTGTATGGGTGTGTGTTACATTACATTCACTAGTAGGAGTGAGAAAAACATCACCGGGTGGTGCGCATTGTATGGGTGTGTGTTACATTTCATTCACTAGTAGGAGTGAGAAAAACATCACGGGGTGGTGCGCATTGTATGGGTGTGTGTTACATTACATTCACTACTAGGAGTGAGAAAAACATCACGGGGTGGTGTGAATCGGAGGGTTTTCATTAGCATAGGCAGTGAGTGGCAATGTAGGATGGAGAAAAGCACTGCGGGGTGGTCAGCATGGGGAGGTCAGGGAACATGCAGTGGCAATGTAGGATAGGTTTCTGAAAAACATCGCGGGGTGGTGCGCATTGTATGGGTGTGTGTTACATTAGATTCACTAGTAGGAGTGAGAAAAACATCACGGGGTGGTGCGCATTGTATGGGTGTGTGTTACATTACATTCAATAATAGGAGTGAGAAAAACATCACGGGGTGGTGCGCATTGTATGAGTGTGTGTTACATTAGATTCACTAGTAGGAGTGAGAAAAACATCACGGGGTGGTGCGCATTGTATGGGTGTGTGTTACATTACATTCGCTAGTAGGAGTGAGAAAAACATCACGGAGTGGTGCGCATTGTATGGGTGTGTGTTACATTACATTCACTAGTAGGAGTGAGAAAAACATCACGGGGTGGTGCGCATTTTATGGGTGTGTGTTACATTACATTCAATACTAGGAGTGAGAAAAACATCACGGGTGGTGCGCATTGTATGGGTGTGTGTTACATTACATTCACTAGTAAGAGTGAGAAAAACATCACGGGGTGGTGCGCATTGTATGGGTGTGTGTTACATTACATTCACTAGTAGGAGTGAGAAAAACATCACGGTGTGGTGCGCATTGTATGGGTGTGTGTTACATTACATTCACTAGTAGGAGTGAGAAAAACATCACGGGGTGGTGCGCATTGTATGGGTGTGTGTTACATTACATTCACTAGTAGGAGTGAGAAAAACATCACGGGGTGGTGCGCATTGTATCGGTGTGTGTTGCATTACATTCACTAACAGGAGTGAGAAAAGCATCACGGGGCGGTGCGCATTGTATGGGTGTGTGTTACATTACATTCACTAGTATGAGTGAGAAAAACATCACGGGGTGGTGCGCATTGTATGGGTGTGTGTTACATTACATTCACAAGTAGGAGTGAGAAAAACATCACGGGGATGTGCGCATTGTATGGGTGTGTGTTACATTACATTCACTAGTAGGAGTGAGAAAAACATCACGGGGTGGTGCGCATTGTATGGGTGTGTGTTACATTAGATTCACTAGTAGGAGTGAGAAAAACACCACGGGGTGGTGCGCATTCTATTGGTGTTTGTTACATTACATTCACTAGTAGGAGTGAGAAAAACATCACGGGGTGGTGCGCATTGTATGGGTGTGTGTTACATTACATTCACTAGTAGGAGTGAGAAAAACATCACGGGGTGGTGCCCATTGTATGGGTGTGTGTTACATTACATTCACTAGTAGGAGTGAGCAAAACATCACGGGGTGGTGCGCATTGTATGGGTGTGTGTTACATTACATTCACTAGTAGGAGTGAGAAAAACATCACGGGGTGGTGCGCATTCTATGGGTGTGTGTTACATTACATTCGCTAGTAGGAGTGAGAGATACATCGCGGGGTGGTGTGAATCGGAGGGTCCGAATTAGGATAGGCAGTGAGTGGCTATGTAGGATGGACAAAAGCACCGCGGGTTGGTCAGCATGGGGAGGTCAGGGAACATGCAGTAGCAATGTAGGATAGGTTTCTGAAAAACATCGCGGGGTGGTGTGCATTGTATGGGTGTGTGTTACATTAGATTCACTAGTAGGAGTGAGAAAAACATCACGGGATGGTGGGCATGGTATGGGTGTGTGTTACATTACATTCACTAGTACGAGTGAGAAAAACATCACGGGGTGGTGCGCATTGTATGGGTGTGTGTTACATTACATTCACTAGTAGGAGTGAGAAAAACATCACGGGGTGGTGCGCATTGTATGGGTGTGTGTTACATTACATTCACTAGTAGGAGTGAGAAAAACATCACGGGGTGGTGCGCATTGTATGGGTGTGTGTTACATTACATTCACTAGTAGGAGTGAGAAAAACATCACGGGGTGGTGCGCATTGTATGGGTGTGTGTTACATTACATTCACTAGTAGGAGTGAGAAAAACATCACGGGGTGATGCGCATTGTATGGGTGTGTGTTACATTACATTCACTAGTAGGAGTGAGAAAAACATCACGGGGTGGTGCGCATTGTATGGGTGTGTGTTACATTACATTCACTAGTAGGAGTGAGAAAAACATCACGGGGTGGTGCGCATTGTATGGGTGTGTGTTACATTGCATTCAAAAGTAGGAGTGAGAAAAACATCACGGGGTGGTGTGAATCGGAGGGTCTGAATTAGGATATGCAGTGAGTGGCAATGTAGGATGGAGAAAAGCACCGCGGGGTGGTCAGCATGGGGAGGTCAGGGAACATGCAGTGGCAATGTAGGATAGGTTTCTGAAAAACATCGCGGGGTGGTGCGCATTGTATGGGTGTGTGTTACATTAGATTCACTAGTAGGAGTGAGAAAAACATCACGGGGTGGTGCGCATTGTATGGGTGTGTGTTGCATTACATTCACTAACAGGAGTGAGAAAAGCATCACGGGGCGGTGCGCATTGTATGGGTGTGTGTTACATTACATTCACTAGTAGGAGTGAGAAAAACATCACGGGGTGGTGCGCATTGTATGGGTGTGTGTTACATTACATTCACTAGTAGGAGTGAGAAAAACATCACGGGGTGGTGCGCATTGTATGGGTGTGTGTTACATTTCATTCACTAGTAGGAGTGAGAAAAACATCACGGGGTGGTGCGCATTGTATGGGTGTGTGTTACATTACATTCACTACTAGGAGTGAGAAAAACATCACGGGGTGGTGTGAATCGTAGGGTTTTCATTAGCATAGGCAGTGAGTGGCAATGTAGGATGGAGAAAAGCACTGCGGGGTGGTCAGCATGGGGAGGTCAGGGAACATGCAGTGGCAATGTAGGATAGGTTTCTGAAAAACATCGCGGGGTGGTGCGCATTGTATGGGTGTGTGTTACATTAGATTCACTAGTAGGAGTGAGAAAAACATCACGGGGTGGTGCGCATTGTATGGGTGTGTGTTACATTACATTCAATAATAGGAGTGAGAAAAACATCACGGGGTGGTGCGCATTTTATGAGTGTGTGTTACATTAGATTCACTAGTAGGAGTGAGAAAAACATCACGGGGTGGTGCGCATTGTATGGGTGTGTGTTACATTACATTCGCTAGTAGGAGTGAGAAAAACATCACGGAGTGGTGCGCATTGTATGGGTGTGTGTTACATTACATTCACTAGTAGGAGTGAGAAAAACATCACGGGGTGGTGCGCATTGTATGGGTGTGTGTTACATTACATTCACTACTAGGAGTGAGAAAAACATCACGGGGTGGTGCGCATTGTATGGGTGTGTGTTACATTACATTCACTAGTAGGAGTGAGAAAAACATCACGGGGTGGTGCGCATTGTATGGGTGTGTGTTACATTACATTCACTAGTAGGAGTGAGAAAAACATCACGGTGTGGTGCGCATTGTATGGGTGTGTGTTACATTACATTCACTAGTAGGAGTGAGAAAAACATCACGGGGTGGTGCGCATTGTATGGGTGTGTGTTACATTACATTCACAAGTAGGAGTGAGAAAAACATCACGGGGTGGTGCGCATTGTATGGGTGTGTGTTACATTACATTCACTAGTAGGAGTGAGAAAAACATCACGGGGTGGTGCGCATTGTATGGGTGTGTGTTACATTACATTCACTAGTAGGAGTGAGAAAAACATCACGGGGTGGTGCGCATTGTATGGTTGTGTGTTACATTACATTCACTAGTAGGAGTGAGAAAAACATCACGGGGTGGTGCGCATTGTATGGGTGTGTTTCACATTACATTCACTAGTAGGAGTGAGAAAAACATCACGGGGTGGTGCGCATTGTATGGGTGTGTGTTACATTACATTCACTAGTAGGAGTGAGAAAAACATCACGGGGTGGTGTGAAACGGAGGGTCTGAATTAGGATAGGCAGTGAGTGGCAATGTAGGATGGAGAAAAGCACCGCGGGGTGGTCAGCATGGGGAGGTCAGGGAACATGCAGTGGCAATGTAGGATAGGTTTCTGAAAAACATCGCGGGGTGGTGCGCATTGTATGGGTGTGTGTTACATTAGATTCACTAGTAGGAGTGAGAAAAACATCACGGGGTGGTGCGCATTGTATGGGTGTGTGTTACATTAAATTCACTAGTAGGAGTGAGAAAAACATCACGGGGTGGTGCGCATTGTATGGGTGTGTGTTACATTACATTCACTAGTAGGAGTCAGACAAACATCACGGGGAGGTTCGCATTGTATGGGTGTGTGTTACATTACATTCACTAGTAGGAGTGAGAAAAACATCACGGGGTGGTGCGCATTGTATGGGTGTGTGTTACATTACATTCACTAGTAGGACTGAGAAAAACATCATGGGGTGGTGCGCATTGTATGGGTGTGTGTTACATTAGATTCACTAGTAGGAGTGAGAAAAACACCACGGGGTGGTGCGCATTCTATGGGTGTTTGTTACATTACATTCACTAGTAGGAGTGAGAAAAATATCACGGGGTGGTGCGCATTGTATGGGTGTGTGTTACATTACATTCACTAGTAGGAGTGAGAAAAACATCACAGGGTGGTGCGCATTGTATGGGTGTGTGTTACATTACATTCACTAGTAGGAGTGAGAAAAACATCACGGTGTCGTGCGCATTGTATGGGTGTGTGTTACATTACATTCACTAGTAGGAGTGAGAAAAACATTACGGGGTGGTACGCATTGTATGGGTGTGTGTTACATTAGATTCACTAGTAGGAGTGAGAAAAACATCACGGGGTGGTGCGCATTGTATGGGTGTGTGTTACATTACATTCACTAGTAGGAGTGATTAAAACATCACGGCGTGGTGCGCATTGTATGGGTGTGTGTTACATTACATTCACTAGTAGGAGTCAGAAAAACATCACGGGGAGGTGCGCATTGTATGGGTGTGTGTTACATTACATTCACTAGTAGGAGTGAGAAAAACATCACGTGGTGGTGCGCATTGTATGGGTGTGTGTTACATTAGATTCACTAGTAGGAGTGAGAAAAACATCACGGGGTGGTGCGCATTGTATGGGTGTGTGTCACATTACATTCACTAGTAGGAGTGAGAAAAACATCACGGGGTGGTGCGCATTGTACGGGTGTGTGTCACATTACATTCACTAGTAGGAGTGAGAAAAACATCACGGGGTGGTGCGCATTGTACGGGTGTGTGTCACATTACATTCACAAGTAGGAGTGAGAAAAACATCACGGGGTGGTGCGCATTGTACGGGTGTGTGTCACATTACATTCACTAGTAGGAGTGAGAAAAACATCACGGGGTGGTGCGCATTGTATGGGTGTGTGTCACATTACATTCACTAGTAGGAGTGAGAAAAACATCACGGGGTGGTGCGCATTTTATGGGTGTGTGTTACATTAGATTCACTAGTAGGAGTGAGAAAAACATCACGGGGTGGTGCGCATTGTACGGGTGTGTGTTACATTAGATTCACTAGTAGGAGTGAGAAAAACATCACGGGGTGGTGCGCATTGTACGGGTGTGTGTCACATTACATTCACTAGTAGGAGTGAGAAATACATCACGGCGTGGTGCGCATTGTATGGGTGTGTGTTACATTACATTCACTAGTAGGAGTGAGAAAATCATCACGGGGTGGTGCGCATTGTATGGGTGTGTGTTACATTACATTCACTAGTAGGAGTGAGAAAAACATCACGGGGTGGTGCGCATTGTATGGGTGTGTGTTACATTACATACACTAGTACGAGTGAGAAAAACATCACGGGGTGGTGCGCATTGTATGGGTGTGTGTTACATTAGATTCTCTAGTAGGAGTGAGAAAAACATCACGGGGTGGTGCGCATTGTATGGGTGTGTGTTACATTACATTCACTAGTAGGAGTGAGAAAAACATCACGGGGTGGTGCGCATTGTATGGGTGTGTGTTACATTACATTCACTAGTAGGAGTGAGAAAAACATCACGGGGTGGTGTGAATCGGAGGGTCTGAATTAGGATAGGCAGTGAGTGGCAATGTAGGATGGAGAAAAGCACCGCGGGGTGGTCAGAATGGGGAGGTCAGGGAACATGCAGTGGCAATGTAGGATAGGTTTCTGAAAAACATCGCGGGGTCGTGCGCATTGTATGGGTGTGTGTTACATTAGATTCACTAGTAGGAATGAGAAAAACATCACGGTGTGGTGCGCATTGTATGGGTGTGTGTTACATTACATTCACTAGTAGGAGTGAGAAAAACATCCCGGGGTGGTGCGCATTGTATGGGTGTGTGTTACATTACATTCACTAGTAGGAGTCAGAAAAACATCACGGGGAGGTGCGCATTGTATGGGTGTGTGTTACATTACATTCACTAGTAGGAGTGAGAAAAACATCACGGGGTGGTGCGCATTGTATGGGTGTGTGTTACATTACATTCACTAGTAGGAGTGAGAAAAACATCATGGGGTGGTGTGAATCGGAGGGTCTGAATTAGGATAGGCAGTGATTGGCAATGTACGATGGAGAAAAACACCGCGGGGTGGTCAGCATGGGGAGGTCAGGGAACATGCAGTGGCAATGTAGGATAGGTTTCTGAAAAACATCGCGGGGTGGTGCGAATTGTATGGGTGTGTGTTGCATTAGATTCACTAGTAGGAATGAAAAAAACATCACGGGGTGGTGCGCATTGTATGGGTGTGTGTTACATTACATTCACTAGTAGGAGTGAGAAAAACATCACGGGGTGGTGCGCATTGTATGGGTGTGTGTTACATTACATTCACTAATAGGAGTGAGAAAAACATCACGGGGTGGTGCGCATTGTATGGGTGTGTGTTACATTACATTCACTAGTAGGAGTGAGAAAAACATCGCGTGGTGGTGCGCATTGTATGGGTGTGTGTTACATTACATTCACTAGTAGGAGTGAGAAAAACATCGCGGGGTGGTGCGCATTGTATGGGTGTGTGTTACATTACATTCACTAGTAGGAGTGAGAAAAACATCGCGGGGTGATGCGCATTGTATGGGTGTGTGTTACATTACATTCACTAGTAGCAGTGATAAAAATATCGCGGTGTGGTGCGCATTGTATGGGTGTGTGTTACATTACATTCACTAGTAGGAGTGAGAAAAACATCGCGGGGTGGTGCGCATTGTATGGGTGTGTGTTACATTACATTCACTAGTAGGAGTGAGAAAAACATCACGGGGTGGTGCGCATTGTATGGGTGTGTGTTACATTACATTCACTAGTAGGAGTGAGAAAAACATCACGGTGTCGTGCGCATTGTATGGGTGTGTGTTACATTACATTCACTAGTAGGAGTGAGAAAAACATCACGGGGTGGTGCGCATTGTATGGGTGTGTGTTACATTAGATTCACTAGTAGGAGTGAGAAAATCATCACGGGGTGGTGCGCATTGTATGGGTGTGTGTTACATTAGATTCACAAGTAGGAGTGAGAAAAACATCACGGGGTGGTGCGCAATGTATGGGTGTGTGTTACATTACATTCACTAGTAGGAGTGAGAAAAACATCACGGGGTGGTGCGCATTGTATGGGTGTGTGTTACATTACATTCACTAGTAGGAGTGAGAAAAACATCACGGGGTGGTGCGCATTGTATGGGTGTGTGTCACATTACATTCACTAGTAGGAGTGAGAAAAACATCACGAGGTGGAGCGCATTGTACGGGTGTGTGTCATATTACATTCACTAGTAGGAGTGAGAAAAACATAACGCGGTGCTGCGCATTGTACGGGTGTGTGTCACATTACATTAACTAGTAGGAGTGAGAAAAACATCACGGGGTGGTGCGCATTGTACGGGTGTGTGTCACATTACATTCACTAGTAGGAGTGAGAAAAACATCACGGGGTGTTGCGCATTGGACGGTTGTGTGTCACATTACATTCACTAGTAGGAGTGAGAAAAACATCACGGGGTGGTGCACATTGTACGGGTGTGTGTCACATTACATTCACTAGTAGGAGTGAGAAAAACATCACGGGGTGGTGCGCATTGTACGGGTGTGTGTCATATTACATTCACTAGTAGGAGTGAGAAAAACATTACGGGGTGGTGCGCATTGTACGGGTGTGGTCACATTACATTCACTAGTAGGAGTGAGAAAAACATCACGGGGTGGTGCGCATTGTACGGGTGTGTGTCACATTACATTCACTAGTAGGAGTGAGAAAAACATCACGGGGTGGTGCGCATTGTACGGGTGTGTGTCACATTACATTCACTAGTAGGAGTGAGAAAAACATCACGGGGTGGTGCGCAGTGTACGGGTGTGTGTCACATTACATTCACTAGTAGGAGTGAGAAAAACATCACGGGGTGGTGCGCAGTGTACGGGTGTGTGTCACATTACATTCACTAGTAGGAGTGAGAAAAACATCACGGGGTGGTGCGCATTGTACGGGTGTGTGTCACATTACATTCACTAGTAGGAGTGAGAAAAACATCACGGGGTGGTGCGCATTGTACGGGTGTGTGTCACATTGCATTCACAAGTAGGAGTGAGAAAAACATCACGGGGTGGTGCGCATTGTATGGGTGTGTGTCACATTACATTCACTAGTAGGAGTGAGAAAAACATCACGGGGTGGTGCGCATTGTATGGGTGTGTGTCACATTACATTCATTAGTAGGAGTGAGAAAAACATCACGGGGTGGTGCGCATTGTATGGGTGTGTGTCACATTACATTCACTAGTAGGAGTGAGAAAAACATCACGGGGTGGTGCGCATTGTATGGGTGTGTGTCACATTACATTCACTAGTAGGAGTGAGAAAAATATCACGGGGTGGTGCGCATTGTATGGGTGTGTGTCACATTACATTCACTAGTAGGAGTGAGAAAAACATCACGGGGTGGTGCGCATTGTATGGGTGTGTGTCACATTACATTCACTAGTAGGAGTGAGAAAAACATCACGGGGTGGTGCGCATTGTATGGGTGTGTCTTACATTACATTCACTAGTAGGAGTGAGAAAAACATCACGGGGTGGTGCGCATTGTATAGGTGTGTGTTACATTACATTCACTAGTAGGAGTGAGAAAATCATCACGGGGTGGTGCGCATTTTATGGGTGTGTGTTACATTACATTCACTAGTAGGAGTGAGAAAAACATCACGGGGTGGTGCGCATTGTATGGGTGTGTGTTACATTACATTCACTAGTAGGAGTGAGAAAAACATCACGGGGTGGTGCGCATTGTATGGGTGTGTGTTACATTACATTCACTAGTAGGAGTGAGAAAAACATCACGGGGTGGTGCGCATTTTATGGGTGTGTGTTACATTACATTCACTAGTAGGAGTGAGAAAAACATCACGGGGTGGTGCGCCTTGTATGGGTGTGTGTCACATTACATTCACTAGTAGGAGTGAGAAAAACATCACGGGGTGGTGCGCATTGTATGGGTGTGTGTCACATTACATTCACTAGTAGCAGTGAGAAAAACATCACGGGGTGGTGCGCATTGTATGGGTGTGTGTCACATTACATTCACTAGTAGGAGTGAGAAAAACATCACGGGGTGGTGCGCATTGTATGGGTGTGTGTTACATTACATTCACTAGTAGGAGTGAGAAAAACATCACGAGGTGGAGCGCATTGTATGGGTGTGTGTCACATTACATTCACTAGTAGCAGTGAGAAAAACATCACGGGGTGGTGCGCATTGTATGGGTGTGTGTCACATTACATTCACTAGTAGCAGTGAGAAAAACATCACGGGGTGGTGCGCATTGTATGGGTGTGTGTCACATTACATTCACTAGTAGGAGTGAGAAAAACATCACGGGGTGGTGCGCATTGTATGGGTGTGTGTTACATTACATTCACTAGTAGGAGTGAGAAAAACATCACGGGGTGGTGCGCATTGTATGGGTGTGTGTTACATTTCATTCACTAGTAGGAGTGAGAAAAACATCACGGGGTGGTGCGCATTGTATGGGTGTGTGTTACATTACATTCACTACTAGGAGTGAGAAAAACATCACGGGGTGGTGTGAATCGGAGGGTTTTCATTAGCATAGGCAGTGAGTGGCAATGTAGGATGGAGAAAAGCACTGCGGGGTGGTCAGCATGGGGAGGTCAGGGAACATGCAGTGGCAATGTAGGATAGGTTTCTGAAAAACATCGCGGGGTGGTGCACATTGTATGGGTGTGTGTTACATTAGATTCACTAGTAGGAGTGAGAAAAACATCACGGGGTGGTGCGCATTGTATGGGTGTGTGTTACATTACATTCGCTAGTAGGAGTGAGAAAAACATCACGGAGTGGTGCGCATTGTATGGGTGTGTGTTACATTACATTCACTAGTAGGAGTGAGAAAAACATCACGGGGTGGTGCGCATTGTATGGGTGTGTGTTACATTACATTCACTACTAGGAGTGAGAAAAACATCACGGGGTGGTGCGCATTGTATGGGTGTGTGTTACATTACATTCACTAGTAGGAGTGAGAAAAACATCACGGGGTGGTGCGCATTGTATGGGTGTGTGTTACATTACATTCACTAGTAGGAGTGAGAAAAACATCACGGTGTGGTGCGCATTGTATGGGTGTGTGTTAAATTACATTCACTAGTAGGAGTGAGAAAAACATCACGGGGTGGTGCGCATTGTATGTGTGTGTGTTACATTACATTCACAAGTAGGAGTGAGAAAAACATCACGGGGTGGTGCGCATTGTATGGGTGTGTGTTACATTACATTCACTAGTAGGAGTGAGAAAAACATCACGGGGTGGTGCGCATTGTATGGGTGTGTGTTACATTACATTCACTAGTAGGAGTGAGAAAAACATCACGGGGTGGTGCGCATTGTATGGTTGTGTGTTACATTACATTCACTAGTAGGAGTGAGAAAAACATCACGGGGTGGTGCGCATTGTATGGGTGTGTTTCACATTACATTCACTAGTAGGAGTGAGAAAAACATCACGGGGTGGTGCGCATTGTATGGGTGTGTGTTACATTACATTCACTAGTAGGAGTGAGAAAAACATCACGGGGTGGTGTGAAACGGAGGGTCTGAATTAGGATAGGCAGTGAGTGGCAATGTAGGATGGAGAAAAGCACCGCGGGGTGGTCAGCATGGGGAGGTCAGGGAACATGCAGTGGCAATGTAGGATAGGTTTCTGAAAAACATCGCGGGGTGGTGCGCATTGTATGGGTGTGTGTTACATTAGATTCACTAGTAGGAGTGAGAAAAACATCACGGGGTGGTGCGCATTGTATGGGTGTGTGTTACATTAAATTCACTAGTAGGAGTGAGAAAAACATCACGGGGTGGTGCGCATTGTATGGGTGTGTGTTACATTACATTCACTAGTAGGAGTCAGACAAACATCACGGGGAGGTTCGCATTGTATGGGTGTGTGTTACATTACATTCACTAGTAGGAGTGAGAAAAACATCACGGGGTGGTGCGCATTGTATGGGTGTGTGTTACATTACATTCACTAGTAGGACTGAGAAAAACATCATGGGGTGGTGCGCATTGTATGGGTGTGTGTTACATTAGATTCACTAGTAGGAGTGAGAAAAACACCACGGGGTGGTGCGCATTCTATGGGTGTTTGTTACATTACATTCACTAGTAGGAGTGAGAAAAACATCACGGGGTGGTGCGCATTGTATGGGTGTGTGTTACATTACATTCACTAGTAGGAGTGAGAAAAACATCACAGGGTGGTGCGCATTGTATGGGTGTGTGTTACATTACATTCACTAGTAGGAGTGAGAAAAACATCACGGTGTCGTGCGCATTGTATGGGTGTGTGTTACATTACATTCACTAGTAGGAGTGAGAAAAACATTACGGGGTGGTGCGCATTGTATGGGTGTGTGTTACATTAGATTCACTAGTAGGAGTGAGAAAAACATCACGGGGTGGTGCGCATTGTATGGGTGTGTGTTACATTACATTCACTAGTAGGAGTGATTAAAACATCACGGGGTGGTGCGCATTGTATGGGTGTGTGTTACATTACATTCACTAGTAGGAGTCAGAAAAACATCACGGGGAGGTGCGCATTGTATGGGTGTGTGTTACATTACATTCACTAGTAGGAGTGAGAAAAACATCACGTGGTGGTGCGCATTGTATGGGTGTGTGTTACATTAGATTCACTAGTAGGAGTGAGAAAAACATCACGGGGTGGTGCGCATTGTATGGGTGTGTGTCACATTACATTCACTAGTAGGAGTGAGAAAAACATCACGGGGTGGTGCGCATTGTATGGGTGTGTGTCACATTACATTCACTAGTAGGAGTGAGAAAAACATCACGGGGTGGTGCGCATTGTACGGGTGTGTGTCACATTACATTCACTAGTAGGAGTGAGAAAAACATCACGGGGTGGTGCGCATTGCATAGGTGTGTGTCACATTACATTCACAAGTAGGAGTGAGAAAAACATCACGGGGTGGTGCGCATTGTACGGGTGTGTGTCACATTACATTCACTAGTAGGAGTGAGAAAAACATCACGGGGTGGTGCGCATTGTACGGGTGTGTGTCACATTACATTCACTAGTAGGAGTGAGAAAAACATCACGGGGTGGTGCGCATTGTACGGGTGTGTGTCACATTACATTCACAAGTAGGAGTGAGAAAAACATCACGGGGTGGTGCGCATTGTACGGGTGTGTGTCACATTACATTCACTAGTAGGAGTGAGAAAAACATCACGGGGTGGTGCGCATTGTATGGGTGTGTGTCACATTACATTCACTAGTAGGAGTGAGAAAAACATCACGGGGTGGTGCGCATTTTATGGGTGTGTGTTACATTAGATTCACTAGTAGGAGTGAGAAAAACATCACGGGGTGGTGCGCATTGTATGGGTGTGTGTTACATTAGATTCACTAGTAGGAGTGAGAAAAACATCACGGGGTGGTGCGCATTGTACGGGTGTGTGTCACATTACATTCACTAGTAGGAGTGAGAAATACATCACGGGGTGGTGCGCATTGTATGGGTGTGTGTTACATTACATTCACTAGTAGGAGTGAGAAAATCATCACGGGGTGGTGCGCATTGTATGGGTGTGTGTTACATTACATTCACTAGTAGGAGTGAGAAAAACATCACGGGGTGGTGCGCATTGTATGGGTGTGTGTTACATTACATACACTAGTACGAGTGAGAAAAACATCACGGGGTGGTGTGAATCGGAGGGTCTGAATTAGGATAGGCAGTGAGTGGCAATGTAGGATGGAGAAAAGCACCGCGGGGTGGTCAGAATGGGGAGGTCAGGGAACATGCAGTGGCAATGTAGGATAGGTTTCTGAAAAACATCGCGGGGTCGTGCGCATTGTATGGGTGTGTGTTACATTAGATTCACTAGTAGGAATGAGAAAAACATCACGGTGTGGTGCGCATTGTATGGGTGTGTGTTACATTACATTCACTAGTAGGAGTGAGAAAAACATCCCGGGGTGGTGCGCATTGTATGGGTGTGTGTTACATTACATTCACTAGTAGGAGTCAGAAAAACATCACGGGGAGGTGCGCATTGTATGGGTGTGTGTTACATTACATTCACTAGTAGGAGTGAGAAAAACATCACGGGGTGGTGCGCATTGTATGGGTGTGTGTTACATTACATTCACTAGTAGGAGTGAGAAAAACATCATGGGGTGGTGTGAATCGGAGGGTCTGAATTAGGATAGGCAGTGATTGGCAATGTACGATGGAGAAAAACACCGCGGGGTGGTCAGCATGGGGAGGTCAGGGAACATGCAGTGGCAATGTAGGATAGGTTTCTGAAAAACATCGCGGGGTGGTGCGAATTGTATGGGTGTGTGTTACATTAGATTCACTAGTAGGAATGAAAAAAACATCACGGGGTGGTGCGCATTGTATGGGTGTGTGTTACATTACATTCACTAGTAGGAGTGAGAAAAACATCACGGGGTGGTGCGCATTGTATGGGTGTGTGTTACATTACATTCACTAATAGGAGTGAGAAAAACATCACGGGGTGGTGCGCATTGTATGGGTGTGTGTTACATTACATTCACTTGTAGGAGTGAGAAAAACATCGCGTGGTGGTGCGCATTGTATGGGTGTGTGTTACATTACATTCACTAGTAGGAGTGAGAAAAACATCGCGGGGTGGTGCGCATTGTATGGGTGTGTGTTACATTACATTCACTAGTAGGAGTGAGAAAAACATCGCGGGGTGGTGCGCATTGTATGGGTGTGTGTTACATTACATTCACTAGTAGCAGTGATAAAAATATCGCGGTGTGGTGCGCATTGTATGGGTGTGTGTTACATTACATTCACTAGTAGGAGTGAGAAAAACATCGCGGGGTGGTGCGCATTGTATGGGTGTGTGTTACATTACATTCACTAGTAGGAGTGAGAAAAACATCACGGGGTGGTGCGCATTGTATGGGTGTGTGTTACATTACATTCACTAGTAGGAGTGAGAAAAACATCACGGTGTCGTGCGCATTGTATGGGTGTGTGTTACATTACATTCACTAGTAGGAGTGAGAAAAACATCACGGGGTGGTGCGCATTGTATGGGTGTGTGTTACATTAGATTCACTAGTAGGAGTGAGAAAATCATCACGGGGTGGTGCGCATTGTATGGGTGTGTGTTACATTAGATTCACAAGTAGGAGTGAGAAAAACATCACGGGGTGGTGCGCAATGTATGGGTGTGTGTTACATTACATTCACTAGTAGGAGTGAGAAAAACATCACGGGGTGGTGCGCATTGTATGGGTGTGTGTTACATTACATTCACTAGTAGGAGTGAGAAAAACATCACGGGGTTGTGCGCATTGTATGGGTGTGTGTCACATTACATTCACTAGTAGGAGTGAGAAAAACATCACGAGGTGGAGCGCATTGTACGGGTGTGTGTCATATTACATTCACTAGTAGGAGTGAGAAAAACATAACGCGGTGCTGCGCATTGTACGGGTGTGTGTCACATTACATTAACTAGTAGGAGTGAGAAAAACATCACGGGGTGGTGCGCATTGTACGGGTGTGTGTCACATTACATTCACTAGTAGGAGTGAGAAAAACATCACGGGGTGTTGCGCATTGGACGGTTGTGTGTCACATTACATTCACTAGTAGGAGTGAGAAAAACATCACGGGGTGGTGCGCATTGTACGGGTGTGTGTCACATTACATTCACTAGTAGGAGTGAGAAAAACATCACGGGGTGGTGCGCATTGTACGGGTGTGTGTCATATTACATTCACTAGTAGGAGTGAGAAAAACATTACGGGGTGGTGCGCATTGTACGGGTGTGGTCACATTACATTCACTAGTAGGAGTGAGAAAAACATCACGGGGTGGTGCGCATTGTACGGGTGTGTGTCACATTACATTCACTAGTAGGAGTGAGAAAAACATCACGGGGTGGTGCGCATTTTATGGGTGTGTGTTACATTACATTCACTAGTAGGAGTGAGAAAAACATCACGGGGTGGTGCGCCTTGTATGGGTGTGTGTCACATTACATTCACTAGTAGGAGTGAGAAAAACATCACGGGGTGGTGCGCATTGTATGGGTGTGTGTCACATTACATTCACTAGTAGCAGTGAGAAAAACATCACGGGGTGGTGCGCATTGTATGGGTGTGTGTCACATTACATTCACTAGTAGGAGTGAGAAAAACATCACGGGGTGGTGCGCATTGTATGGGTGTGTGTTACATTACATTCACTAGTAGGAGTGAGAAAAACATCACGAGGTGGAGCGCATTGTACGGGTGTGTGTCATATTACATTCACTAGTAGGAGTGAGAAAAACAACGCGGTGCTGCGCATTGTACGCGTGTGTGTCACATTACATTCACTAGTAGGAGTGAGAAAAACATCACGGGGTGGTGCGCATTGTACGGGTGTGTGTCACATTACATTCACTAGTAGGAGTGAGAAAAACATCACGGGGTGGTGCGCATTGTACGGGTGTGTGTCACATTACATTCACTAGTAGGAGTGAGAAAAACATCACGGGGTGGTGCGCATTGTACGGGTGTGTGTCACATTACATTCACTAGTAGGAGTGAGAAAAACATTACGGGGTGGTGCGCATTGTACGGGTGTGTGTCACATTACATTCACTAGTAGGAGTGAGAAAAACATCACGGGGTGGTGCGCATTGTACGGGTGTGTGTCACATTATATTCACTAGTAGGAGTGAGAAAAACATCACGGGGTGGTGCGCAGTGTACGGGTGTGTGTCACATTACATTCACTAGTAGGAGTGAGAAAAACATCACGGGGTGGTGCGCAGTGTACGGGTGTGTGTCACATTACATTCACTAGTAGGAGTGAGAAAAACATCACGGGGTGGTGCGCATTGTTCGGGTGTGTGTCACATTACATTCACTAGTAGGAGTGAGAAAAACATCACGGGGTGGTGCGCATTGTATGGGTGTGTGTCACATTACATTCACTAGTAGGAGTGAGAAAAACATCACGGGGTGGTGCGCATTGTATGGGTGTGTGTCACATTACATTCACTAGTAGGAGTGAGAAAAACATCACGGGGTGGTGCGCATTGTATGGGTGTGTGTCACATTACATTCACTAGTAGGAGTGAGAAAAACATCACGGGGTGGTGCGCATTGTATGGGTGTGTGTCACATTACATTCACTAGTAGGAGTGAGAAAAACATCACGGGGTGGTGCGCATTGTATGGCTGTGTGTCACATTACATTCACTAGTAGGAGTGAGAAAAACATCACGGGGTGGTGCGCATTGTATGGGTGTGTCTTACATTACATTCACTAGTAGGAGTGAGAAAAACATCACGGGGTGGTGCGCATTGTATGGGTGTGTGTTACATTACATTCACTAGTAGGAGTGAGAAAATCATCACGGGGTGGTGCGCATTTTATGGGTGTGTGTTACATTACATTCACTAGTAGGAGTGAGAAAAACATCACGGGGTGGTGCGCATTGTATGGGTGTGTGTTACATTACATTCACTAGTAGGAGTGAGAAAAACATCACGGGGTGGTGCGCATTGTATGGGTGTGTGTTACATTACATTCACTAGTAGGAGTGAGAAAAACATCACGGGGTGGTGCGCATTTTATGGGTGTGTGTTACATTCCATTCACTAGTAGGAGTGAGAAAAACATCACGGGGTGGTGCGCCTTGTATGGGTGTGTGTCACATTACATTCACTAGTAGGAGTGAGAAAAACATCACGGGGTGGTGCGCATTGTATGGGTGTGTGTCACATTACATTCACTAGTAGCAGTGAGAAAAACATCACGGGGTGGTGCGCATTGTATGGGTGTGTGTCACATTACATTCACTAGTAGGAGTGAGAAAAACATCACGGGGTGGTGCGCATTGTATGGGTGTGTGTTACATTACATTCACTAGTAGGAGTGAGAAAAACATCACGGGGTGGTGCGCATTGTATGGGTGTGTGTTACATTAAATTCACTAGTAGGAGTGAGAAAAACATCACGGGGTGGTGCCCATTGTATGGGTGTGTGTTACATTAGATTCACTAGTAGGAGTGAGAAAATCATCACGGGCTGGTGCGCATTGTATGGGTGTGTGTTACATTACATTCACTAGTAGGAGTGAGAAAAACATCACGGGGTGGTGCGCATTGTATGGGTGTGTGTTACATTACATTCACTAGTAGGAGTGAAAAAAACATCACGGGGTGGTGCGCATTGTATGGGTGTGTGTTACATTACATTCACTAGTAGGAGTGAGAAAAACATCACGGGGTGGTGCGCATTGTATGGGTGTGTGTTACATTACATTCATTAGTAGGAGTGAGAAAAACATCACGGGGTGGTGTGAATCGGAGGGTCTGAATTAGGATAGGCAGTGAGTGGCAATGTAGGATGGAGAAAAGCACCGTGGGGTGGTCAGCATGGGGAGGTCAGGGAACACGCAGTGGCAATGTAGGTTAGGTTTCTGAAAAACATCGCGGGGTGGTGCGAATTGTATGGGTGTGTGTTACATTAGATTCACTAGTAGGAGTGAGAAAAACATCATGGGGTGGTGCGCATTGTATGGGTGTGTGTTACATTACATTCACTAGTAGGATTGAGAAAAACATCATGGGGTGGCGTGAATCGGAGGGTCTGAATTAGGATAGGCAATGATTGGCAATGTAGGATGGAGAAAAACACCGCGGGGTGGTCAGCATGGAGAGGTCAGGGAACACGCAGTGGCAATGTGGGTTAGGTTTCTGAAAAACATCGCGGGGTGGTGCGAATTGTATGGGTGTTTGTTACATTAGATTCACTAGTAGGAGTGAGAAAAACATCACGGGGTGGTGCGCATTGTATGGGTGTGTGTTACATTACATTCACTAATAGGAGTGAGAAAAACATGACGGGGTGGTGCGCATTGTATGGATGTGTGTTACATTACATTCACTATTAGGAGTGAGAAAAACATCGCGGGGTGGTGCGCATTTTATGGGTGTGTGTTACATTACATTCACTAGTAGGAGTGAGAAAAACATCGCGGGGTGGTGCGCATTGTACGGGTGTGTGTCACATTACATTCACTAGTAGGAGTGAGAAAAACATCACGGGGTGGTGCGCATTGTACGGGTGTGTGTCACATTACATTCACTAGTAGGAGTGAGAAAAACATCACGGGGTGGTGCGCATTGTACGGGTGTGTGTCACATTACATTCACTAGTAGGAGTGAGAAAAACATCACGGGGTGGTGCGCATTGTACGGGTGTGTGTCACTTTACATTCACTAGTAGGAGTGAGAAAAACATCACGGGGTGGTGCGCATTGTACGGGTGTGTGTCACATTACATTCACTAGTAGGAGTGAGAAAAACATCACGGAGTGGTGCGCAGTGTACGGGTGTGTGTCACATTACATTCACTAGTAGGAGTGAGAAAAACATCACGGGGTGGTGCGCAGTGTACGGGTGTGTGTCACATTACATTCACTAGTAGGAGTGAGAAAAACATCACGGGGTGGTGCGCATTGTACGGGTGTGTGTCACATTACATTCACTAGTAGGAGTGAGAAAAACATCACGGGGTGGTGCGCATTGTACGGGTGTGTGTCACATTACATTCACTAGTAGGAGTGAGAAAAACATCACGGGGTGGTGCGCATTGTACGGGTGTGTGTCACATTACATTCACTAGTAGGAGTGAGAAAAACATCACGGGGTGGTGCGCATTGTATGGGTGTGTGTCACATTACATTCACTAGTAGGAGTGAGAAAAACATCACGGGGTGGTGCTCATTGTATGGGTGTGTGTCACATTACATTCACTAGTAGGAGTGAGAAAAACATCACGGGGTGGTGCGCATTGTATGGGTGTGTGTCACATTACATTCACAAGTAGGAGTGAGAAAAACATCACGGGGTGGTGCGCATTGTATGGGTGTGTGTCATATTACATTCACTAGTAGGAGTGAGAAAAACATCACGGGGTGGTGCGCATTGTATGGGTGTGTGTCACATTACATTCACTAGTAGGAGTGAGAAAAACATCACGGGGTGGTGCGCATTGTGTGGGTGTGTCTTACATTACATTCACTAGTAGGAGTGAGAAAAACATCACGGGGTGGTGCGCATTGTATAGGTGTGTGTTACATTACATTCACTAGTAGGAGTGAGAAAATCATCACGGGGTGGTGCGCATTTTATGGGTGTGTGTTACATTACATTCACTAGTAGGAGTGAGAAAAACATCACGGGGTGGTGCGCATTGTATGGGTGTGTGTTACATTACATTCACTAGTAGGAGTGAGAAAAACATCACGGGGTGGTGCGCATTGTATGGGTGTGTGTTACATTACCTTCACTAGTAGGAGTGAGAAAAACATCACGGGGTGGTGCGCATTTTATGGGTGTGTGTTACATTACATTCACTAGTAGGAGTGAGAAAAACATCACGGGGTGGTGCGCCTTGTATGGGTGTGTGTCACATTACATTCACTAGTAGGAGTGAGAAAAACATCACGGGGTGGTGCGCATTGTATGGGTGTGTGTCACATTACATTCACTAGTAGGAGTGAGAAAAACATCACGGGGTGGTGCGCATTGTATGGGTGTGTGTTACATTACATTCACTAGTAGGAGTGAGAAAAACATCACGGGGTGGTGCGCATTGTATGGGTGTGTTACATTACATTCACTAGTAGCAGTGAGAAAAACATCACGGGGTGGTGTGCATTGTATGGGTGTGTGTTACATTAAATTCACTAGTAGGAGTGAGAAAAACATCACGGGGTGGTGCGCATTGTATGGGTGTGTGTTACATTAGATTCACTAGTAGGAGTGAGAAAATCATCACGGGCTGGTGCGCATTGTATGGGTGTGTGTTACATTACATTCACTAGTAGGAGTGAGAAAAACATCACGGATTGGTGCGCATTGTATGGGTGTGTGTTACATTACATTCACTAGTAGGAGTGAAAAAAACATCACGGGGTGGTGCGCATTGTATGGGTGTGTGTTACATTACATTCACTAGTAGGAGTGAGAAAAACATCACGGGGTGGTGCGCATTGTATGGGTGTGTGTTACATTACATTCATTAGTAGGAGTGAGAAAAACATCACGGGGTGGTGTGAATCGGAGGGTCTGAATTAGGATAGGCAGTGAGTGGCAATGTAGGATGGAGGAAAGCACCGTGGGGTGGTCAGCATGGGGAGGTCAGGGAACATGCAGTGGCAATGTAGGATAGGTTTCTGAAAAACATCGCGGGGTGGTGCGCATTGTATGGGTTTGTGTTACATTAGATTCACTAGTAGGAGTGAGAAAAACATCACGGGGTGGTGCGCATTGTATGGGTGTGTGTTACATTACATTCACTAGTAGGATTGAGAAAAACATCATGGGGTGGTGTGAATCGGAGGATCTGAATTAGGATAGGCAGTGATTGGCAATATAGGATGGAGAAAAACACCGCGGGGTGGTCAGCATGGAGAGGTCAGGGAACACGCAGTGGCAATGTAGGTTAGGTTTCTGAAAAACATCGCGGGGTGGTGCGTATTGTATGGGTGTGTGTTACATTAGATTCACTAGTAGGAGTGAGAAAAACATCACGGGGTGGTGCGCATTGTATGGGTGTGTGTTACATTACATTCACTAATAGGAGTGAGAAAAACATCACGGGGTGGTGCGCATTGTATGGATGTGTGTTACATTACATTCACTAGTAGGAGTGAGAAAAACATCGCGGGGTGGTGCGCATTTTATGGGTGTGTGTTACATTACATTCACTAGTAGGAGTGAGAAAAACATCGCGGAGTGGTGCGCATTGTATGGGTGTGTGTTACATTACATTCACTAGTAGGAGTGACAAAAATATCGCGGGGTGGTGCGCATTATATGGGTGTGTGTTACATTACATTCACTAGTAGGAGTGAGAAAAACATCGCGGGGTGGTGCGCATTGTATGGGTGTGTGTTACATTACATTCACTAGTAGGAGTGAGAAAAACATCACGGGGTGGTGCGCATTGTACGGGTGTGTGTTACATTACATTCACAAGTAGGAGTGAGAAAAACATCGCGGGGTGGTGCGCATTGTATGGGTGTGTGTCACATTACATTCACAAGTAGGAGTGAGAAAAACATCACGGGGTGGTGCGCATTGTACGGGTGTGTGTCACATTACATTCACAAGTAGGAGTGAGAAAAACATCACGGGGTGGTGCGCATTGTACGGGTGTGTGTCACATTACATTCACTAGTAGGAGTGAGAAAAACATCACGGGGTGGTGCGCATTGTACGGGTGTGTGTCACATTACATTCACTAGTAGGAGTGAGAAAAACATCAGGGGGTGGTGCGCATTGTACGGGTGTGTGTCACATTACATTCACTAGTAGGAGTGAGAAAAAACATCACGGGGTGGTGCGCATTGTACGGGTGTTTGTCACATTACATTCACTAGTAGGAGTGAGAAAAACATCACGCGGTGCTGCGCATTGTACGGGTGTGTGTCACATTACATTCACTAGTACGAGTGAGAAAAACATCACGGGGTGGTGCGCATTGTACGGGTGTGTGTCACATTACATTCACTAGTAGGAGTGAGAAAAACATCACGGGGTGGTGCGCATTGTACGGGTGTGTGTCACATTACATTCACTAGTAGGAGTGAGAAAAACATCACGGGGTGGTGCGCATTGTATGGTTGTGTGTCACATTACATTCACTAGTAGGAGTGAGAAAAACATCACGGGGTGGTGCGCATTGTATGGGGGTGTGTCACATTACATTCACTAGTAGGAGTGAGAAAAACATCACGGGGTGGTGCGCATTGTATGGGTGTGTGTCATTACATTCACTAGTAGGAGTGAGAAAAACATCACGGGGTGGTGCGCATTGTATGGGTGTGTGTCACATTACATTCACTAGTAGGAGTGAGAAAAACATCACGGGGTGGTGCGCATTGTATGTGTGTGTGTCACATTACATTCACTAGTAGGAGTGAGAAAAACATCACGGGGTGGTGCGCATTGTATGGGTGTGTGTTACATTGCATTCACTAGTAGGAGTGAGAAAAACAACACGGGGTGGTGCGCATTGTATGGGTGTGTGTTACATGAGATTCACTAGTAGGAGTGAGAAAAACAACACGGGGTGGTGCACATTGTATGGGTGTGTGTTACATGAGATTCACTAGTAGGAGTGAGAAAAACATCACGGGGTGGTGCGCATTGTATGGGTGTGTGTTACATGAGATTCACTAGTAGGAGTGAGAAAAACATCACGGGGTGGTGCGCATTGTATGGGTGGGTGTTACATTAGATTCACTAGTAGGAGTGAGAAAAACATCACGGGGTGGTGCGCATTGTATGGGTGTGTGTTACATTACATTCACTAGTAGGAGTGAGAAAAACATCACGGGGTGGTGCGCATTGTATGGGTGTGTTACATTACATTCACTAGTAGGAGTGAGAAAAACATCACGGGGTCGTGCGCATTGTATTGGTGTGTGTTACATTGCATTCACTAGTAGGAGTTAGAAAAACAACACGGGGTGGTGCGCATTGTATGTGTGTGTGTTACATGAGATTCACTAGTAGGAGTGAGAAAAACATCACGGGGTGGTGCGCATTGTATGGGTGTGTGTTACATGAGATTCACTAGTAGGAGTGAGAAAAACATCACGGGGTGGTGCGCATTGTATGGGTGTGTGTTACATGAGATTCACTAGTAGGAGTGAGAAAAACATCACGGGGTGGTGCGCATTGTATGGGTGGGTGTTACATTAGATTCACTAGAAGGAGTGAGAAAAACATCACGGGGTGGTGCGCATTGTATGGGTGTGTGTTACATTACATTCACTAGTAGGAGTGAGAAAAACATCACGGGGTGGTGCGCATTGTATGGGTGTGTTACATTACATTCACTAGTAGCAGTGAGAAAAACATCACGGGGTGGTGCGCATTGTATGGGTGTGTGTTACATTGCATTCACTAGTAGGAGTGAGAAAAACAACACGGGGTGGTGCGCATTGTATGGGTGTGTGTTACATGAGATTCACTAGTAGGAGTGAGAAAACATCACGGGGTGGTGCGCATTGTATGGGTGTGTGTTACATTAGGTTCACTAGTAGGAGTGAGAAAAACATCACGGGGTGGTGCGCATTGTATGGGTGTGTGTTACATTACATTCACTAGTAGGAGTGAGAAAAACATCACGGGGTGGTGCGCATTGTATGGGTGTGTGTTACATTACATTCACTAGTAGGAGTGAGAAAAACATCACGGGGTGGTGCGCATTGTATGGGTGTGTGTTACATTACATTCACTAGTAGGAGTGAGAAAAACATCACGGGGTGGTGCGCATTGTATGGGTGTGTGTTACATTAGATTCACTAGCAGGAGTAAGAAAAACATCACGGGGTGGTGCGCATTTTATGGGTGTGTGTTACATGAGATTCACTAGTAGGAGTGAGAAAAACATCACGGGGTGGTGCGCATTGTATGGGTGTGTGTTACATTAGATTCACTAGTAGGAGTGAGAAAAACATCACGGGGTGGTGCGCATTGTATGGGTGTGTGTTACATTACATTCACTAGTAGGAGTGAGAAAAACATCACGGGGTGGTGCGCATTGTATGGGTGTGTGTTACATTACATTCACTAGTAGGAGTGAGAAAAACATCACGGGGTGGTGCGCATTGTATGGGTGTGTGTTGCATTACATTCACTAGTAGGAGTGAGAAAAATATCACGGGGTGGTGCGCATTGTATGGGTGTGTTACATTACATTCACTAGTAGCAGTGAGAAAAACATCACGGGGTGGTGCGCATTGTATGGGTGTGTGTTACATTACATTCACTAGTAGGAGTGAGAAAAACATCACGGGGTGGTGCGCATTGTATGGGTGTGTGTTACATTACATTCACTAGTAGGAGTGAGAAAAACATCACGGGGTGGTGCGCATTGTATGGGTGTGTGTTACATTAGATTCACTAGTAGGAGTGAGAAAAACATCACGGGGTGGTGCGCATTGTATGGGTGTGTGTTACATTGCATTCACTAGTAGGAGTGAGAAAAACATCACGGGGTGGTGCGCATTGTATGGGTGTGTGTTACATTACATTCACTAGTAGGAGTGAGAAAAACATCACGGGGTGGTGCGCATTGTATGGGTGTGTGTTACATTGCATTCCCTAGTAGCAGTGAGAAAAATATCACGGGGTGGTGCGCATTGTATGGGTGTGTGTTACATTACATTCTCTAGTAGGAGTGAGAAAAACATCACGGGGTGGTGCGCATTGTATGGGTGTGTGTTACATTACATTCACTAGTAGGAGTGAGAAAAACATCACGGGGTGGTGCGCATTGTATGGGTGTGTGTTACATGAGATTCACTAGCAGGAGTGAGAAAAACATCACGGGGTGGTGCGCATTGTATGGGTGTGTGTTACATTAGATTCACTAGTAGGAGTGAGAAAAACATCACGGGGTGGTGCGCATTGTATGGGTGTGTGTTACATGAGATTCACTAGTAGGAGTGAGAAAAACATCACGGGGTGGTGCGCATTGTATGGGTGTGTGTTACATTAGATTCACTAGTAGGAGTGAGAAAAACATCACGGGGTGGTGCGCATTGTATGGGTGTGTGTTACATTACATTCACTAGTAGGAGTGAGAAAAACATCACGGGGTGGTGCGCATTGTATGGGTGTGTGTTACATTAGATTCACTAGTAGGAGTGAGAAAAACATCACGGGGTGGTGCGCATTGTATGGGTGTGTGTTACATTACATTCACTAGTAGGAGTGAGAAAAACATCACAGGGTGGTGCGCATTGTATGGGTGTGTGTTACGTTGCATTCACTAGTAGGAGTGAGAAAAACATCACGGGGTGGTGCGCATTGTATGGGTGTGTGTTACGTTGCATTCACTAGTAGGAGTGAGAAAAACATCACGGGGTGGTGCGCATTGTATGGGTGTGTGTTACATTACATTCACTAGTAGGAGTGAGAAAAACATCACGGGGTGGTGCGCATTGTATGGGTGTGTGTTACATTGCATTCCCTAGTAGCAGTGAGAAAAACATCACGGGGTGGTGCGCATTGTATGGGTGTGTGTTACATTACATTCACTAGTAGGAGTGAGAAAAACATCACGGGGTGGTGCGCATTGTATGGGTGTGTGTTACATTAGATTCACTAGCAGGAGTGAGAAAAACATCACGGGGTGGTGCGCATTGTATGGGTGTGTGTTACATGAGATTCACTAGCAGGAGTGAGAAAAACATCACGGGGTGGTGCGCATTGTATGGGTGTGTGTTACATTACATTCACTAGTAGGAGTGAGAAAAACATCACGGGGTGGTGCGCATTGTATGGGTGTGTGTTACATTACATTCACTAGTAGGAGTGAGAAAAACATCACGGGGTGGTGCGCATTGTATGGGTGTGTGTTGCATTACATTCACTAGTAGGATTGAGAAAAATATCACGGGGTGGTGCGCATTGTATGGGTGTGTTACATTACATTCACTAGTAGCAGTGAGAAAAACATCACGGGGTGGTGCGCATTGTATGGGTGTGTGTTACATTAGATTCACTAGTAGGAGTGAGAAAAACATCACGGGGTGGTTAGCATTGTATGGGTGTGTGTTACATTACATTCACTAGTAGGAGTGAGAAAAACATCACGGGGTGGTGCGCATTGTATGGGTGTGTGTTACATTACATTCACTAGTAGGAGTGAGAAAAACATCACGGGGTGGTGCGCATTGTATGGGTGTGTGTTACATTGCATTCACTAGCAGGAGTGAGAAAAACATCACGGGGTGGTGCGCATTTTATGGGTGTGTGTTACATTACATTCACTAGTAGGAGTGAGAAAAACATCACGGGGTGGTGCGCATTGTATGGGTGTGTGTTACATTGCATTCCCTAGTAGCAGTGAGAAAAACATCACGGGGTGGTGCGCATTGTATGGGTGTGTGTTACATGAGATTCACTAGCAGGAGTGAGAAAAACATCACGGGGTGGTGCGCATTGTATGGGTGTGTGTTACATTACATTCACTAGTAGGAGTGAGAAAAACATCACGGGGTGGTGCGCATTGTATGGGTGTGTGTTACATTACATTCACTAGTAGGAGTGAGAAAAACATCACGGGGTGGTGCGCATTGTATGGGTGTGTGTTGCATTACATTCACTAGTAGGATTGAGAAAAATATCACGGGGTGGTGCGCATTGTATGGGTGTGTTACATTACATTCACTAGTAGCAGTGAGAAAAACATCACGGGGTGGTGCGCATTGTATGGGTGTGTGTTACATTAGATTCACTAGTAGGAGTGAGAAAAACATCACGGGGTGGTTAGCATTGTATGGGTGTGTGTTACATTACATTCACTAGTAGGAGTGAGAAAAACATCACAGGGTGGTGCGCATTGTATGGGTGTGTGTTACATTACATTCACTAGTAGGAGTGAGAAAAACATCACGGGGTGGTGCGCATTGTATGGGTGTGTGTTACATTGCATTCACTAGCAGGAGTGAGAAAAACATCACGGGGTGGTGCGCATTTTATGGGTGTGTGTTACATTACATTCACTAGTAGGAGTGAGAAAAACATCACGGGGTGGTGCGCATTGTATGGGTGTGTGTTACATTGCATTCCCTAGTAGCAGTGAGAAAAACATCACGGGGTGGTGCGCATTGTATGGGTGTGTGTTACATTACATTCACTAGTAGGAGTGAGAAAAACATCACGGGGTGGTGCGCATTGTATGGGTGTGTGTTACATTACATTCACTAGTAGGAGTGAGAAAAACATCACGGGGTGGTGCGCATTGTATGGGTGTGTGTTACATGAGATTCACTAGTAGGAGTGAGAAAAACATCACGGGGTGGTGCGCATTGTATGGGTGTGTGTTACATTAGATTCACTAGTAGGAGTGAGAAAAACATCACGGGGTGGTGCGCATTGTATGGGTGTGTGTTACATGAGATTCACTAGTAGGAGTGAGAAAAACATCACGGGGTGGTGCGCATTGTATGGGTGTGTGTTACATTAGATTCACTAGTAGGAGTGAGAAAAACATCACGGGGTGGTGCGCATTGTATGGGTGTGTGTTACATTACATTCACTAGTAGGAGTGAGAAAGACATCACGGGGTGGTGCGCATTGTATGGGTGTATGTTACATTACATTCACTAGTAGGAGTGAGAAAAACATCACGGGGTGGTGCGCATTGTATGTGTGTGTGTTACATTACATTCACTAGTAGGAGTGAGAAAAACATCACGGGGTGGTGCGCATTGTATGGGTGTGTTACATTACATTCACTAGTAGCAGTGAGAAAAACATCACGGGGTGGTGCGCATTGTATGGGTGTGTGTTACATTAGATTCACTAGTAGGAGTGAGAAAAACATCACGGGGTGGTGCGCATTGTATGGGTGTGTGTTACATTACATTCACTAGTAGGAGTGAGAAAAACATCACGGGGTGGTGCCCATTGTATGGGTGTGTGTTACATTACATTCATTAGTAGGAGTGAGAAAAACATCACAGGGTGGTGTGAATCGGAGGGTCTGAATTAGGATAGGCAGTGATTGGCAATGTAGGATGGAGAAAAACACCGCGGGGTGGTCAGCATGGGGAGGTCAGGGAACATGCAGTGGCAATGTAGGATAGGTTTCTGAAAAACATCGCGGGGTGGTGCGTATTGTATGGGTGTGTGTTACATTAGATTCACTAGTAGGAGTGAGAAAAACATCACGGGGTGGTGCGCATTGTATGGGTGTGTGTTACATTATATTCACTAGTAGGAGTGAGAAAAACATCACGGGGTGGTGCGCATTGTATGGGTGTGTGTTACATTACATTCACTAATAGGAGTGAGAAAATCATCGCGGGGTGGTGCGCATTGTATGGGTATGTGTTACATTACATTCACTAGTAGGAGTGAGAAAAACATCGCGGGGTGGTGCGCATTGTATGGGTGTGTGTTACATTACATTCACTAGTAGGAGTGAGAAAAACATCACGGTGTCGTGCGCATTGTATGGGTGTGTGTTACATTACATTCACTAGCAGGAGTGAGAAAAACATCACGGGGTGGTGCGCATTGTATGGGTGTGTGTTACATTAGATTCACTAGTAGGAGTGAGAAACACATCACGGGGTGGTGCGCATTGTATGGGTGTGTGTTACATTAGATTGACTAGTAGGAGTGAGAAAAACATCACGGGGTGGTGCGCATTATATGGGTGTGTGTTACATTAGATTCACTAGTAGGAGTGAGAAAAACATCACGGGTTGGTACGCATTGTATGGGTGTGTGTTACATTAGATTCACTAGTAGGAGTGAGAAAAACATCACGGGGTGGTGCGCATTGTATGGGTGTGTGTTACATGAGATTCACTAGTAGGAGTGAGAAAAACATCACGGGGTGGTGCGCATTGTATGGGTGTGTGTTACATTAGATTCACTAGTAGGAGTGAGAAAAACATCACGGGGTGGTGCGCATTGTATGGGTGTGTGTTACATGAGATTCACTAGTAGGAGTGAGAAAAACATCACGGGGTGGTGCGCATTGTATGGGTGTGTGTTACATGAGATTCACTAGTAGGAGTGAGAAAAACATCACGGGGTGGTGCGCATTGTATGGGTGGGTGTTACATTAGATTCACTAGTAGGAGTGAGAAAAACATCACGGGGTGTGCGCATTGTATGGGTGTGTGTTACATTACATTCACTAGTAGGAGTGAGAAAAACATCACGGGGTGGTGCGCATTGTATGGGTGTGTGTTACATTGCATTCACTAGTAGGAGTGAGAAAAACAACACGGGGTGGTGCGCATTGTATGGGTGTGTGTTACATGAGATTCACTAGTAGGAGTGAGAAAAACAACACGGGGTGGTGCGCATTGTATGGGTGTGTGTTACATGAGATTCACTAGTAGGAGTGAAAAAAACATCACGGGGTGGTGCGCATTGTATGGGTGTGTGTTACATGAGATTCACTAGTAGGAGTGAGAAAAACATCACGGGGTGGTGCGCATTGTATGGGTGGGTGTTACATTAGATTCACTAGTAGGAGTGAGAAAAACATCACGGGGTGGTGCGCATTGTATGGGTGTGTGTTACATTACATTCACTAGTAGGAGTGAGAAAAACATCACGGGGTGGTGCGCATTGTATGGGTGTGTTACATTACATTCACTAGTAGGAGTGAGAAAAACATCACGGGGTGGTGCGCATTGTATTGGTGTGTGTTACATTGCATTCACTAGTAGGAGTTAGAAAAACAACACGGGGTGGTGCGCATTGTATGGGTGTGTGTTACATGAGATTCACTAGTAGGAGTGAGAAAACATCACGGGGTGGTGCGCATTGTATGGGTGTGTGTTACATTAGGTTCACTAGTAGGAGTGAGAAAAACATCACGGGGTGGTGCGCATTGTATGGGTGTGTGTTACATTACATTCACTAGTAGCAGTGAGAAAAACATCACGGGGTGGTGCGCATTGTATGGGTGTGTGTTACATTACATTCACTAGTAGGAGTGAGAAAAACATCACGGGGTGGTGCGCATTGTATGGGTGTGTGTTACATTACATTCACTAGTAGGAGTGAGAAAAACATCACGGGGTGGTGCGCATTGTATGGGTGTGTGTTACATTAGATTCACTAGTAGGAGTGAGAAAAACATCACGGGGTGGTGCGCATTGTATGGGTGTGTGTTACATTACATTCACTAGTAGGAGTGAGAAAAACATCACGGGGTGGTGCGCATTGTATGGGTGTGTGTTACATTACATTCACTAGTAGGAGTGAGAAAAACATCACGGGGTGGTGCGCATTGTATGGGTGTGTGTTACATTACATTCACTAGTAGGAGTGAGAAAAACATCACGGGGTGGTGCGCATTGTATGGGTGTGTGTTACATTAGATTCACTAGCAGGAGTAAGAAAAACATCACGGGGTGGTGCGCATTTTATGGGTGTGTGTTACATGAGATTCACTAGTAGGAGTGAGAAAAACATCACGGGGTGGTGCGCATTGTATGGGTGTGTGTTACATTAGATTCACTAGTAGGAGTGAGAAAAACATCACGGGGTGGTGCGCATTGTATGGGTGTGTGTTACATTACATTCACTAGTAGGAATGAGAAAAACATCACGGGGTGGTGCGCATTGTATGGGTGTGTGTTACATTACATTCACTAGTAGGAGTGAGAAAAACATCACGGGGTGGTGCGCATTGTATGGGTGTGTGTTGCATTACATTCACTAGTAGGAGTGAGAAAAATATCACGGGGTGGTGTGCATTGTATGGGTGTGTTACATTACATTCACTAGTAGCAGTGAGAAAAACATCACGGGGTGGTGCGCATTGTATGGGTGTGTGTTACATTACATTCACTAGTAGGAGTGAGAAAAACATCACGGGGTGGTGCGCATTGTATGGGTGTGTGTTACATTACATTCACTAGTAGGAGTGAGAAAAACATCACGGGGTGGTGCGCATTGTATGGGTGTGTGTTACATTACATTCACTAGTAGGAGTGAGAAAAACATCACGGGGTGGTGCGCATTGTATGGGTGTGTGTTACATTGCATTCACTAGTAGGAGTGAGAAAAACATCACGGGGTGGTGCGCATTGTATGGGTGTGTGTTACATTACATTCACTAGTAGGAGTGAGAAAAACATCACGGGGTTGTGCGCATTGTATGGGTGTGTGTTACATTGCATTCCCTAGTAGCAGTGAGAAAAACATCACGGGGTGGTGCGCATTGTATGGGTGTGTGTTACATTACATTCTCTAGTAGGAGTGAGAAAAACATCACGGGGTGGTGCGCATTGTATGGGTGTGTGTTACATTACATTCACTAGTAGGAGTGAGAAAAACATCACGGGGTGGTGCGCATTGTATGGGTGTGTGTTACATGAGATTCACTAGCAGGAGTGAGAAAAACATCACGGGGTGGTGCGCATTGTATGGGTGTGTGTTACATTAGATTCACTAGTAGGAGTGAGAAAAACATCACGGGGTGGTGCGCATTGTATGGGTGTGTGTTACATGAGATTCACTAGTAGGAGTGAGAAAAACATCACGGGGTGGTGCGCATTGTATGGGTGTGTGTTACATTAGATTCACTAGTAGGAGTGAGAAAAACATCACGGGGTGGTGCGCATTGTATGGGTGTGTGTTACATTACATTCACTAGTAGGAGTGAGAAAAACATCACGGGGTGGTGCGCATTGTATGGGTGTGTGTTACATTAGATTCACTAGTAGGAGTGAGAAAAACATCACGGGGTGGTGCGCATTGTATGGGTGTGTGTTACATTACATTCACTAGTAGGAGTGAGAAAAACATCACGGGGTGGTGCGCATTGTATGGGTGTGTGTTACGTTGCATTCACTAGTAGGAGTGAGAAAAACAACACGGGGTGGTGCGCATTGTATGGGTGTGTGTTACGTTGCATTCACTAGTAGGAGTGAGAAAAACATCACGGGGTGGTGCGCATTGTATGGGTGTGTGTTACATTACATTCACTAGTAGGAGTGAGAAAAACATCACGGGGTGGTGCGCATTGTATGGGTGTGTGTTACATTGCATTCCCTAGTAGCAGTGAGAAAAACATCACGGGGTGGTGCGCATTGTATGGGTGTGTGTTACATTACATTCACTAGTAGGAGTGAGAAAAACATCACGGGGTGGTGCGCATTGTATGGGTGTGTGTTACATTAGATTCACTAGCAGGAGTGAGAAAAACATCACGGGGTGGTGCGCATTGTATGGGTGTGTGTTACATGAGATTCACTAGCAGGAGTGAGAAAAACATCACGGGGTGGTGCGCATTGTATGGGTGTGTGTTACATTACATTCACTAGTAGGAGTGAGAAAAACATCACGGGGTGGTGCGCATTGCATGGGTGTGTGTTACATTACATTCACTAGTAGGAGTGAGAAAAACATCACGGGGTGGTGCGCATTGTATGGGTGTGTGTTGCATTACATTCACTAGTAGGATTGAGAAAAATATCACGGGGTGGTGCGCATTGTATGGGTGTGTTACATTACATTCACTAGTAGCAGTGAGAAAAACATCACGGGGTGGTGCGCATTGTATGGGTGTGTGTTACATTAGATTCACTAGTAGGAGTGAGAAAAACATCACGGGGTGGTTAGCATTGTATGGGTGTGTGTTACATTACATTCACTAGTAGGAGTGAGAAAAACATCACGGGGTGGTGCGCATTGTATGGGTGTGTGTTACATTACATTCACTAGTAGGAGTGAGAAAAACATCACGGGGTGGTGCGCATTGTATGGGTGTGTGTTACATTGCATTCACTAGCAGGAGTGAGAATAACATCACGGGGTGGTGCGCATTTTATGGGTGTGTGTTACATTACATTCACTAGTAGGAGTGAGAAAAACATCACGGGGTGGTGCGCATTGTATGGGTGTGTGTTATATTGCATTCCCTAGTAGCAGTGAGAAAAACATCACGGGGTGGTGCGCATTGTATGGGTGTGTGTTACATTACATTCACTAGTAGGAGTGAGAAAAACATCACGGGGTGGTGCGCATTGTATGGGTGTGTGTTACATTACATTCACTAGTAGGAGTGAGAAAAACATCACGGGGTGGTGCGCATTGTATGGGTGTGTGTTACATGAGATTCACTAGTAGGAGTGAGAAAAACATCACGGGGTGGTGCGCATTGTATGGGTGTGTGTTACATTAGATTCACTAGTAGGAGTGAGAAAAACATCACGGGGTGGTGCGCATTGTATGGGTGTGTGTTACATGAGATTCACTAGTAGGAGTGAGAAAAACATCACGGGGTGGTGCGCATTGTATCTGTGTGTGTTACATTACATTCACTAGTAGGAGTGAGAAAAACATCACGGGGTGGTGCGCATTGTATGGGTGTGTTACATTACATTCACTAGTAGCAGTGAGAAAAACATCACGGGGTGGTGCGCATTGTATGGGTGTGTGTTACATTAGATTCACTAGTAGGAGTGAGAAAAACATCACGGGGTGGTGCGCATTGTATGGGTGTGTGTTACATTAGATTCACTAGTAGGAGTGAGAAAAACATCACGGGGTGGTGCGCATTGTATGGGTGTGTGTTACATTACATTCACTAGTAGGAGTGAAAAAAACATCGCGGGGTGGTGCGCATTGTATGGGTGTGTGTTACATTACATTCACTAGTAGGAGTGAGAAAAACATCGTGGGGTGGTGCGCATTGTATGGGTGTGTGTTACATTACATTCACGAGTAGGAGTGAGAAAAACATCGCGGGGTGGTGCGCATTGTATGGGTGTGTGTTACATTACATTCACTAGTAGGAGTGAGAAAAACATCACGGGGTGGTGCGCATTGTATGGGTGTGTGTTACATTACATTCACTAGTAGCAGTGAGAAAAACATCACGGGGTGGTGCGCATTGTATGGGTGTGTGTTACATTGCATTCACTAGTAGGAGTGAGAAAAACAACACGGGGTGGTGCGCATTGTATGGGTGTGTGTTACATTGCATTCATTAGTAGCAGTGAGAAAAACATCACGGGGTGGTGCGCATTGTATGGGTGTGTGTTACATTGCATTCACTAGTAGGAGTGAGAAAAACAACACGGGGTGGTGCGCATTGTATGGGTGTGTGTTACATTACATTCACTAGTAGCAGTGAGAAAAACATCACGGGGTGGTGCGCATTGTATGGGTGTGTGTTACATTACATTCACTAGTAGGAGTGAGAAAAACATCACGGGGTGGTACCCATTGTATGGGTGTGTGTTACATTAGATTCACTAGTAGGAGTGAGAAAAACATCACGGGGTGGTGCGCATTGTATGGGTGTGTGTTACCTTACATTCACTAGTAGGAGTGAGAAAAACATCACGGGGTGGTGCGCATTGTATGGGTGTGTGTTACATTACATTCACTAGTAGGAGTGAGAAAAACATCACGGGGTGGTGCGCATTGTATGGGTGTGTGTTACATTACATTCACTAGTAGGAGTGAGAAAAACATCACGGGGTGGTGCGCATTGTATGGGTGTGTGTTACATTGCATTCACTAGTAGGAGTGAGAAAAACATCACGGGGTGGTGCGCATTGTATGGGTGTGTGTTACATTACATTCACTAGTAGGAGTGAGAAAAACATCACGGGGTGGTGCGCATTGTATGGGTGTGTGTTACATTGCATTCCCTAGTAGCAGTGAGAAAAACATCACGGGGTGGTGCGCATTGTATGGGTGTGTGTTGCATTACATTCACTAATAGGAGTGAGAAAAACATCACGGGGTGGTGCGCATTGTATGGGTGTGTGTTACATTGCATTCAAAAGTAGGAGTGAGAAAAACATCACGGGGTGGTGTGAATCGGAGGGTCTGAATTAGGATAGGCAGTGAGTGGCAATGTAGGATGGAGAAAAGCACCGCGGGGTGGTCAGCATGGGGAGGTCAGGGAACATGCAGTGGCAATGTAGGATAGGTTTCTGAAAAACATCGCGGGGTGGTGCGCATTGTATGGGTGTGTGTTACATTAGATTCACTAGTAGGAGTGAGAAAAACATCACGGGGTGGTGCGCATTGTATGGGTGTGTGTTGCATTACATTCACTAATAGGAGTGAGAAAAACATCACGGGGTGGTGCCCATTGTATGGGTGTGTGTTACATTACATTCACTAGTAGGAGTGAGAAAAACATCACGGGGTGGTGCGCATTGTATGGGTGTGTGTTACATTACATTCACTAGGAGGAGTGAGAAAAACATCACTAGGTGGTGCGCATTGTATGGGTGTGTGTTACATTACATTCACTAGTAGGAGTGAGAGATACATCGCGGGGTGGTGTGAATCGGAGGGTCCGAATTAGGATAGGCAGTGAGTGGCAATGTAGGATGGAGAAAAGCACCGCGGGTTGGTCAGCATGGGGAGGTCAGGGAACATGCAGTAGCAATGTAGGATAGGTTTCTGAAAAACATCGCGGGGTGGTGTGCATTGTATGGGTGTGTGTTACATTAGATTCACTAGTAGGAGTGAGAAAAACATCACGGGATGGTGGGCATGGTATGGGTGTGTGTTACATTACATTCACTAGTACGAGTGAGAAAAACATCACGGGGTGGTGCGCATTGTATGGGTGTGTGTTACATTACATTCACTAGTAGGAGTGAGAAAAACATCACGGGGTGGTGCGCATTGTATGGGTGTGTGTTACATTACATTCACTAGTAGGAGTGAGAAAAACATCACGGGGTGGTGCGCATTGTATGGGTGTGTGTTACATTACATTCACTAGTAGGAGTGAGAAAAACCTCACCGGGTGGTGCGCATTGTATGGGTGTGTGTTACATTACATTCACTAGTAGGAGTGAGAAAAACACAACGGGGTGGTGCGCATTGTATGAGTGTGTGTTACATTAGATTCACTAGTAGGAGTGAGAAAAACATCACGGGGTGGTGCGCATTTTATGGGTGTGTGTTACATTAGATTCACTAGTAGGAGTGAGAAAAACATCACGGGGTGGTGCGCATTGTATGGGTGTGTGTTACATTACATTCACTAGTAGGAGTGAGAAAAACATCAAGGGGTGGTGCGCATTGTATGGGTGTGTGTTACATTACATTCACTAGTAGGAGTGAGAAAAACATCACGGGGTGATGCGCATTGTATGGGTTTGTGGTACATTACATTGACTAGTAGGAGTGAGAAAAACATCACGGGGTGCTGCGCATTGTATGGGTGTGTGTTACATTACATTCACTAGTAGGAGTGAGAAAAACATCACGGGGTGGTGCGCATTGTATGGGTGTGTGTTACATTGCATTCAAAAGTAGGAGTGAGAAAAACATCACGGGGTGGTGTGAATCGGAGGGTCTGAATTAGGATAGGCAGTGAGTGGCAATGTAGGATGGAGAAAAGCACCGCGGGGTCGTCAGCATGGGGAGGTCAGGGAACATGCAGTGGCAATGTAGGATAGGTTTATGAAAAACATCGCGGGGTGGTGCGCATTGTATGGGTATGTGTTACATTAGATTCACTAGTAGGAGTGAGAAAAACATCACGGGGTGGTGCGCATTGTATGGGTGTGTGTTGCGTTACATTCACTAATAGGAGTGAGAAAAGCATCACGGGGTGGTGCGCATTGTATGGGTGTGTGTTACATTACATTCACTAGTAGGAGTGAGAAAAACATCACGGGGTGGTGCGCATTGTATGGGTGTGTGTTACATTACATTCACTAGTAGGAGTGAGAAAAACATCACGGGGTGGTGCGCATTGTATGGGTGTGTGTTACATTTCATTCACTAGTAGGAGTGAGAAAAACATCACGGGGTGGTGCGCATTGTATGGGTGTGTGTTACATTACATTCACTACTAGGAGTGAGAAAAACATCACGGGGTGGTGTGAATCGGAGGGTCTTCATTAGCATAGGCAGTGAGTGGCAATGTAGGATGGAGAAAAGCACTGCGGGGTGGTCAGCATGGGGAGGTCAGGGAACATGCAGTGGCAATGTAGGATAGGTTTCTGAAAAACATCGCGGGGTGGTGCGCATTGTATGGGTGTGTGTTACATTATATTCACTAGTACGTGTGAGAAAAACATCACGGGGTGGTGCGCATTGTATGGGTGTGTGTTACATTACATTCACTAGTAGGAGTGAGAAAAACATCACGGGGTGGTGCGCATTGTATGGGTGTGTGTTACATTACATTCACTAGTAGGAGTGAGAAAAACATCACGGGGTGGTGCGCATTGTATGGGTGTGTGTTACATTACATTCACTAGTAGGAGTGAGATAAACATCACGGGGTGGTGCGCATTGTATGGGTGTGTGTTACATTAGATTCACTAGTAGGTGTGAGAAAAACATCACGTGGTGGTGCGCATTGTATGGGTGTGTGTTACATTACATTCACTACTAGGAGTGAGAAAAACATCACGGGGTGGTGCGCATTGTATGGGTGTGTGTTACATTACATTCACAAGTAGGAGTGAGAAAAACATCACGGGGATGTGCGCATTGTATGGGTGTGTGTTACATTACATTCACTAGTAGGAGTGAGAAAAACATCACGGGGTGGTGCGCATTGTATGGGTGTGTGTTACATTAGATTCACTAGTAGGAGTGAGAAAAACACCACGGGGTGGTGCGCATTCTATTGGTGTTTGTTACATTACATTCACTAGTAGGAGTGAGAAAAACATCACGGGGTGGTGCGCATTGTATGGGTGTGTGTTACATTACATTCACTAGTAGGAGTGAGAAAAACATCACGGGGTGGTGCCCATTGTATGGGTGTGTGTTACATTACATTCACTAGTAGGAGTGAGCAAAACATCACGGGGTGGTGCGCATTGTATGGGTGTGTGTTACATTACATTCACTAGTAGGAGTGAGAAAAACATCACGGGGTGGTGCGCATTCTATGGGTGTGTGTTACATTACATTCACTAGTAGGAGTGAGAGATACATCGCGGGGTGGTGTGAATCGGAGGGTCCGAATTAGGATAGGCAGTGAGTGGCTATGTAGGATGGACAAAAGCACCGCGGGTTGGTCAGCATGGGGAGGTCAGGGAACATGCAGTAGCAATGTAGGATAGGTTTCTGAAAAACATCGCGGGGTGGTGTGCATTGTATGGGTGTGTGTTACATTAGATTCACTAGTAGGAGTGAGAAAAACATCACGGGATGGTGGGCATGGTATGGGTGTGTGTTACATTACATTCACTAGTACGAGTGAGAAAAACATCACGGGGTGGTGCGCATTGTATGGGTGTGTGTTACATTACATTCACTAGTAGGAGTGAGAAAAACATCACGGGGTGGTGCGCATTGTATGGGTGTGTGTTACATTACATTCACTAGTAGGAGTGAGAAAAACATCACGGGGTGGTGCGCATTGTATGGGTGTGTGTTACATTACATTCACTAGTAGGAGTGAGAAAAACATCACGGGGTGGTGCGCATTGTATGGGTGTGTGTTACATTACATTCACTAGTAGGAGTGAGAAAAACATCACGGGGTGATGCGCATTGTATGGGTGTGTGTTACATTACATTCACTAGTAGGAGTGAGAAAAACATCACGGGGTGGTGCGCATTGTATGGGTGTGTGTTACATTACATTCACTAGTAGGAGTGAGAAAAACATCACGGGGTGGTGCGCATTGTATGGGTGTGTGTTACATTGCATTCAAAAGTAGGAGTGAGAAAAACATCACGGGGTGGTGTGAATCGGAGGGTCTGAATTAGGATATGCAGTGAGTGGCAATGTAGGATGGAGAAAAGCACCGCGGGGTGGTCAGCATGGGGAGGTCAGGGAACATGCAGTGGCAATGTAGGATAGGTTTCTGAAAAACATCGCGGGGTGGTGCGCATTGTATGGGTGTGTGTTACATTAGATTCACTAGTAGGAGTGAGAAAAACATCACGGGGTGGTGCGCATTGTATGGGTGTGTGTTGCATTACATTCACTAACAGGAGTGAGAAAAGCATCACGGGGCGGTGCGCATTGTATGGGTGTGTGTTACATTACATTCACTAGTAGGAGTGAGAAAAACATCACGGGGTGGTGCGCATTGTATGGGTGTGTGTTACATTACATTCACTAGTAGGAGTGAGAAAAACATCACCGGGTGGTGCGCATTGTATGGGTGTGTGTTACATTACATTCACTACTAGGAGTGAGAAAAACATCACGGGGTGGTGTGAATCGGAGGGTTTTCATTAGCATAGGCAGTGAGTGGCAATGTAGGATGGAGAAAAGCACTGCGGGGTGGTCAGCATGGGGAGGTCAGGGAACATGCAGTGGCAATGTAGGATAGGTTTCTGAAAAACATCGCGGGGTGGTGCGCATTGTATGGGTGTGTGTTACATTAGATTCACTAGTAGGAGTGAGAAAAACATCACGGGGTGGTGCGCATTGTATGGGTGTGTGTTACATTACATTCAATAATAGGAGTGAGAAAAACATCACGGGGTGGTGCGCATTGTATGAGTGTGTGTTACATTAGATTCACTAGTAGGAGTGAGAAAAACATCACGGGGTGGTGCGCATTGTATGGGTGTGTGTTACATTACATTCGCTAGTAGGAGTGAGAAAAACATCACGGAGTGGTGCGCATTGTATGGGTGTGTGTTACATTACATTCACTAGTAGGAGTGAGAAAAACATCACGGGGTGGTGCGCATTTTATGGGTGTGTGTTACATTACATTCACTACTAGGAGTGAGAAAAACATCACGGGGTGGTGCGCATTGTATGGGTGTGTGTTACATTACATTCACTAGTAAGAGTGAGAAAAACATCACGGGGTGGTGCGCATTGTATGGGTGTGTGTTACATTACATTCACTAGTAGGAGTGAGAAAAACATCACGGTGTGGTGCGCATTGTATGGGTGTGTGTTACATTACATTCACTAGTAGGAGTGAGAAAAACATCACGGGGTGGTGCGCATTGTATGGGTGTGTGTTACATTACATTCACTAGTAGGAGTGAGAAAAACATCACGGGGTGGTGCGCATTGTATCGGTGTGTGTTGCATTACATTCACTAACAGGAGTGAGAAAAGCATCACGGGGCGGTGCGCATTGTATGGGTGTGTGTTACATTACATTCACTAGTAGGAGTGAGAAAAACATCACGGGGTGGTGCGCATTGTATGGGTGTGTGTTACATTACATTCACAAGTAGGAGTGAGAAAAACATCACGGGGATGTGCGCATTGTATGGGTGTGTGTTACATTACATTCACTAGTAGGAGTGAGAAAAACATCACGGGGTGGTGCGCATTGTATGGGTGTGTGTTACATTAGATTCACTAGTAGGAGTGAGAAAAACACCACGGGGTGGTGCGCATTCTATTGGTGTTTGTTACATTACATTCACTAGTAGGAGTGAGAAAAACATCACGGGGTGGTGCGCATTGTATGGGTGTGTGTTACATTACATTCACTAGTAGGAGTGAGAAAAACATCACGGGGTGGTGCCCATTGTATGGGTGTGTGTTACATTACATTCACTAGTAGGAGTGAGCAAAACATCACGGGGTGGTGCGCATTGTATGGGTGTGTGTTACATTACATTCACTAGTAGGAGTGAGAAAAACATCACGGGGTGGTGCGCATTCTATGGGTGTGTGTTACATTACATTCGCTAGTAGGAGTGAGAGATACATCGCGGGGTGGTGTGAATCGGAGGGTCCGAATTAGGATAGGCAGTGAGTGGCTATGTAGGATGGACAAAAGCACCGCGGGTTGGTCAGCATGGGGAGGTCAGGGAACATGCAGTAGCAATGTAGGATAGGTTTCTGAAAAACATCGCGGGGTGGTGTGCATTGTATGGGTGTGTGTTACATTAGATTCACTAGTAGGAGTGAGAAAAACATCACGGGATGGTGGGCATGGTATGGGTGTGTGTTACATTACATTCACTAGTACGAGTGAGAAAAACATCACGGGGTGGTGCGCATTGTATGGGTGTGTGTTACATTACATTCACTAGTAGGAGTGAGAAAAACATCACGGGGTGGTGCGCATTGTATGGGTGTGTGTTACATTACATTCACTAGTAGGAGTGAGAAAAACATCACGGGGTGGTGCGCATTGTATGGGTGTGTGTTACATTACATTCACTAGTAGGAGTGAGAAAAACATCACGGGGTGGTGCGCATTGTATGGGTGTGTGTTACATTACATTCACTAGTAGGAGTGAGAAAAACATCACGGGGTGATGCGCATTGTATGGGTGTGTGTTACATTACATTCACTAGTAGGAGTGAGAAAAACATCACGGGGTGGTGCGCATTGTATGGGTGTGTGTTACATTACATTCACTAGTAGGAGTGAGAAAAACATCACGGGGTGGTGCGCATTGTATGGGTGTGTGTTACATTGCATTCAAAAGTAGGAGTGAGAAAAACATCACGGGGTGGTGTGAATCGGAGGGTCTGAATTAGGATAGGCAGTGAGTGGCAATGTAGGATGGAGAAAAGCACCGCGGGGTGGTCAGCATGGGGAGGTCAGGGAACATGCAGTGGCAATGTAGGATAGGTTTCTGAAAAACATCGCGGGGTGGTGCGCATTGTATGGGTGTGTGTTACATTAGATTCACTAGTAGGAGTGAGAAAAACATCACGGGGTGGTGCGCATTGTATGGGTGTGTGTTGCATTACATTCACTAACAGGAGTGAGAAAAGCATCACGGGGCGGTGCGCATTGTATGGGTGTGTGTTACATTACATTCACTAGTAGGAGTGAGAAAAACATCACGGGGTGGTGCGCATTGTATGGGTGTGTGTTACATTACATTCACTAGTAGGAGTGAGAAAAACATCACGGGGTGGTGCGCATTGTATGGGTGTGTGTTACATTTCATTCACTAGTAGGAGTGAGAAAAACATCACTGGGTGGTGCGCATTGTATGGGTGTGTGTTACATTACATTCACTACTAGGAGTGAGAAAAACATCACGGGGTGGTGTGAATCGTAGGGTTTTCATTAGCATAGGCAGTGAGTGGCAATGTAGGATGGAGAAAAGCACTGCGGGGTGGTCAGCATGGGGAGGTCAGGGAACATGCAGTGGCAATGTAGGATAGGTTTCTGAAAAACATCGCGGGGTGGTGCGCATTGTATGGGTGTGTGTTACATTAGATTCACTAGTAGGAGTGAGAAAAACATCACGGGGTGGTGCGCATTGTATGGGTGTGTGTTACATTACATTCAATAATAGGAGTGAGAAAAACATCACGGGGTGGTGCGCATTTTATGAGTGTGTGTTACATTAGATTCACTAGTAGGAGTGAGAAAAACATCACGGGGTGGTGCGCATTGTATGGGTGTGTGTTACATTACATTCGCTAGTAGGAGTGAGAAAAACATCACGGAGTGGTGCGCATTGTATGGGTGTGTGTTACATTACATTCACTAGTAGGAGTGAGAAAAACATCACGGGGTGGTGCGCATTGTATGGGTGTGTGTTACATTACATTCACTACTAGGAGTGAGAAAAACATCACGGGGTGGTGCGCATTGTATGGGTGTGTGTTACATTACATTCACTAGTAGGAGTGAGAAAAACATCACGGGGTGGTGCGCATTGTATGGGTGTGTGTTACATTACATTCACTAGTAGGAGTGAGAAAAACATCACGGTGTGGTGCGCATTGTATGGGTGTGTGTTACATTACATTCACTAGTAGGAGTGAGAAAAACATCACGGGGTGGTGCGCATTGTATGGGTGTGTGTTACATTACATTCACAAGTAGGAGTGAGAAAAACATCACGGGGTGGTGCGCATTGTATGGGTGTGTGTTACATTACATTCACTAGTAGGAGTGAGAAAAACATCACGGGGTGGTGCGCATTGTATGGGTGTGTGTTACATTACATTCACTAGTAGGAGTGAGAAAAACATCACGGGGTGGTGCGCATTGTATGGTTGTGTGTTACATTACATTCACTAGTAGGAGTGAGAAAAACATCACGGGGTGGTGCGCATTGTATGGGTGTGTTTCACATTACATTCACTAGTAGGAGTGAGAAAAACATCACGGGGTGGTGCGCATTGTATGGGTGTGTGTTACATTACATTCACTAGTAGGAGTGAGAAAAACATCACGGGGTGGTGTGAAACGGAGGGTCTGAATTAGGATAGGCAGTGAGTGGCAATGTAGGATGGAGAAAAGCACCGCGGGGTGGTCAGCATGGGGAGGTCAGGGAACATGCAGTGGCAATGTAGGATAGGTTTCTGAAAAACATCGCGGGGTGGTGCGCATTGTATGGGTGTGTGTTACATTAGATTCACTAGTAGGAGTGAGAAAAACATCACGGGGTGGTGCGCATTGTATGGGTGTGTGTTACATTAAATTCACTAGTAGGAGTGAGAAAAACATCACGGGGTGGTGCGCATTGTATGGGTGTGTGTTACATTACATTCACTAGTAGGAGTCAGACAAACATCACGGGGAGGTTCGCATTGTATGGGTGTGTGTTACATTACATTCACTAGTAGGAGTGAGAAAAACATCACGGGGTGGTGCGCATTGTATGGGTGTGTGTTACATTACATTCACTAGTAGGACTGAGAAAAACATCATGGGGTGGTGCGCATTGTATGGGTGTGTGTTACATTAGATTCACTAGTAGGAGTGAGAAAAACACCACGGGGTGGTGCGCATTCTATGGGTGTTTGTTACATTACATTCACTAGTAGGAGTGAGAAAAATATCACGGGGTGGTGCGCATTGTATGGGTGTGTGTTACATTACATTCACTAGTAGGAGTGAGAAAAACATCACAGGGTGGTGCGCATTGTATGGGTGTGTGTTACATTACATTCACTAGTAGGAGTGAGAAAAACATCACGGTGTCGTGCGCATTGTATGGGTGTGTGTTACATTACATTCACTAGTAGGAGTGAGAAAAACATTACGGGGTGGTACGCATTGTATGGGTGTGTGTTACATTAGATTCACTAGTAGGAGTGAGAAAAACATCACGGGGTGGTGCGCATTGTATGGGTGTGTGTTACATTACATTCACTAGTAGGAGTGATTAAAACATCACGGCGTGGTGCGCATTGTATGGGTGTGTGTTACATTACATTCACTAGTAGGAGTCAGAAAAACATCACGGGGAGGTGCGCATTGTATGGGTGTGTGTTACATTACATTCACTAGTAGGAGTGAGAAAAACATCACGTGGTGGTGCGCATTGTATGGGTGTGTGTTACATTAGATTCACTAGTAGGAGTGAGAAAAACATCACGGGGTGGTGCGCATTGTATGGGTGTGTGTCACATTACATTCACTAGTAGGAGTGAGAAAAACATCACGGGGTGGTGCGCATTGTACGGGTGTGTGTCACATTACATTCACTAGTAGGAGTGAGAAAAACATCACGGGGTGGTGCGCATTGTACGGGTGTGTGTCACATTACATTCACAAGTAGGAGTGAGAAAAACATCACGGGGTGGTGCGCATTGTACGGGTGTGTGTCACATTACATTCACTAGTAGGAGTGAGAAAAACATCACGGGGTGGTGCGCATTGTATGGGTGTGTGTCACATTACATTCACTAGTAGGAGTGAGAAAAACATCACGGGGTGGTGCGCATTTTATGGGTGTGTGTTACATTAGATTCACTAGTAGGAGTGAGAAAAACATCACGGGGTGGTGCGCATTGTACGGGTGTGTGTTACATTAGATTCACTAGTAGGAGTGAGAAAAACATCACGGGGTGGTGCGCATTGTACGGGTGTGTGTCACATTACATTCACTAGTAGGAGTGAGAAATACATCACGGCGTGGTGCGCATTGTATGGGTGTGTGTTACATTACATTCACTAGTAGGAGTGAGAAAATCATCACGGGGTGGTGCGCATTGTATGGGTGTGTGTTACATTACATTCACTAGTAGGAGTGAGAAAAACATCACGGGGTGGTGCGCATTGTATGGGTGTGTGTTACATTACATACACTAGTACGAGTGAGAAAAACATCACGGGGTGGTGCGCATTGTATGGGTGTGTGTTACATTAGATTCTCTAGTAGGAGTGAGAAAAACATCACGGGGTGGTGCGCATTGTATGGGTGTGTGTTACATTACATTCACTAGTAGGAGTGAGAAAAACATCACGGGGTGGTGCGCATTGTATGGGTGTGTGTTACATTACATTCACTAGTAGGAGTGAGAAAAACATCACGGGGTGGTGTGAATCGGAGGGTCTGAATTAGGATAGGCAGTGAGTGGCAATGTAGGATGGAGAAAAGCACCGCGGGGTGGTCAGAATGGGGAGGTCAGGGAACATGCAGTGGCAATGTAGGATAGGTTTCTGAAAAACATCGCGGGGTCGTGCGCATTGTATGGGTGTGTGTTACATTAGATTCACTAGTAGGAATGAGAAAAACATCACGGTGTGGTGCGCATTGTATGGGTGTGTGTTACATTACATTCACTAGTAGGAGTGAGAAAAACATCCCGGGGTGGTGCGCATTGTATGGGTGTGTGTTACATTACATTCACTAGTAGGAGTCAGAAAAACATCACGGGGAGGTGCGCATTGTATGGGTGTGTGTTACATTACATTCACTAGTAGGAGTGAGAAAAACATCACGGGGTGGTGCGCATTGTATGGGTGTGTGTTACATTACATTCACTAGTAGGAGTGAGAAAAACATCATGGGGTGGTGTGAATCGGAGGGTCTGAATTAGGATAGGCAGTGATTGGCAATGTACGATGGAGAAAAACACCGCGGGGTGGTCAGCATGGGGAGGTCAGGGAACATGCAGTGGCAATGTAGGATAGGTTTCTGAAAAACATCGCGGGGTGGTGCGAATTGTATGGGTGTGTGTTGCATTAGATTCACTAGTAGGAATGAAAAAAACATCACGGGGTGGTGCGCATTGTATGGGTGTGTGTTACATTACATTCACTAGTAGGAGTGAGAAAAACATCACGGGGTGGTGCGCATTGTATGGGTGTGTGTTACATTACATTCACTAATAGGAGTGAGAAAAACATCACGGGGTGGTGCGCATTGTATGGGTGTGTGTTACATTACATTCACTAGTAGGAGTGAGAAAAACATCGCGTGGTGGTGCGCATTGTATGGGTGTGTGTTACATTACATTCACTAGTAGGAGTGAGAAAAACATCGCGGGGTGGTGCGCATTGTATGGGTGTGTGTTACATTACATTCACTAGTAGGAGTGAGAAAAACATCGCGGGGTGATGCGCATTGTATGGGTGTGTGTTACATTACATTCACTAGTAGCAGTGATAAAAATATCGCGGTGTGGTGCGCATTGTATGGGTGTGTGTTACATTACATTCACTAGTAGGAGTGAGAAAAACATCGCGGGGTGGTGCGCATTGTATGGGTGTGTGTTACATTACATTCACTAGTAGGAGTGAGAAAAACATCACGGGGTGGTGCGCATTGTATGGGTGTGTGTTACATTACATTCACTAGTAGGAGTGAGAAAAACATCACGGTGTCGTGCGCATTGTATGGGTGTGTGTTACATTACATTCACTAGTAGGAGTGAGAAAAACATCACGGGGTGGTGCGCATTGTATGGGTGTGTGTTACATTAGATTCACTAGTAGGAGTGAGAAAATCATCACGGGGTGGTGCGCATTGTATGGGTGTGTGTTACATTAGATTCACAAGTAGGAGTGAGAAAAACATCACGGGGTGGTGCGCAATGTATGGGTGTGTGTTACATTACATTCACTAGTAGGAGTGAGAAAAACATCACGGGGTGGTGCGCATTGTATGGGTGTGTGTTACATTACATTCACTAGTAGGAGTGAGAAAAACATCACGGGGTGGTGCGCATTGTATGGGTGTGTGTCACATTACATTCACTAGTAGGAGTGAGAAAAACATCACGAGGTGGAGCGCATTGTACGGGTGTGTGTCATATTACATTCACTAGTAGGAGTGAGAAAAACATAACGCGGTGCTGCGCATTGTACGGGTGTGTGTCACATTACATTAACTAGTAGGAGTGAGAAAAACATCACGGGGTGGTGCGCATTGTACGGGTGTGTGTCACATTACATTCACTAGTAGGAGTGAGAAAAACATCACGGGGTGTTGCGCATTGGACGGTTGTGTGTCACATTACATTCACTAGTAGGAGTGAGAAAAACATCACGGGGTGGTGCACATTGTACGGGTGTGTGTCACATTACATTCACTAGTAGGAGTGAGAAAAACATCACGGGGTGGTGCGCATTGTACGGGTGTGTGTCATATTACATTCACTAGTAGGAGTGAGAAAAACATTACGGGGTGGTGCGCATTGTACGGGTGTGGTCACATTACATTCACTAGTAGGAGTGAGAAAAACATCACGGGGTGGTGCGCATTGTACGGGTGTGTGTCACATTACATTCACTAGTAGGAGTGAGAAAAACATCACGGGGTGGTGCGCATTGTACGGGTGTGTGTCACATTACATTCACTAGTAGGAGTGAGAAAAACATCACGGGGTGGTGCGCAGTGTACGGGTGTGTGTCACATTACATTCACTAGTAGGAGTGAGAAAAACATCACGGGGTGGTGCGCAGTGTACGGGTGTGTGTCACATTACATTCACTAGTAGGAGTGAGAAAAACATCACGGGGTGGTGCGCATTGTACGGGTGTGTGTCACATTACATTCACTAGTAGGAGTGAGAAAAACATCACGGGGTGGTGCGCATTGTACGGGTGTGTGTCACATTGCATTCACTAGTAGGAGTGAGAAAAACATCACGGGGTGGTGCGCATTGTATGGGTGTGTGTCACATTACATTCACTAGTAGGAGTGAGAAAAACATCACGGGGTGGTGCGCATTGTATGGGTGTGTGTCACATTACATTCATTAGTAGGAGTGAGAAAAACATCACGGGGTGGTGCGCATTGTATGGGTGTGTGTCACATTACATTCACTAGTAGGAGTGAGAAAAACATCACGGGGTGGTGCGCATTGTATGGGTGTGTGTCACATTACATTCACTAGTAGGAGTGAGAAAAATATCACGGGGTGGTGCGCATTGTATGGGTGTGTGTCACATTACATTCACTAGTAGGAGTGAGAAAAACATCACGGGGTGGTGCGCATTGTATGGGTGTGTGTCACATTACATTCACTAGTAGGAGTGAGAAAAACATCACGGGGTGGTGCGCATTGTATGGGTGTGTCTTACATTACATTCACTAGTAGGAGTGAGAAAAACATCACGGGGTGGTGCGCATTGTATAGGTGTGTGTTACATTACATTCACTAGTAGGAGTGAGAAAATCATCACGGGGTGGTGCGCATTTTATGGGTGTGTGTTACATTACATTCACTAGTAGGAGTGAGAAAAACATCACGGGGTGGTGCGCATTGTATGGGTGTGTGTTACATTACATTCACTAGTAGGAGTGAGAAAAACATCACGGGGTGGTGCGCATTGTATGGGTGTGTGTTACATTACATTCACTAGTAGGAGTGAGAAAAACATCACGGGGTGGTGCGCATTTTATGGGTGTGTGTTACATTACATTCACTAGTAGGAGTGAGAAAAACATCACGGGGTGGTGCGCCTTGTATGGGTGTGTGTCACATTACATTCACTAGTAGGAGTGAGAAAAACATCACGGGGTGGTGCGCATTGTATGGGTGTGTGTCACATTACATTCACTAGTAGCAGTGAGAAAAACATCACGGGGTGGTGCGCATTGTATGGGTGTGTGTCACATTACATTCACTAGTAGGAGTGAGAAAAACATCACGGGGTGGTGCGCATTGTATGGGTGTGTGTTACATTACATTCACTAGTAGGAGTGAGAAAAACATCACGAGGTGGAGCGCATTGTATGGGTGTGTGTCACATTACATTCACTAGTAGCAGTGAGAAAAACATCACGGGGTGGTGCGCATTGTATGGGTGTGTGTCACATTACATTCACTAGTAGCAGTGAGAAAAACATCACGGGGTGGTGCGCATTGTATGGGTGTGTGTCACATTACATTCACTAGTAGGAGTGAGAAAAACATCACGGGGTGGTGCGCATTGTATGGGTGTGTGTTACATTACATTCACTAGTAGGAGTGAGAAAAACATCACGGGGTGGTGCGCATTGTATGGGTGTGTGTTACATTTCATTCACTAGTAGGAGTGAGAAAAACATCACGGGGTGGTGCGCATTGTATGGGTGTGTGTTACATTACATTCACTACTAGGAGTGAGAAAAACATCACGGGGTGGTGTGAATCGGAGGGTTTTCATTAGCATAGGCAGTGAGTGGCAATGTAGGATGGAGAAAAGCACTGCGGGGTGGTCAGCATGGGGAGGTCAGGGAACATGCAGTGGCAATGTAGGATAGGTTTCTGAAAAACATCGCGGGGTGGTGCACATTGTATGGGTGTGTGTTACATTAGATTCACTAGTAGGAGTGAGAAAAACATCACGGGGTGGTGCGCATTGTATGGGTGTGTGTTACATTACATTCGCTAGTAGGAGTGAGAAAAACATCACGGAGTGGTGCGCATTGTATGGGTGTGTGTTACATTACATTCACTAGTAGGAGTGAGAAAAACATCACGGGGTGGTGCGCATTGTATGGGTGTGTGTTACATTACATTCACTACTAGGAGTGAGAAAAACATCACGGGGTGGTGCGCATTGTATGGGTGTGTGTTACATTACATTCACTAGTAGGAGTGAGAAAAACATCACGGGGTGGTGCGCATTGTATGGGTGTGTGTTACATTACATTCACTAGTAGGAGTGAGAAAAACATCACGGTGTGGTGCGCATTGTATGGGTGTGTGTTAAATTACATTCACTAGTAGGAGTGAGAAAAACATCACGGGGTGGTGCGCATTGTATGTGTGTGTGTTACATTACATTCACAAGTAGGAGTGAGAAAAACATCACGGGGTGGTGCGCATTGTATGGGTGTGTGTTACATTACATTCACTAGTAGGAGTGAGAAAAACATCACGGGGTGGTGCGCATTGTATGGGTGTGTGTTACATTACATTCACTAGTAGGAGTGAGAAAAACATCACGGGGTGGTGCGCATTGTATGGTTGTGTGTTACATTACATTCACTAGTAGGAGTGAGAAAAACATCACGGGGTGGTGCGCATTGTATGGGTGTGTTTCACATTACATTCACTAGTAGGAGTGAGAAAAACATCACGGGGTGGTGCGCATTGTATGGGTGTGTGTTACATTACATTCACTAGTAGGAGTGAGAAAAACATCACGGGGTGGTGTGAAACGGAGGGTCTGAATTAGGATAGGCAGTGAGTGGCAATGTAGGATGGAGAAAAGCACCGCGGGGTGGTCAGCATGGGGAGGTCAGGGAACATGCAGTGGCAATGTAGGATAGGTTTCTGAAAAACATCGCGGGGTGGTGCGCATTGTATGGGTGTGTGTTACATTAGATTCACTAGTAGGAGTGAGAAAAACATCACGGGGTGGTGCGCATTGTATGGGTGTGTGTTACATTAAATTCACTAGTAGGAGTGAGAAAAACATCACGGGGTGGTGCGCATTGTATGGGTGTGTGTTACATTACATTCACTAGTAGGAGTCAGACAAACATCACGGGGAGGTTCGCATTGTATGGGTGTGTGTTACATTACATTCACTAGTAGGAGTGAGAAAAACATCACGGGGTGGTGCGCATTGTATGGGTGTGTGTTACATTACATTCACTAGTAGGACTGAGAAAAACATCATGGGGTGGTGCGCATTGTATGGGTGTGTGTTACATTAGATTCACTAGTAGGAGTGAGAAAAACACCACGGGGTGGTGCGCATTCTATGGGTGTTTGTTACATTACATTCACTAGTAGGAGTGAGAAAAACATCACGGGGTGGTGCGCATTGTATGGGTGTGTGTTACATTACATTCACTAGTAGGAGTGAGAAAAACATCACAGGGTGGTGCGCATTGTATGGGTGTGTGTTACATTACATTCACTAGTAGGAGTGAGAAAAACATCACGGTGTCGTGCGCATTGTATGGGTGTGTGTTACATTACATTCACTAGTAGGAGTGAGAAAAACATTACGGGGTGGTGCGCATTGTATGGGTGTGTGTTACATTAGATTCACTAGTAGGAGTGAGAAAAACATCACGGGGTGGTGCGCATTGTATGGGTGTGTGTTACATTACATTCACTAGTAGGAGTGATTAAAACATCACGGGGTGGTGCGCATTGTATGGGTGTGTGTTACATTACATTCACTAGTAGGAGTCAGAAAAACATCACGGGGAGGTGCGCATTGTATGGGTGTGTGTTACATTACATTCACTAGTAGGAGTGAGAAAAACATCACGTGGTGGTGCGCATTGTATGGGTGTGTGTTACATTAGATTCACTAGTAGGAGTGAGAAAAACATCACGGGGTGGTGCGCATTGTATGGGTGTGTGTCACATTACATTCACTAGTAGGAGTGAGAAAAACATCACGGGGTGGTGCGCATTGTATGGGTGTGTGTCACATTACATTCACTAGTAGGAGTGAGAAAAACATCACGGGGTGGTGCGCATTGTACGGGTGTGTGTCACATTACATTCACTAGTAGGAGTGAGAAAAACATCACGGGGTGGTGCGCATTGCATAGGTGTGTGTCACATTACATTCACAAGTAGGAGTGAGAAAAACATCACGGGGTGGTGCGCATTGTACGGGTGTGTGTCACATTACATTCACTAGTAGGAGTGAGAAAAACATCACGGGGTGGTGCGCATTGTACGGGTGTGTGTCACATTACATTCACTAGTAGGAGTGAGAAAAACATCACGGGGTGGTGCGCATTGTACGGGTGTGTGTCACATTACATTCACAAGTAGGAGTGAGAAAAACATCACGGGGTGGTGCGCATTGTACGGGTGTGTGTCACATTACATTCACTAGTAGGAGTGAGAAAAACATCACGGGGTGGTGCGCATTGTATGGGTGTGTGTCACATTACATTCACTAGTAGGAGTGAGAAAAACATCACGGGGTGGTGCGCATTTTATGGGTGTGTGTTACATTAGATTCACTAGTAGGAGTGAGAAAAACATCACGGGGTGGTGCGCATTGTATGGGTGTGTGTTACATTAGATTCACTAGTAGGAGTGAGAAAAACATCACGGGGTGGTGCGCATTGTACGGGTGTGTGTCACATTACATTCACTAGTAGGAGTGAGAAATACATCACGGGGTGGTGCGCATTGTATGGGTGTGTGTTACATTACATTCACTAGTAGGAGTGAGAAAATCATCACGGGGTGGTGCGCATTGTATGGGTGTGTGTTACATTACATTCACTAGTAGGAGTGAGAAAAACATCACGGGGTGGTGCGCATTGTATGGGTGTGTGTTACATTACATACACTAGTACGAGTGAGAAAAACATCACGGGGTGGTGCGCATTGTATGGGTGTGTGTTACATTAGATTCTCTAGTAGGAGTGAGAAAAACATCACGGGGTGGTGCGCATTGTATGGGTGTGTGTTACATTACATTCACTAGTAGGAGTGAGAAAAACATCACGGTGTGGTGCGCATTGTATGGGTGTGTGTTACATTACATTCACTAGTAGGAGTGAGAAAAACATCACGGGGTGGTGTGAATCGGAGGGTCTGAATTAGGATAGGCAGTGAGTGGCAATGTAGGATGGAGAAAAGCACCGCGGGGTGGTCAGAATGGGGAGGTCAGGGAACATGCAGTGGCAATGTAGGATAGGTTTCTGAAAAACATCGCGGGGTCGTGCGCATTGTATGGGTGTGTGTTACATTAGATTCACTAGTAGGAATGAGAAAAACATCACGGTGTGGTGCGCATTGTATGGGTGTGTGTTACATTACATTCACTAGTAGGAGTGAGAAAAACATCCCGGGGTGGTGCGCATTGTATGGGTGTGTGTTACATTACATTCACTAGTAGGAGTCAGAAAAACATCACGGGGAGGTGCGCATTGTATGGGTGTGTGTTACATTACATTCACTAGTAGGAGTGAGAAAAACATCACGGGGTGGTGCGCATTGTATGGGTGTGTGTTACATTACATTCACTAGTAGGAGTGAGAAAAACATCATGGGGTGGTGTGAATCGGAGGGTCTGAATTAGGATAGGCAGTGATTGGCAATGTACGATGGAGAAAAACACCGCGGGGTGGTCAGCATGGGGAGGTCAGGGAACATGCAGTGGCAATGTAGGATAGGTTTCTGAAAAACATCGCGGGGTGGTGCGAATTGTATGGGTGTGTGTTACATTAGATTCACTAGTAGGAATGAAAAAAACATCACGGGGTGGTGCGCATTGTATGGGTGTGTGTTACATTACATTCACTAGTAGGAGTGAGAAAAACATCACGGGGTGGTGCGCATTGTATGGGTGTGTGTTACATTACATTCACTAATAGGAGTGAGAAAAACATCACGGGGTGGTGCGCATTGTATGGGTGTGTGTTACATTACATTCACTTGTAGGAGTGAGAAAAACATCGCGTGGTGGTGCGCATTGTATGGGTGTGTGTTACATTACATTCACTAGTAGGAGTGAGAAAAACATCGCGGGGTGGTGCGCATTGTATGGGTGTGTGTTACATTACATTCACTAGTAGGAGTGAGAAAAACATCGCGGGGTGGTGCGCATTGTATGGGTGTGTGTTACATTACATTCACTAGTAGCAGTGATAAAAATATCGCGGTGTGGTGCGCATTGTATGGGTGTGTGTTACATTACATTCACTAGTAGGAGTGAGAAAAACATCGCGGGGTGGTGCGCATTGTATGGGTGTGTGTTACATTACATTCACTAGTAGGAGTGAGAAAAACATCACGGGGTGGTGCGCATTGTATGGGTGTGTGTTACATTACATTCACTAGTAGGAGTGAGAAAAACATCACGGTGTCGTGCGCATTGTATGGGTGTGTGTTACATTACATTCACTAGTAGGAGTGAGAAAAACATCACGGGGTGGTGCGCATTGTATGGGTGTGTGTTACATTAGATTCACTAGTAGGAGTGAGAAAATCATCACGGGGTGGTGCGCATTGTATGGGTGTGTGTTACATTAGATTCACAAGTAGGAGTGAGAAAAACATCACGGGGTGGTGCGCAATGTATGGGTGTGTGTTACATTACATTCACTAGTAGGAGTGAGAAAAACATCACGGGGTGGTGCGCATTGTATGGGTGTGTGTTACATTACATTCACTAGTAGGAGTGAGAAAAACATCACGGGGTTGTGCGCATTGTATGGGTGTGTGTCACATTACATTCACTAGTAGGAGTGAGAAAAACATCACGAGGTGGAGCGCATTGTACGGGTGTGTGTCATATTACATTCACTAGTAGGAGTGAGAAAAACATAACGCGGTGCTGCGCATTGTACGGGTGTGTGTCACATTACATTAACTAGTAGGAGTGAGAAAAACATCACGGGGTGGTGCGCATTGTACGGGTGTGTGTCACATTACATTCACTAGTAGGAGTGAGAAAAACATCACGGGGTGTTGCGCATTGGACGGTTGTGTGTCACATTACATTCACTAGTAGGAGTGAGAAAAACATCACGGGGTGGTGCGCATTGTACGGGTGTGTGTCACATTACATTCACTAGTAGGAGTGAGAAAAACATCACGGGGTGGTGCGCATTGTACGGGTGTGTGTCATATTACATTCACTAGTAGGAGTGAGAAAAACATTACGGGGTGGTGCGCATTGTACGGGTGTGGTCACATTACATTCACTAGTAGGAGTGAGAAAAACATCACGGGGTGGTGCGCATTGTACGGGTGTGTGTCACATTACATTCACTAGTAGGAGTGAGAAAAACATCACGGGGTGGTGCGCATTTTATGGGTGTGTGTTACATTACATTCACTAGTAGGAGTGAGAAAAACATCACGGGGTGGTGCGCCTTGTATGGGTGTGTGTCACATTACATTCACTAGTAGGAGTGAGAAAAACATCACGGGGTGGTGCGCATTGTATGGGTGTGTGTCACATTACATTCACTAGTAGCAGTGAGAAAAACATCACGAGGTGGTGCGCATTGTATGGGTGTGTGTCACATTACATTCACTAGTAGGAGTGAGAAAAACATCACGGGGTGGTGCGCATTGTATGGGTGTGTGTTACATTACATTCACTAGTAGGAGTGAGAAAAACATCACGAGGTGGAGCGCATTGTACGGGTGTGTGTCATATTACATTCACTAGTAGGAGTGAGAAAAACAACGCGGTGCTGCGCATTGTACGCGTGTGTGTCACATTACATTCACTAGTAGGAGTGAGAAAAACATCACGGGGTGGTGCGCATTGTACGGGTGTGTGTCACATTACATTCACTAGTAGGAGTGAGAAAAACATCACGGGGTGTTGCGCATTGGACGGTTGTGTGTCACATTACATTCACTAGTAGGAGTGAGAAAAACATCACGGGGTGGTGCGCATTGTACGGGTGTGTGTCACATTACATTCACTAGTAGGAGTGAGAAAAACATCACGGGGTGGTGCGCATTGTACGGGTGTGTGTCACATTACATTCACTAGTAGGAGTGAGAAAAACATTACGGGGTGGTGCGCATTGTACGGGTGTGTGTCACATTACATTCACTAGTAGGAGTGAGAAAAACATCACGGGGTGGTGCGCATTGTACGGGTGTGTGTCACATTACATTCACTAGTAGGAGTGAGAAAAACATCACGGGGTGGTGCGCATTGTACGGGTGTGTGTCACATTATATTCACTAGTAGGAGTGAGAAAAACATCACGGGGTGGTGCGCAGTGTACGGGTGTGTGTCACATTACATTCACTAGTAGGAGTGAGAAAAACATCACGGGGTGGTGCGCAGTGTACGGGTGTGTGTCACATTACATTCACTAGTAGGAGTGAGAAAAACATCACGGGGTGGTGCGCATTGTTCGGGTGTGTGTCACATTACATTCACTAGTAGGAGTGAGAAAAACATCACGGGGTGGTGCGCATTGTATGGGTGTGTGTCACATTACATTCACTAGTAGGAGTGAGAAAAACATCACGGGGTGGTGCGCATTGTATGGGTGTGTGTCACATTACATTCACTAGTAGGAGTGAGAAAAACATCACGGGGTGGTGCGCATTGTATGGGTGTGTGTCACATTACATTCACTAGTAGGAGTGAGAAAAACATCACGGGGTGGTGCGCATTGTATGGGTGTGTGTCACATTACATTCACTAGTAGGAGTGAGAAAAACATCACGGGGTGGTGCGCATTGTATGGGTGTGTGTCACATTACATTCACTAGTAGGAGTGAGAAAAACATCACGGGGTGGTGCGCATTGTATGGGTGTGTCTTACATTACATTCACTAGTAGGAGTGAGAAAAACATCACGGGGTGGTACGCATTGTATGGGTGTGTGTTACATTACATTCACTAGTAGGAGTGAGAAAATCATCACGGGGTGGTGCGCATTTTATGGGTGTGTGTTACATTACATTCACTAGTAGGAGTGAGAAAAACATCACGGGGTGGTGCGCATTGTATGGGTGTGTGTTACATTACATTCACTAGTAGGAGTGAGAAAAACATCACGGGGTGGTGCGCATTGTATGGGTGTGTGTTACATTACATTCACTAGTAGGAGTGAGAAAAACATCACGGGGTGGTGCGCATTTTATGGGTGTGTGTTACATTACATTCACTAGTAGGAGTGAGAAAAACATCACGGGGTGGTGCGCCTTGTATGGGTGTGTGTCACATTACATTCACTAGTAGGAGTGAGAAAAACATCACGGGGTGGTGCGCATTGTATGGGTGTGTGTCACATTACATTCACTAGTAGCAGTGAGAAAAACATCACGGGGTGGTGCGCATTGTATGGGTGTGTGTCACATTACATTCACTAGTAGGAGTGAGAAAAACATCACGGGGTGGTGCGCATTGTATGGGTGTGTGTTACATTATATTCACTAGTAGGAGTGAGAAAAACATCACGGGGTGGTGCGCATTGTATGGGTGTGTGTTACATTAAATTCACTAGTAGGAGTGAGAAAAACATCACGGGGTGGTGCCCATTGTATGGGTGTGTGTTACATTAGATTCACTAGTAGGAGTGAGAAAATCATCACGGGCTGGTGCGCATTGTATGGGTGTGTGTTACATTACATTCACTAGTAGGAGTGAGAAAAACATCACGGGGTAGTGCGCATTGTATGGGTGTGTGTTACATTACATTCACTAGTAGGAGTGAAAAAAACATCACGGGGTGGTGCGCATTGTATGGGTGTGTGTTACATTACATTCACTAGTAGGAGTGAGAAAAACATCACGGGGTGGTGCGCATTGTATGGGTGTGTGTTACATTACATTCATTAGTAGGAGTGAGAAAAACATCACGGGGTGGTGTGAATCGGAGGGTCTGAATTAGGATAGGCAGTGAGTGGCAATGTAGGATGGAGAAAAGCACCGTGGGGTGGTCAGCATGGGGAGGTCAGGGAACACGCAGTGGCAATGTAGGTTAGGTTTCTGAAAAACATCGCGGGGTGGTGCGAATTGTATGGGTGTGTGTTACATTAGATTCACTAGTAGGAGTGAGAAAAACATCATGGGGTGGTGCGCATTGTATGGGTGTGTGTTACATTACATTCACTAGTAGGATTGAGAAAAACATCATGGGGTGGCGTGAATCGGAGGGTCTGAATTAGGATAGGCAATGATTGGCAATGTAGGATGGAGAAAAACACCGCGGGGTGGTCAGCATGGAGAGGTCAGGGAACACGCAGTGGCAATGTGGGTTAGGTTTCTGAAAAACATCGCGGGGTGGTGCGAATTGTATGGGTGTGTGTTACATTAGATTCACTAGTAGGAGTGAGAAAAACATCACGGGGTGGTGCGCATTGTATGGGTGTGTGTTACATTACATTCACTAATAGGAGTGAGAAAAACATGACGGGGTGGTGCGCATTGTATGGATGTGTGTTACATTACATTCACTATTAGGAGTGAGAAAAACATCGCGGGGTGGTGCGCATTTTATGGGTGTGTGTTACATTACATTCACTAGTAGGAGTGAGAAAAACATCGCGGGGTGGTGCGCATTGTACGGGTGTGTGTCACATTACATTCACTAGTAGGAGTGAGAAAAACATCACGGGGTGGTGCGCATTGTACGGGTGTGTGTCACATTACATTCACTAGTAGGAGTGAGAAAAACATCACGGGGTGGTGCGCATTGTACGGGTGTGTGTCACATTACATTCACTAGTAGGAGTGAGAAAAACATCACGGGGTGGTGCGCATTGTACGGGTGTGTGTCACTTTACATTCACTAGTAGGAGTGAGAAAAACATCACGGGGTGGTGCGCATTGTACGGGTGTGTGTCACATTACATTCACTAGTAGGAGTGAGAAAAACATCACGGAGTGGTGCGCAGTGTACGGGTGTGTGTCACATTACATTCACTAGTAGGAGTGAGAAAAACATCACGGGGTGGTGCGCAGTGTACGGGTGTGTGTCACATTACATTCACTAGTAGGAGTGAGAAAAACATCACGGGGTGGTGCGCATTGTACGGGTGTGTGTCACATTACATTCACTAGTAGGAGTGAGAAAAACATCACGGGGTGGTGCGCATTGTACGGGTGTGTGTCACATTACATTCACTAGTAGGAGTGAGAAAAACATCACGGGGTGGTGCGCATTGTATGGGTGTGTGTCACATTACATTCACTAGTAGGAGTGAGAAAAACATCACGGGGTGGTGCGCATTGTATGGGTGTGTGTCACATTACATTCACTAGTAGGAGTGAGAAAAACATCACGGGGTGGTGCTCATTGTATGGGTGTGTGTCACATTACATTCACTAGTAGGAGTGAGAAAAACATCACGGGGTGGTGCGCATTGTATGGGTGTGTGTCACATTACATTCACAAGTAGGAGTGAGAAAAACATCACGGGGTGGTGCGCATTGTATGGGTGTGTGTCACATTACATTCACTAGTAGGAGTGAGAAAAACATCACGGGGTGGTGCGCATTGTATGGGTGTGTGTCACATTACATTCACTAGTAGGAGTGAGAAAAACATCACGGGGTGGTGCGCATTGTGTGGGTGTGTCTTACATTACATTCACTAGTAGGAGTGAGAAAAACATCACGGGGTGGTGCGCATTGTATAGGTGTGTGTTACATTACATTCACTAGTAGGAGTGAGAAAATCATCACGGGGTGGTGCGCATTTTATGGGTGTGTGTTACATTACATTCACTAGTAGGAGTGAGAAAAACATCACGGGGTGGTGCGCATTGTATGGGTGTGTGTTACATTACATTCACTAGTAGGAGTGAGAAAAACATCACGGGGTGGTGCGCATTGTATGGGTGTGTGTTACATTACCTTCACTAGTAGGAGTGAGAAAAACATCACGGGGTGGTGCGCATTTTATGGGTGTGTGTTACATTACATTCACTAGTAGGAGTGAGAAAAACATCACGGGGTGGTGCGCCTTGTATGGGTGTGTGTCACATTACATTCACTAGTAGGAGTGAGAAAAACATCACGGGGTGGTGCGCATTGTATGGGTGTGTGTCACATTACATTCACTAGTAGGAGTGAGAAAAACATCACGGGGTGGTGCGCATTGTATGGGTGTGTGTTACATTACATTCACTAGTAGGAGTGAGAAAAACATCACGGGGTGGTGCGCATTGTATGGGTGTGTTACATTACATTCACTAGTAGCAGTGAGAAAAACATCACGGGGTGGTGTGCATTGTATGGGTGTGTGTTACATTAAATTCACTAGTAGGAGTGAGAAAAACATCACGGGGTGGTGCGCATTGTATGGGTGTGTGTTACATTAGATTCACTAGTAGGAGTGAGAAAATCATCACGGGCTGGTGCGCATTGTATGGGTGTGTGTTACATTACATTCACTAGTAGGAGTGAGAAAAACATCACGGATTGGTGCGCATTGTATGGGTGTGTGTTACATTACATTCACTAGTAGGAGTGAAAAAAACATCACGGGGTGGTGCGCATTGTATGGGTGTGTGTTACATTACATTCACTAGTAGGAGTGAGAAAAACATCACGGGGTGGTGCGCATTGTATGGGTGTGTGTTACATTACATTCATTAGTAGGAGTGAGAAAAACATCACGGGGTGGTGTGAATCGGAGGGTCTGAATTAGGATAGGCAGTGAGTGGCAATGTAGGATGGAGGAAAGCACCGTGGGGTGGTCAGCATGGGGAGGTCAGGGAACATGCAGTGGCAATGTAGGATAGGTTTCTGAAAAACATCGCGGGGTGGTGCGCATTGTATGGGTTTGTGTTACATTAGATTCACTAGTAGGAGTGAGAAAAACATCACGGGGTGGTGCGCATTGTATGGGTGTGTGTTACATTACATTCACTAGTAGGATTGAGAAAAACATCATGGGGTGGTGTGAATCGGAGGGTCTGAATTAGGATAGGCAGTGATTGGCAATATAGGATGGAGAAAAACACCGCGGGGTGGTCAGCATGGAGAGGTCAGGGAACACGCAGTGGCAATGTAGGTTAGGTTTCTGAAAAACATCGCGGGGTGGTGCGTATTGTATGGGTGTGTGTTACATTAGATTCACTAGTAGGAGTGAGAAAAACATCACGGGGTGGTGCGCATTGTATGGGTGTGTGTTACATTACATTCACTAATAGGAGTGAGAAAAACATCACGGGGTGGTGCGCATTGTATGGATGTGTGTTACATTACATTCACTAGTAGGAGTGAGAAAAACATCGCGGGGTGGTGCGCATTTTATGGGTGTGTGTTACATTACATTCACTAGTAGGAGTGAGAAAAACATCGCGGAGTGGTGCGCATTGTATGGGTGTGTGTTACATTACATTCACTAGTAGGAGTGACAAAAATATCGCGGGGTGGTGCGCATTATATGGGTGTGTGTTACATTACATTCACTAGTAGAAGTGAGAAAAACATCGCGGGGTGGTGCGCATTGTATGGGTGTGTGTTACATTACATTCACTAGTAGGAGTGAGAAAAACATCACGGGGTGGTGCGCATTGTACGGGTGTGTGTTACATTACATTCACAAGTAGGAGTGAGAAAAACATCGCGGGGTGGTGCGCATTGTATGGGTGTGTGTCACATTACATTCACAAGTAGGAGTGAGAAAAACATCACGGGGTGGTGCGCATTGTACGGGTGTGTGTCACATTACATTCACAAGTAGGAGTGAGAAAAACATCACGGGGTGGTGCGCATTGTACGGGTGTGTGTCACATTACATTCACTAGTAGGAGTGAGAAAAACATCACGGGGTGGTGCGCATTGTACGGGTGTGTGTCACATTACATTCACTAGTAGGAGTGAGAAAAACATCAGGGGGTGGTGCGCATTGTACGGGTGTGTGTCACATTACATTCACTAGTAGGAGTGAGAAAAAACATCACGGGGTGGTGCGCATTGTACGGGTGTTTGTCACATTACATTCACTAGTAGGAGTGAGAAAAACATCACGCGGTGCTGCGCATTGTACGGGTGTGTGTCACATTACATTCACTAGTACGAGTGAGAAAAACATCACGGGGTGGTGCGCATTGTACGGGTGTGTGTCACATTACATTCACTAGTAGGAGTGAGAAAAACATCACGGGGTGGTGCGCATTGTACGGGTGTGTGTCACATTACATTCACTAGTAGGAGTGAGAAAAACATCACGGGGTGGTGCGCATTGTATGGTTGTGTGTCACATTACATTCACTAGTAGGAGTGAGAAAAACATCACGGGGTGGTGCGCATTGTATGGGGGTGTGTCACATTACATTCACTAGTAGGAGTGAGAAAAACATCACGGGGTGGTGCGCATTGTATGGGTGTGTGTCATTACATTCACTAGTAGGAGTGAGAAAAACATCACGGGGTGGTGCGCATTGTATGGGTGTGTGTCACATTACATTCACTAGTAGGAGTGAGAAAAACATCACGGGGTGGTGCGCATTGTATGTGTGTGTGTCACATTACATTCACTAGTAGGAGTGAGAAAAACATCACGGGGTGGTGCGCATTGTATGGGTGTGTGTTACATTGCATTCACTAGTAGGAGTGAGAAAAACAACACGGGGTGGTGCGCATTGTATGGGTGTGTGTTACATGAGATTCACTAGTAGGAGTGAGAAAAACAACACGGGGTGGTGCACATTGTATGGGTGTGTGTTACATGAGATTCACTAGTAGGAGTGAGAAAAACATCACGGGGTGGTGCGCATTGTATGGGTGTGTGTTACATGAGATTCACTAGTAGGAGTGAGAAAAACATCACGGGGTGGTGCGCATTGTATGGGTGGGTGTTACATTAGATTCACTAGTAGGAGTGAGAAAAACATCACGGGGTGGTGCGCATTGTATGGGTGTGTGTTACATTACATTCACTAGTAGGAGTGAGAAAAACATCACGGGGTGGTGCGCATTGTATGGGTGTGTTACATTACATTCACTAGTAGGAGTGAGAAAAACATCACGGGGTCGTGCGCATTGTATTGGTGTGTGTTACATTGCATTCACTAGTAGGAGTTAGAAAAACAACACGGGGTGGTGCGCATTGTATGGGTGTGTGTTACATGAGATTCACTAGTAGGAGTGAGAAAAACATCACGGGGTGGTGCGCATTGTATGGGTGTGTGTTACATGAGATTCACTAGTAGGAGTGAGAAAAACATCACGGGGTGGTGCGCATTGTATGGGTGTGTGTTACATGAGATTCACTAGTAGGAGTGAGAAAAACATCACGGGGTGGTGCGCATTGTATGGGTGGGTGTTACATTAGATTCACTAGAAGGAGTGAGAAAAACATCACGGGGTGGTGCGCATTGTATGGGTGTGTGTTACATTACATTCACTAGTAGGAGTGAGAAAAACATCACGGGGTGGTGCGCATTGTATGGGTGTGTTACATTACATTCACTAGTAGCAGTGAGAAAAACATCACGGGGTGGTGCGCATTGTATGGGTGTGTGTTACATTGCATTCACTAGTAGGAGTGAGAAAAACAACACGGGGTGGTGCGCATTGTATGGGTGTGTGTTACATGAGATTCACTAGTAGGAGTGAGAAAACATCACGGGGTGGTGCGCATTGTATGGGTGTGTGTTACATTAGGTTCACTAGTAGGAGTGAGAAAAACATCACGGGGTGGTGCGCATTGTATGGGTGTGTGTTACATTACATTCACTAGTAGGAGTGAGAAAAACATCACGGGGTGGTGCGCATTGTATGGGTGTGTGTTACATTACATTCACTAGTAGGAGTGAGAAAAACATCACGGGGTGGTGCGCATTGTATGGGTGTGTGTTACATTACATTCACTAGTAGGAGTGAGAAAAACATCACGGGGTGGTGCGCATTGTATGGGTGTGTGTTACATTAGATTCACTAGCAGGAGTAAGAAAAACATCACGGGGTGGTGCGCATTTTATGGGTGTGTGTTACATGAGATTCACTAGTAGGAGTGAGAAAAACATCACGGGGTGGTGCGCATTGTATGGGTGTGTGTTACATTAGATTCACTAGTAGGAGTGAGAAAAACATCACGGGGTGGTGCGCATTGTATGGGTGTGTGTTACATTACATTCACTAGTAGGAGTGAGAAAAACATCACGGGGTGGTGCGCATTGTATGGGTGTGTGTTACATTACATTCACTAGTAGGAGTGAGAAAAACATCACGGGGTGGTGCGCATTGTATGGGTGTGTGTTGCATTACATTCACTAGTAGGAGTGAGAAAAATATCACGGGGTGGTGCGCATTGTATGGGTGTGTTACATTACATTCACTAGTAGCAGTGAGAAAAACATCACGGGGTGGTGCGCATTGTATGGGTGTGTGTTACATTACATTCACTAGTAGGAGTGAGAAAAACATCACGGGGTGGTGCGCATTGTATGGGTGTGTGTTACATTACATTCACTAGTAGGAGTGAGAAAAACATCACGGGGTGGTGCGCATTGTATGGGTGTGTGTTACATTAGATTCACTAGTAGGAGTGAGAAAAACATCACGGGGTGGTGCGCATTGTATGGGTGTGTGTTACATTGCATTCACTAGTAGGAGTGAGAAAAACATCACGGGGTGGTGCGCATTGTATGGGTGTGTGTTACATTACATTCACTAGTAGGAGTGAGAAAAACATCACGGGGTGGTGCGCATTGTATGGGTGTGTGTTACATTGCATTCCCTAGTAGCAGTGAGAAAAATATCACGGGGTGGTGCGCATTGTATGGGTGTGTGTTACATTACATTCTCTAGTAGGAGTGAGAAAAACATCACGGGGTGGTGCGCATTGTATGGGTGTGTGTTACATTACATTCACTAGTAGGAGTGAGAAAAACATCACGGGGTGGTGCGCATTGTATGGGTGTGTGTTACATGAGATTCACTAGCAGGAGTGAGAAAAACATCACGGGGTGGTGCGCATTGTATGGGTGTGTGTTACATTAGATTCACTAGCAGGAGTGAGAAAAACATCACGGGGTGGTGCGCATTGTATGGGTGTGTGTTACATGAGATTCACTAGTAGGAGTGAGAAAAACATCACGGGGTGGTGCGCATTGTATGGGTGTGTGTTACATTAGATTCACTAGTAGGAGTGAGAAAAACATCACGGGGTGGTGCGCATTGTATGGGTGTGTGTTACATTACATTCACTAGTAGGAGTGAGAAAAACATCACGGGGTGGTGCGCATTGTATGGGTGTGTGTTACATTAGATTCACTAGTAGGAGTGAGAAAAACATCACGGGGTGGTGCGCATTGTATGGGTGTGTGTTACATTACATTCACTAGTAGGAGTGAGAAAAACATCACAGGGTGGTGCGCATTGTATGGGTGTGTGTTACGTTGCATTCACTAGTAGGAGTGAGAAAAACATCACGGGGTGGTGCGCATTGTATGGGTGTGTGTTACGTTGCATTCACTAGTAGGAGTGAGAAAAACATCACGGGGTGGTGCGCATTGTATGGTTGTGTGTTACATTACATTCACTAGTAGGAGTGAGAAAAACATCACGGGGTGGTGCGCATTGTATGGGTGTGTGTTACATTGCATTCCCTAGTAGCAGTGAGAAAAACATCACGGGGTGGTGCGCATTGTATGGGTGTGTGTTACATTACATTCACTAGTAGGAGTGAGAAAAACATCACGGGGTGGTGCGCATTGTATGGGTGTGTGTTACATTAGATTCACTAGCAGGAGTGAGAAAAACATCACGGGGTGGTGCGCATTGTATGGGTGTGTGTTACATGAGATTCACTAGCAGGAGTGAGAAAAACATCACGGGGTGGTGCGCATTGTATGGGTGTGTGTTACATTACATTCACTAGTAGGAGTGAGAAAAACATCACGGGGTGGTGCGCATTGTATGGGTGTGTGTTACATTACATTCACTAGTAGGAGTGAGAAAAACATCACGGGGTGGTGCGCATTGTATGGGTGTGTGTTGCATTACATTCACTAGTAGGATTGAGAAAAATATCACGGGGTGGTGCGCATTGTATGGGTGTGTTACATTACATTCACTAGTAGCAGTGAGAAAAACATCACGGGGTGGTGCGCATTGTATGGGTGTGTGTTACATTAGATTCACTAGTAGGAGTGAGAAAAACATCACGGGGTGGTTAGCATTGTATGGGTGTGTGTTACATTACATTCACTAGTAGGAGTGAGAAAAACATCACGGGGTGGTGCGCATTGTATGGGTGTGTGTTACATTACATTCACTAGTAGGAGTGAGAAAAACATCACGGGGTGGTGCGCATTGTATGGGTGTGTGTTACATTGCATTCACTAGCAGGAGTGAGAAAAACATCACGGGGTGGTGCGCATTTTATGGGTGTGTGTTACATTACATTCACTAGTAGGAGTGAGAAAAACATCACGGGGTGGTGCGCATTGTATGGGTGTGTGTTACATTGCATTCCCTAGTAGCAGTGAGAAAAACATCACGGGGTGGTGCGCATTGTATGGGTGTGTGTTACATGAGATTCACTAGCAGGAGTGAGAAAAACATCACGGGGTGGTGCGCATTGTATGGGTGTGTGTTACATTACATTCACTAGTAGGAGTGAGAAAAACATCACGGGGTGGTGCGCATTGTATGGGTGTGTGTTACATTACATTCACTAGTAGGAGTGAGAAAAACATCACGGGGTGGTGCGCATTGTATGGGTGTGTGTTGCATTACATTCACTAGTAGGATTGAGAAAAATATCACGGGGTGGTGCGCATTGTATGGGTGTGTTACATTACATTCACTAGTAGCAGTGAGAAAAACATCACGGGGTGGTGCGCATTGTATGGGTGTGTGTTACATTAGATTCACTAGTAGGAGTGAGAAAAACATCACGGGGTGGTTAGCATTGTATGGGTGTGTGTTACATTACATTCACTAGTAGGAGTGAGAAAAACATCACGGGGTGGTGCGCATTGTATGGGTGTGTGTTACATTACATTCACTAGTAGGAGTGAGAAAAACATCACGGGGTGGTGCGCATTGTATGGGTGTGTGTTACATTGCATTCACTAGCAGGAGTGAGAAAAACATCACGGGGTGGTGCGCATTTTATGGGTGTGTGTTACATTACATTCACTAGTAGGAGTGAGAAAAACATCACGGGGTGGTGCGCATTGTATGGGTGTGTGTTACATTGCATTCCCTAGTAGCAGTGAGAAAAACATCACGGGGTGGTGCGCATTGTATGGGTGTGTGTTACATTACATTCACTAGTAGGAGTGAGAAAAACATCACGGGGTGGTGCGCATTGTATGGGTGTGTGTTACATTACATTCACTAGTAGGAGTGAGAAAAACATCACGGGGTGGTGCGCATTGTATGGGTGTGTGTTACATGAGATTCACTAGTAGGAGTGAGAAAAACATCACGGGGTGTTGCGCATTGTATGGGTGTGTGTTACATTAGATTCACTAGTAGGAGTGAGAAAAACATCACGGGGTGGTGCGCATTGTATGGGTGTGTGTTACATGAGATTCACTAGTAGGAGTGAGAAAAACATCACGGGGTGGTGCGCATTGTATGGGTGTGTGTTACATTAGATTCACTAGTAGGAGTGAGAAAAACATCACGGGGTGGTGCGCATTGTATGGGTGTGTGTTACATTACATTCACTAGTAGGAGTGAGAAAGACATCACGGGGTGGTGCGCATTGTATGGGTGTATGTTACATTACATTCACTAGTAGGAGTGAGAAAAACATCACGGGGTGGTGCGCATTGTATGTGTGTGTGTTACATTACATTCACTAGTAGGAGTGAGAAAAACATCACGGGGTGGTGCGCATTGTATGGGTGTGTTACATTACATTCACTAGTAGCAGTGAGAAAAACATCACGGGGTGGTGCGCATTGTATGGGTGTGTGTTACATTAGATTCACTAGTAGGAGTGAGAAAAACATCACGGGGTGGTGCGCATTGTATGGGTGTGTGTTACATTACATTCACTAGTAGGAGTGAGAAAAACATCACGGGGTGGTGCCCATTGTATGGGTGTGTGTTACATTACATTCATTAGTAGGAGTGAGAAAAACATCACAGGGTGGTGTGAATCGGAGGGTCTGAATTAGGATAGGCAGTGATTGGCAATGTAGGATGGAGAAAAACACCGCGGGGTGGTCAGCATGGGGAGGTCAGGGAACATGCAGTGGCAATGTAGGATAGGTTTCTGAAAAACATCGCGGGGTGGTGCGTATTGTATGGGTGTGTGTTACATTAGATTCACTAGTAGGAGTGAGAAACACATCACGGGGTGGTGCGCATTGTATGGGTGTGTGTTACATTAGATTCACTAGTAGGAGTGAGAAAAACATCACGGGGTGGTGCGCATTGTATGGGTGTGTGTTACATTACATTCACTAGTAGGAGTGAGAAAAACATCACGGTGTCGTGCGCATTGTATGGGTGTGTGTTACATTACATTCACTAGCAGGAGTGAGAAAAACATCACGGGGTGGTGCGCATTGTATGGGTGTGTGTTACATTAGATTCACTAGTAGGAGTGAGAAACACATCACGGGGTGGTGCGCATTGTATGGGTGTGTGTTACATTAGATTCACTAGTAGGAGTGAGAAAAACATCACGGGGTGGTGCGCATTATATGGGTGTGTGTTACATTAGATTCACTAGTAGGAGTGAGAAAAACATCACGGGTTGGTACGCATTGTATGGGTGTGTGTTACATTAGATTCACTAGTAGGAGTGAGAAAAACATCACGGGGTGGTGCGCATTGTATGGGTGTGTGTTACATGAGATTCACTAGTAGGAGTGAGAAAAACATCACGGGGTGGTGCGCATTGTATGGGTGTGTGTTACATTAGATTCACTAGTAGGAGTGAGAAAAACATCACGGGGTGGTGCGCATTGTATGGGTGTGTGTTACATGAGATTCACTAGTAGGAGTGAGAAAAACATCACGGGGTGGTGCGCATTGTATGGGTGTGTGTTACATGAGATTCACTAGTAGGAGTGAGAAAAACATCACGGGGTGGTGCGCATTGTATGGGTGGGTGTTACATTAGATTCACTAGTAGGAGTGAGAAAAACATCACGGGGTGTGCGCATTGTATGGGTGTGTGTTACATTACATTCACTAGTAGGAGTGAGAAAAACATCACGGGGTGGTGCGCATTGTATGGGTGTGTGTTACATTGCATTCACTAGTAGGAGTGAGAAAAACAACACGGGGTGGTGCGCATTGTATGGGTGTGTGTTACATGAGATTCACTAGTAGGAGTGAGAAAAACAACACGGGGTGGTGCGCATTGTATGGGTGTGTGTTACATGAGATTCACTAGTAGGAGTGAAAAAAACATCACGGGGTGGTGCGCATTGTATGGGTGTGTGTTACATGAGATTCACTAGTAGGAGTGAGAAAAACATCACGGGGTGGTGCGCATTGTATGGGTGGGTGTTACATTAGATTCACTAGTAGGAGTGAGAAAAACATCACGGGGTGGTGCGCATTGTATGGGTGTGTGTTACATTACATTCACTAGTAGGAGTGAGAAAAACATCACGGGGTGGTGCGCATTGTATGGGTGTGTTACATTACATTCACTAGTAGGAGTGAGAAAAACATCACGGGGTGGTGCGCATTGTATTGGTGTGTGTTACATTGCATTCACTAGTAGGAGTTAGAAAAACAACACGGGGTGGTGCGCATTGTATGGGTGTGTGTTACATGAGATTCACTAGTAGGAGTGAGAAAACATCACGGGGTGGTGCGCATTGTATGGGTGTGTGTTACATTAGGTTCACTAGTAGGAGTGAGAAAAACATCACGGGGTGGTGCGCATTGTATGGGTGTGTGTTACATTACATTCACTAGTAGCAGTGAGAAAAACATCACGGGGTGGTGCGCATTGTATGGGTGTGTGTTACATTACATTCACTAGTAGGAGTGAGAAAAACATCACGGGGTGGTGCGCATTGTATGGGTGTGTGTTACATTACATTCACTAGTAGGAGTGAGAAAAACATCACGGGGTGGTGCGCATTGTATGGGTGTGTGTTACATTAGATTCACTAGTAGGAGTGAGAAAAACATCACGGGGTGGTGCGCATTGTATGGGTGTGTGTTACATTACATTCACTAGTAGGAGTGAGAAAAACATCACGGGGTGGTGCGCATTGTATGGGTGTGTGTTACATTACATTCACTAGTAGGAGTGAGAAAAACATCACGGGGTGGTGCGCATTGTATGGGTGTGTGTTACATTACATTCACTAGTAGGAGTGAGAAAAACATCACGGGGTGGTGCGCATTGTATGGGTGTGTGTTACATTAGATTCACTAGCAGGAGTAAGAAAAACATCACGGGGTGGTGCGCATTTTATGGGTGTGTGTTACATGAGATTCACTAGTAGGAGTGAGAAAAACATCACGGGGTGGTGCGCATTGTATGGGTGTGTGTTACATTAGATTCACTAGTAGGAGTGAGAAAAACATCACGGGGTGGTGCGCATTGTATGGGTGTGTGTTACATTACATTCACTAGTAGGAATGAGAAAAACATCACGGGGTGGTGCGCATTGTATGGGTGTGTGTTACATTACATTCACTAGTAGGAGTGAGAAAAACATCACGGGGTTGTGCGCATTGTATGGGTGTGTGTTACATTGCATTCCCTAGTAGCAGTGAGAAAAACATCACGGGGTGGTGCGCATTGTATGGGTGTGTGTTACATTACATTCTCTAGTAGGAGTGAGAAAAACATCACGGGGTGGTGCGCATTGTATGGGTGTGTGTTACATTACATTCACTAGTAGGAGTGAGAAAAACATCACGGGGTGGTGCGCATTGTATGGGTGTGTGTTACATGAGATTCACTAGCAGGAGTGAGAAAAACATCACGGGGTGGTGCGCATTGTATGGGTGTGTGTTACATTAGATTCACTAGTAGGAGTGAGAAAAACATCACGGGGTGGTGCGCATTGTATGGGTGTGTGTTACATGAGATTCACTAGTAGGAGTGAGAAAAACATCACGGGGTGGTGCGCATTGTATGGGTGTGTGTTACATTAGATTCACTAGTAGGAGTGAGAAAAACATCACGGGGTGGTGCGCATTGTATGGGTGTGTGTTACATTACATTCACTAGTAGGAGTGAGAAAAACATCACGGGGTGGTGCGCATTGTATGGGTGTGTGTTACATTAGATTCACTAGTAGGAGTGAGAAAAACATCACGGGGTGGTGCGCATTGTATGGGTGTGTGTTACATTACATTCACTAGTAGGAGTGAGAAAAACATCACGGGGTGGTGCGCATTGTATGTGGGTGTGTTACGTTGCATTCACTAGTAGGAGTGAGAAAAACAACACGGGGTGGTGCGCATTGTATGGGTGTGTGTTACGTTGCATTCACTAGTAGGAGTGAGAAAAACATCACGGGGTGGTGCGCATTGTATGGGTGTGTGTTACATTACATTCACTAGTAGGAGTGAGAAAAACATCACGGGGTGGTGCGCATTGTATGGGTGTGTGTTACATTGCATTCCCTAGTAGCAGTGAGAAAAACATCACGGGGTGGTGCGCATTGTATGGGTGTGTGTTACATTACATTCACTAGTAGGAGTGAGAAAAACATCACGGGGTGGTGCGCATTGTATGGGTGTGTGTTACATTAGATTCACTAGCAGGAGTGAGAAAAACATCACGGGGTGGTGCGCATTGTATGGGTGTGTGTTACATGAGATTCACTAGCAGGAGTGAGAAAAACATCACGGGGTGGTGCGCATTGTATGGGTGTGTGTTACATTACATTCACTAGTAGGAGTGAGAAAAACATCACGGGGTGGTGCGCATTGTATGGGTGTGTGTTACATTACATTCACTAGTAGGAGTGAGAAAAACATCACGGGGTGGTGCGCATTGTATGGGTGTGTGTTGCATTACATTCACTAGTAGGATTGAGAAAAATATCACGGGGTGGTGCGCATTGTATGGGTGTGTTACATTACATTCACTAGTAGCAGTGAGAAAAACATCACGGGGTGGTGCGCATTGTATGGGTGTGTGTTACATTAGATTCACTAGTAGGAGTGAGAAAAACATCACGGGGTGGTTAGCATTGTATGGGTGTGTGTTACATTACATTCACTAGTAGGAGTGAGAAAAACATCACGGGGTGGTGCGCATTGTATGGGTGTGTGTTACATTACATTCACTAGTAGGAGTGAGAAAAACTTCACGGGGTGGTGCGCATTGTATGGGTGTGTGTTACATTGCATTCACTAGCAGGAGTGAGAATAACATCACGGGGTGGTGCGCATTTTATGGGTGTGTGTTACATTACATTCACTAGTAGGAGTGAGAAAAACATCACGGGGTGGTGCGCATTGTATGGGTGTGTGTTATATTGCATTCCCTAGTAGCAGTGAGAAAAACATCACGGGGTGGTGCGCATTGTATGGGTGTGTGTTACATTACATTCACTAGTAGGAGTGAGAAAAACATCACGGGGTGGTGCGCATTGTATGGGTGTGTGTTACATTACATTCACTAGTAGGAGTGAGAAAAACATCACGGGGTGGTGCGCATTGTATGGGTGTGTGTTACATGAGATTCACTAGTAGGAGTGAGAAAAACATCACGGGGTGGTGCGCATTGTATGGGTGTGTGTTACATTAGATTCACTAGTAGGAGTGAGAAAAACATCACGGGGTGGTGCGCATTGTATGGGTGTGTGTTACATGAGATTCACTAGTAGGAGTGAGAAAAACATCACGGGGTGGTGCGCATTGTATCTGTGTGTGTTACATTACATTCACTAGTAGGAGTGAGAAAAACATCACGGGGTGGTGCGCATTGTATGGGTGTGTTACATTACATTCACTAGTAGCAGTGAGAAAAACATCACGGGGTGGTGCGCATTGTATGGGTGTGTGTTACATTAGATTCACTAGTAGGAGTGAGAAAAACATCACGGGGTGGTGCGCATTGTATGGGTGTGTGTTACATTAGATTCACTAGTAGGAGTGAGAAAAACATCACGGGGTGGTGCGCATTGTATGGGTGTGTGTTACATTACATTCACTAGTAGGAGTGAAAAAAACATCGCGGGGTGGTGCGCATTGTATGGGTGTGTGTTACATTACATTCACTAGTAGGAGTGAGAAAAACATCGTGGGGTGGTGCGCATTGTATGGGTGTGTGTTACATTACATTCACGAGTAGGAGTGAGAAAAACATCGCGGGGTGGTGCGCATTGTATGGGTGTGTGTTACATTACATTCACTAGTAGGAGTGAGAAAAACATCACGGGGTGGTGCGCATTGTATGGGTGTGTGTTACATTACATTCACTAGTAGCAGTGAGAAAAACATCACGGGGTGGTGCGCATTGTATGGGTGTGTGTTACATTGCATTCACTAGTAGGAGTGAGAAAAACAACACGGGGTGGTGCGCATTGTATGGGTGTGTGTTACATTGCATTCACTAGTAGCAGTGAGAAAAACATCACGGGGTGGTGCGCATTGTATGGGTGTGTGTTACATTGCATTCACTAGTAGGAGTGAGAAAAACAACACGGGGTGGTGCGCATTGTATGGGTGTGTGTTACATTACATTCACTAGTAGCAGTGAGAAAAACATCACGGGGTGGTGCGCATTGTATGGGTGTGTGTTACATTACATTCACTAGTAGGAGTGAGAAAAACATCACGGGGTGGTACCCATTGTATGGGTGTGTGTTACATTAGATTCACTAGTAGGAGTGAGAAAAACATCACGGGGTGGTGCGCATTGTATGGGTGTGTGTTACCTTACATTCACTAGTAGGAGTGAGAAAAACATCACGGGGTGGTGCGCATTGTATGGGTGTGTGTTACATTACATTCACTAGTAGGAGTGAGAAAAACATCACGGGGTGGTGCGCATTGTATGGGTGTGTGTTACATTACATTCACTAGTAGGAGTGAGAAAAACATCACGGGGTGGTGCGCATTGTATGGGTGTGTGTTACATTGCATTCACTAGTTGCAGTGAGAAAAACATCACGGGGTGGTGCGCATTGTATGGGTGTGTGTTACATTGCATTCACTAGTAGGAGTGAGAAAAACAACACGGGGTGGTGCGCATTGTATGGGTGTGTGTTACATTACATTCACTAGTAGCAGTGAGAAAAACATCACGGGGTGGTGCGCATTGTATGGGTGTGTGTTACATTACATTCACTAGTAGGAGTGAGAAAAACATCACGGGGTGGTACCCATTGTATGGGTGTGTGTTACATTAGATTCACTAGTAGGAGTGAGAAAAACATCACGGGGTGGTGCGCATTGTATGGGTGTGTGTTACCTTACATTCACTAGTAGGAGTGAGAAAAACATCACGGGGTGGTGCGCATTGTATGGGTGTGTGTTACATTACATTCACTAGTAGGAGTGAGAAAAACATCACGGGGTGGTGCGCATTGTATGGGTGTGTGTTACATTACATTCACTAGTAGGAGTGAGAAAAACATCACGGGGTGGTGCGCATTGTATGGGTGTGTGTTACATTGCATTCACTAGTAGGAGTGAGAAAAACATCACGGGGTGGTGCGCATTGTATGGGTGTGTGTTACATTACATTCACTAGTAGGAGTGAGAAAAACATCACGGGGTGGTGCGCATTGTATGGGTGTGTGTTACATTGCATTCCCTAGTAGCAGTGAGAAAAACATCACGGGGTGGTGCGCATTGTATGGGTGTGTGTTACATTACATTCACTAGTAGGAGTGAGAAAAACATCACGGGGTGGTGCGCATTGTATGGGTGTGTGTTACATTAGATTCACTAGTAGGAGTGAGAAAAACATCACGGGGTGGTGCGCATTGTATGGGTGTGTGTTACATGAGATTCACTAGTAGGAGTGAGAAAAACATCACGGGGTGGTGCGCATTGTATGGGTGTGTGTTACATTAGATTCACTAGTAGGAGTGAGAAAAACATAACGGGGTGGTGCGCATTGTATGGGTGTGTGTTACATTAGATTCACTAGTAGGAGTGAGAAAAACATCACGGGGTGGTGCGCATTGTATGGGTGTGTGTTACATTGCATTCCCTAGTAGCAGTGAGAAAAATATCACGGGGTGGTGCGCATTGTATGGGTGTGTGTTACATTACATTCACTAGTAGGAGTGAGGAAAACATCACGGGGTGGTGCGCATTGTATGGGTGTGTGTTACATTACATTCACTAGTAGGAGTGAGAAAAACATCACGGGGTGGTGCGCATTGTATGGGTGTGTGTTACATTACATTCACTAGTAGGAGTGAGAAAAATATCACGGGGTGGTGCGCATTGTATGGGTGTGTTACATTACATTCACTAGTAGCAGTGAGAAAAACATCACGGGGTGGTGCGCATTGTATGGGTGTGTGTTACATTAGATTCACTAGTAGGAGTGAGAAAAACATAACGGGGTGGTGCGCATTGTATGGGTGTGTGTTACATTAGATTCAATAGTAGGAGTGAGAAAAACATCATGGGGTGGTGCGCATTGTATGGGTGTGTGTTACATTACATTCACTAGTAGGAGTGAGAAAAACATCGCGGGGTGGTGCGCATTGTATGGGTGTGTGTTACATTACATTCACTAGTAGGAGTGAGAAAAACATCGCGGGGTGGTCCGCATTGTATGGGTGTGTGTTACATTACATTCACGAGTAGGAGTGAGAAAAACATCGCGGGGTGGTGCGCATTGTATGGGTGTGTGTTACATTACATTCACTAGTAGGAGTGAGAAAAACATCGAGGGGTGGTGCGCATTGTATGGGTGTGTGTTACATTACATTCACTAGTAGGAGTGAGAAAAACATCGCGGGGTGGTGCGCATTGTATGGGTGTGTGTTACATTACATTCACTAGTAGGAGTGAGAAAAACATCACGGGGTGGTGCGCATTGTATGGGTGTATGTTACATTACATTCACTAGTAGGAGTGAGAAAAACATCACGGGGTCGTGCGCATTGTATGGGTGTGTGTTACATTAGATTCACTAGTAGGAGTGAGAAAAACATCACGGGGTGCTGCGCATTGTATGGGTGTGTGTTACATTAGATTCACTAGTAGGAGTGAGAAAAACATCACGGGGTGGTGCGCATTGTAAGGGTGTGTGTTACATTACATTCACTAGTAGGAGTGAGAAAAACATCACGGGGTGGTGCGCATTGTATGGGTGTATGTTACATTACATTCACTAGTAGGAGTGAGAAAAACATCACGGGGTGGTGCGCATTGTATGGGTGTGTGTTACATTACATTCACTAGTAGGAGTGAGAAAAACATCACGGGGTGGTGCGCATTGTATGGGTGTGTTACATTACATTCACTACTAGCAGTGAGAAAAACATCACGGGGTGGTGCGCATTGTATGGGTGTGTGTTACATTAGATTCACTAGTAGGAGTGAGAAAAACATCACGGGGTGGTGCGCATTGTATGGGTGTGTGTTACATTAGATTCACTAGTAGGAGTGAGAAAAACATCGCGGGGTGGTGCGCATTGTATGGGTGTGTGTTACATTAGATTCACTAGTAGGAGTGAGAAAAACATCGCGGGGTGGTGCGCATTGTATGGGTGTGTGTTACATTACATTCACTAGTAGGAGTGAGAAAAACATCGCGGGGTGGTGCGCATTGTATGGGTGTGTGTTACATTACATTCACGAGTAGGAGTGAGAAAAACATCGCGGGGTGGTGCGCATTGTATAGGTGTGTGTTACATTACATTCACTAGTAGGAGTGAGAAAAACATCACGGGGTGGTGCGCATTGTATGGGTGTGTGTTACACTACATTCACTAGTAGCAGTGAGAAAAACATCACGGGGTGGTGCGCATTGTATGGGTGTGTGTTACATTGCATTCACTAGTAGGAGTGAGAAAAACAACACGGGGTGGTGCGCATTGTATGGGTGTGTGTTACATTGCATTCACTAGTAGCAGTGAGAAAAACATCACGGGGTGGTGCGCATTGTATGGGTGTGTGTTACATTGCATTCACTAGTAGGAGTGAGAAAAACAACACGGGGTGGTGCGCATTGTATGGGTGTGTGTTACATTACATTCACTAGTAGCAGTGAGAAAAACATCACGGGGTGGTGCGCATTGTATGGGTGTGTGTTACATTACATTCACTAGTAGGAGTGAGCAAAACATCACGGGGTGGTGCGCATTGTATGGGTGTGTGTTACATTACATTCACTAGTAGGAGTGAGAAAAATATCACAGGGTGGTGCGCATTGTATGGGTGTGTGTTACATTAGATTCACTAGTAGGAGTGAGAAAAACATCACGGGGTGGTGCGCATTGTATGGGTGTGTGTTACATTACATTCACTAGTAGGAGTGAGAAAAACATCACGGGGTGGTGCGCATTGTATGGGTGTGTGTTACATTACATTCACTAGTAGGAGTGAGAAAAACATCACGGGGTGGTGCGCATTGTATGGGTGTGTGTTACATTAGATTCACTAGTAGGAGTGAGAAAAACATCACGGGGTGGTGCGCATTGTATGGGTGTGTGTTACATGAGATTCACTAGTAGGAGTGAGAAAAACATCACGGGGTGGTGCGCATTGTATGGGTGTGTGTTACATTAGATTCACTAGTAGGAGTGAGAAAAACATAACGGGGTGGTGCGCATTGTATGGGTGTGTGTTACATTAGATTCACTAGTAGGAGTGAGAAAAACATCACGGGGTGGTGCGCATTGTATGGGTGTGTGTTACATTGCATTCCCTAGTAGCAGTGAGAAAAACATCACGGGGTGGTGCGCATTGTATGGGTGTGTGTTACATTACATTCACTAGTAGGAGTGAGGAAAACATCACGGGGTGGTGCGCATTGTATGGGTGTGTGTTACATTACATTCACTAGTAGGAGTGAGAAAAACATCACGGGGTGGTGCGCATTGTATGGGTGTGTGTTACATTACATTCACTAGTAGGAGTGAGAAAAATATCACGGGGTGGTGCGCATTGTATGGGTGTGTTACATTACATTCACTAGTAGCAGTGAGAAAAACATCACGGGGTGGTGCGCATTGTATGGGTGTGTGTTACATTAGATTCACTAGTAGGAGTGAGAAAAACATAACGGGGTGGTGCGCATTGTATGGGTGTGTGTTACATTAGATTCACTAGTAGGAGTGAGAAAAACATCATGGGGTGGTGCGCATTGTATGGGTGTGTGTTACATTACATTCACTAGTAGGAGTGAGAAAAACATCGCGGTGTGGTGCGCATTGTATGGGTGTGTGTTACATTACATTCACTAGTAGGAGTGAGAAAAACATCGCGGGGTGGTCCGCATTGTATGGGTGTGTGTTACATTACATTCACGAGTAGGAGTGAGAAAAACATCGCGGGGTGGTGCGCATTGTATGGGTGTGTGTTACATTACATTCACTAGTAGGAGTGAGAAAAACATCGAGGGGTGGTGCGCATTGTATGGGTGTGTGTTACATTACATTCACTAGTAGGAGTGAGAAAAACATCGCGGGGTGGTGCGCATTGTATGGGTGTGTGTTACATTACATTCACTAGGAGGAGTGAGAAAAACATCACGGGGTGGTGCGCATTGTATGGGTGTATGTTACATTACATTCACTAGTAGGAGTGAGAAAAACATCACGGGGTCGTGCGCATTGTATGGGTGTGTGTTACATTAGATTCACTAGTAGGAGTGAGAAAAACATCACGGGGTGCTGTGCATTGTATGGGTGTGTGTTACATTAGATTCACTAGTAGGAGTGAGAAAAACATCACGGGGTGGTGCGCATTGTAAGGGTGTGTGTTATATTACATTCACTAGTAGGAGTGAGAAAAACATCACGGGGTGGTGCGCATTGTATGGGTGTATGATACATTACATTCACTAGTAGGAGTGAGAAAAACATCACAGGGTGGTGCGCATTGTATGGGTGTGTGTTACATTACATTCACTAGTAGGAGTGAGAAAAACATCACGGGGTGGTGCGCATTGTATGGGTGTGTGTTACACTACATTCACTAGTAGCAGTGAGAAAAACATCACGGGGTGGTGCGCATTGTATGGGTGTGTGTTACATTGCATTCACTAGTAGGAGTGAGAAAAACAACACGGGGTGGTGCGCATTGTATAGGTGTGTGTTACATTGCATTCACTAGTAGCAGTGAGAAAAACATCACGGGGTGGTGCGCATTGTATGGGTGTGTGTTACATTGCATTCACTAGTAGGAGTGAGAAAAACAACACGGGGTGGTGCGCATTGTATGGGTGTGTGTTACATTACATTCACTAGTAGCAGTGAGAAAAACATCACGGGGTGGTGCGCATTGTATGGGTGTGTGTTACATTACATTCACTAGTAGGAGTGAGAAAAACATCACGGGGTGGTGCGCATTGTATGGGTGTGTGTTACATTACATTCACGAGTAGGAGTGAGAAAAATATCACGGGGTGGTGCGCATTGTATGGGTGTGTGTTACATTAGATTCACTAGTAGGAGTGAGAAAAACATCACGGGGTGGTGCGCATTGTATGGGTGTGTGTTACATTACATTCACTAGTAGGAGTGAGAAAAACATCACGGGGTGGTGCGCATTGTATGGGTGTGTGTTACATTACATTCACTAGTAGGAGTGAGAAAAACATCACGGGGTGGTGCGCATTGTATGGGTGTGTGTTACATTACATTCACTAGTAGGAGTGAGAAAAACATCACGGGGTGGTGCGCATTGTATGGGTGTGTGTTACATTGCATTCACTAGTAGGAGTGAGAAAAACATAACGGGGTGGTGCGCATTGTATGGGTGTTTGTTACATTAGATTCACTAGTAGGAGTGAGAAAAACATCACGGGGTGGTGCGCATTGTATGGGTGTGTGTTACATTGCATTCCCTAGTAGCAGTGAGAAAAACATCACGGGGTGGTGCGCATTGTATGGGTGTGTGTTACATTACATTCACTAGTAGGAGTGAGGAAAACATCACGGGGTGGTGCGCATTGTATGGGTGTGTGTTACATTACATTCACTAGTAGGACTGAGAAAAACATCACGGGGTGGTGCGCATTGTATGGGTGTGTGTTACATTACATTCACTAGTAGGAGTGAGAAAAATATCACGGGGTGGTGCGCATTGTATGGGTGTGTTACATTACATTCACTAGTAGCAGTGAGAAAAACATCACGGGGTGGTGCGCATTGTATGGGTGTGTGTTACATTAGATTCACTAGTAGGAGTGAGAAAAACATCACGGGGTGGTGCGCATTGTATGGGTGTGTGTTACATTACATTCACTAGTAGGAGTGAGAAAAACATCACGGGGTGGTGCGCATTGTATGGGTGTGTGTTACATTACATTCACTAGTAGGAGTGAGAAAAACATCACGGGGTGGTGCGCATTGTATGGGTGTGTGTTACATTACATTCACTAGTAGGAGTGAGAAAAACATCACGGGGTGGTGCGCATTGTATGGGTGTGTGTTACATTGCATTCACTAGTAGGAGTGAGAAAAACATCACGGGGTGGTGCGCATTGTATGGGTGTGTGTTACATTGCATTCCCTAGTAGCAGTGAGAAAAACATCACGGGGTGGTGCGCATTGTATGGGTGTGTGTTACATTACATTCACTAGTAGGAGTGAGAAAAACATCACGGGGTGGTGCGCATTGTATGGGTGTGTGTTACATTACATTCACTAGTAGGAGTGAGAAAAACATCACGGGGTGGTGCGCATTGTATGGGTGTGTGTTACATTGCATTCACTAGTAGGAGTGAGAAAAACATCACGGGGTGGTGCGCATTGTATGGGTGTGTGTTACATTACATTCACTAGTAGGAGTGAGAAAAACATCACGGGGTGGTGCGCATTGTATGGGTGTGTGTTACATTACATTCACTAGTAGGAGTGAGAAAAATATCACGGGGTGGTGCGCATTGTATGGGTGTGTTACATTACATTCACTAGTAGCAGTGAGAAAAACATCACGGGGTGGTGCGCATTGTATGGGTGTGTGTTACATTAGATTCACTAGTAGGAGTGAGAAAAACATAACGGGGTGGTGCGCATTGTATGGGTGTGTGTTACATTAGATTCACTAGTAGGAGTGAGAAAAACATCATGGGGTGGTGCGCATTGTATGGGTGTGTGTTACATTACATTCACTAGTAGGAGTGAGAAAAACATCACGGGGTGGTGCGCATTTTATGGGTGTGTGTTACATTGCATTCACTAGTAGGAGTGAGAAAAACAACACGGGGTGGTGCGCATTGTATGGGTGTGTGTTACATTACATTCACTAGTAGCAGTGAGAAAAACATCACGGGGTGGTGCGCATTGTATGGGTGTGTGTTACATTACATTCACTAGTAGGAGTGAGAAAAACATCACGGGGTGGTGCGCATTGTATGGGTGTGTGTTACATTACATTCAAGAGTAGGAGTGAGAAAAATATCACGGGGTGGTGCGCATTGTATGGGTGTGTGTTACATTAGATTCACTAGTAGGAGTGAGAAAAACATCACGGGGTGGTGCGCATTGTATGGGTGTGTGTTACATTACATTCACTAGTAGCAGTGAGAAAAACATCACGGGGTGGTGCGCATTGTATGGGTGTGTGTTACATTACATTCACTAGTAGCAGTGAGAAAAACATCACGGGGTGGTGCGCATTGTATGGGTGTGTGTTACATTACATTCACTAGTAGGAGTGAGAAAAACATCACGGGGTGGTGCGCATTGTATGGGTGTGTGTTACATTACATTCACGAGTAGGAGTGAGAAAAATATCACGGGGTGGTGCGCATTGTATGGGTGTGTGTTACATTAGATTCACTAGTAGGAGTGAGAAAAACATCACGGGGTGGTGCGCATTGTATGGGTGTGTGTTACATTACATTCACTAGTAGGAGTGAGAAAAACATCGCGGGGTGGTCCGCATTGTATGGGTGTGTGTTACATTACATTCACGAGTAGGAGTGAGAAAAACATCGCGGGGTGGTGCGCATTGTATGGGTGTGTGTTACATTACATTCACTAGTAGGAGTGAGAAAAACATCGAGGGGTGGTGCGCATTGTATGGGTGTGTGTTACATTACATTCACTAGTAGGAGTGAGAAAAACATCGCGGGGTGGTGCGCATTGTATGGGTGTGTGTTACATTACATTCACTAGTAGGAGTGAGAAAAACATCACGGGGTGGTACGCATTGTATGGGTGTATGTTACATTACATTCACTAGTAGGAGTGAGAAAAACATCACGGGGTCGTGCGCATTGTATGGGTGTGTGTTACATTAGATTCACTAGTAGGAGTGAGAAAAACATCACGGGGTGCTGCGCATTGTATGGGTGTGTGTTACATTAGATTCACTAGTAGGAGTGAGAAAAACATCACGGGGTGGTGCGCATTGTAAGGGTGTGTGTTACATTACATTCACTAGTAGGAGTGAGAAAAACATCACGGGGTGGTGCGCATTGTATGGGTGTATGTTACATTACATTCACTAGTAGGAGTGAGAAAAACATCACGGGGTGGTGCGCATTGTATGGGTGTGTGTTACATTACATTCACTAGTAGGAGTGAGAAAAACATCACGGGGTGGTGCGCATTGTATGGGTGTGTGTTACATTAGATTCACTAGTAGGAGTGAGAAAAACATCGCGGGGTGGTGCGCATTGTATGGGTGTGTGTTACATTAGATTCAATAGTAGGAGTGAGAAAAACATCGCAGGGTGGTGCGCATTGTATGGGTGTGTGTTACATTACATTCACTAGTAGGAGTGAGAAAAACATCGCGGGGTGGTGCGCATTGTATGGGTGTGTGTTACATTACATTCACGAGTAGGAGTGAGAAAAACATCGCGGGGTGGTGCGCATTGTATGGGTGTGTGTTACATTACATTCACTAGTAGGAGTGAGAAAAACATCACGGGGTGGTGCGCATTGTATGGGTGTGTGTTACACTACATTCACTAGTAGCAGTGAGAAAAACATCACGGGGTGGTGCGCATTGTATGGGTGTGTGTTACATTGCATTCACTAGTAGGAGTGAGAAAAACAACACGGGGTGGTGCGCATTGTATAGGTGTGTGTTACATTGCATTCACTAGTAGCAGTGAGAAAAACATCACGGGGTGGTGCGCATTGTATGGGTGTGTGTTACATTGCATTCACTAGTAGGAGTGAGAAAAACAACACGGGGTGGTGCGCATTGTATGGGTGTGTGTTACATTAGATTCACTAGTAGCAGTGAGAAAAACATCACGGGGTGGTGCGCATTGTATGGGTGTGTGTTACATTACATTCACTAGTAGGAGTGAGAAAAACATCACGGGGTGGTGCGCATTGTATGGGTGTGTGTTACATTACATTCACTAGTAGGAGTGAGAAAAATATCACGGGGTGGTGCGCATTGTATGGGTGTGTGTTACATTAGATTCACTAGTAGGAGTGAGAAAAACATCACGGGGTGGTGCGCATTGTATGGGTGTGTGTTACATTACATTCACTAGTAGGAGTGAGAAAAACATCACGGGGTGCTGCGCATTGTATGGGTGTGTGTTACATTACATTCACTAGTAGGAGTGAGAAAAACATCACGGGGTGGTGCGCATTGTATGGGTGTGTGTTACATTACATTCACTAGTAGGAGTGAGAAAAACATCACGGGGTGGTGCGCATTGTATGGGTGTGTGTTACATTGCATTCACTAGTAGGAGTGAGAAAAACATCACGGGGTGGTGCGCATTGTATGGGTGTGTGTTACATTACATTCACTAGTAGGAGTGAGAAAAACATCACGGGGTGGTGCGCATTGTATGGGTGTGTGTTACATTGCATTCCCTAGTAGCAGTGAGAAAAACATCACGGGGTGGTGCGCATTGTATGGGTGTGTGTTACATTACATTCACTAGTAGGAGTGAGAAAAACATCACGGGGTGGTGCGCATTGTATGGGTGTGTGTTACATTAGATTCACTAGTAGGAGTGAGAAAAACATCACGGGGTGGTGCGCAATGTATGGGTGTGTGTTACATGAGATTCACTAGTAGGAGTGAGAAAAACATCACGGGGTGGTGCGCATTGTATGGGTGTGTGTTACATGAGATTCACTAGTAGGAGTGAGAAAAACATCACGGGGTGGTGCGCATTGTATGGGTGTGTGTTACATGAGATTCACTAGTAGGAGTGAGAAAAACATCGCGGGGTGGTGCGCATTGTATGGGTGTGTGTTACATTACATTCACGAGGAGGAGTGAGAAAAACATCGCGGGGTGGTGCGCATTGTATGGGTGTGTGTTACATTACATTCACTAGTAGGAGTGAGAAAAACATCACGGGGTGGTGCGCATTGTATGGGTGTGTGTTACACTACATTCACTAGTAGCAGTGAGAAAAACATCACGGGGTGGTGCGCATTGTATGGGTGTGTGTTACATTGCATTCACTAGTAGGAGTGAGAAAAACAACACGGGGTGGTGCGCATTGTATAGGTGTGTGTTACATTGCATTCACTAGTAGCAGTGAGAAAAACATCACGGGGTGGTGCGCATTGTATGGGTGTGTGTTACATTGCATTCACTAGTAGGAGTGAGAAAAACAACACGGGGTGGTGCGCATTGTATGGGTGTGTGTTACATTACATTCACTAGTAGCAGTGAGAAAAACATCACGGGGTGGTGCGCATTGTATGGGTGTGTGTTATATTACATTCACTAGTAGGAGTGAGAAAAACATCACGGGGTGGTGCGCATTGTATGGGTGTGTGTTACATTACATTCACTAGTAGGAGTGAGAAAAATATCACGGGGTGGTGCACATTGTATGGGTGTGTGTTACATTAGATTCACTAGTAGGAGTGAGAAAAACATCACGGGGTGGTGCGCATTGTATGGGTGTGTGTTACATTACATTCACTAGTAGGAGTGAGAAAAACATCACGGGGTGGTGCGCATTGTATGGGTGTGTGTTACATTAGATTCACTAGTAGGAGTGAGAAAAACATCACGGGGTGGTGCGCATTGTATGGGTGTGTGTTACATGAGATTCACTAGTAGGAGTGAGAAAAACATCACGGGGTGGTGCGCATTGTATGGGTGTGTGTTACATTAGATTCACTAGTAGGAGTGAGAAAAACATAACGGGGTGGTGCGCATTGTATGGGTGTGTGTTACATTAGATTCACTAGTAGGAGTGAGAAAAACATCACGGGGTGGTGCGCATTGTATGGGTGTGTGTTACATTGCATTCCCTAGTAGCAGTGAGAAAAACATCACGGGGTGGTGCGCATTGTATGGGTGTGTGTTACATTACATTCACTAGTAGGAGTGAGGAAAACATCACGGGGTGGTGCGCATTGTATGGGTGTGTGTTACATTACATTCACTAGTAGGAGTGAGAAAAACATCACGGGGTGGTGCGCATTGTATGGGTGTGTGTTACATTACATTCACTAGTAGGAGTGAGAAAAATATCACGGGGTGGTGCGCATTGTATGGGTGTGTTACATTACATTCACTAGTAGCAGTGAGAAAAACATCACGGGGTGGTGCGCATTGTATGGGTGTGTGTTACATTAGATTCACTAGTAGGAGTGAGAAAAACATAACGGGGTGGTGCGCATTGTATGGGTGTGTGTTACATTACATTCACTAGTAGGAGTGAGAAAAACATCGCGGGGTGGTCCGCATTGTATGGGTGTGTGTTACATTACATTCACGAGTAGGAGTGAGAAAAACATCGCGGGGTGGTGCGCATTGTATGGGTGTGTGTTACATTACATTCACTAGTAGGAGTGAGAAAAACATCGAGGGGTGGTGCGCATTGTATGGGTGTGTGTTACATTACATTCACTAGTAGGAGTGAGAAAAACATCGCGGGGTGGTGCGCATTTTATGGGTGTGTGTTACATTACATTCACTAGTAGGAGTGAGAAAAACATCACGGGGTGGTGCGCATTGTATGGGTGTATGTTACATTACATTCACTAGTAGGAGTGAGAAAAACATCACGGGGTCGTGCGCATTGTATGGGTGTGTGTTACATTAGATTCACTAGTAGGAGTGAGAAAAACATCACGGGGTGCTGCGCATTGTATGGGTGTGTGTTACATTAGATTCACTAGTAGGAGTGAGAAAAACATCACGGGGTGGTGCGCATTGTAAGGGTGTGTGTTACATTACATTCACTAGTAGGAGTGAGAAAAACATCACGGGGTGGTGCGCATTGTATGGGTGTGTGTTACATTGCATTCACTAGTAGGAGTGAGAAAAACATCACGGGGTGGTGCGCATTGTATGGGTGTGTGTTACATTACATTCACTAGTAGGAGTGAGAAAAACATCACGGGGTGGTGCGCATTGTATGGGTGTGTGTTACATTGCATTCCCTAGTAGCAGTGAGAAAAACATCACGGGGTGGTGCGCATTGTATGGGTGTGTGTTACATTACTTTCACTAGTAGGAGTGAGAAAAACATCACGGGGTGGTGCGCATTGTATGGGTGTGTGTTACATTAGATTCACTAGTAGGAGTGAGAAAAACATCACGGGGTGGTGCGCATTGTATGGGTGTGTGTTACATGAGATTCACTAGTAGGAGTGAGAAAAACATCACGGGGTGGTGCGCATTGTATGGGTGTGTGTTACATGAGATTCACTAGTAGGAGTGAGAAAAACATCACGGGGTGGTGCGCATTGTATGGGTGTGTGTTACATGAGATTCACTAGTAGGAGTGAGAAAAACATCGCGGGGTGGTGCGCATTGTATGGGTGTGTGTTACATTACATTCACGAGTAGGAGTGAGAAAAACATCGCGGGGTGGTGCGCATTGTATGGGTGTGTGTTACATTACATTCACTAGTAGGAGTGAGAAAAACATCTCGGGGTGGTGCGCATTGTATGGGTGTGTGTTACACTACATTCACTAGTAGCAGTGAGAAAAACATCACGGGGTGGTGCGCATTGTATGGGTGTGTGTTACATTGCATTCACTAGTAGGAGTGAGAAAAACAACACGGGGTGGTGAGCATTGTATAGGTGTGTGTTACATTGCATTCACTAGTAGCAGTGAGAAAAACATCACGGGGTGGTGCGCATTGTATGGGTGTGTGTTACATTGCATTCACTAGTAGGATTGAGAAAAACAACACGGGGTGGTGCGCATTGTATGGGTGTGTGTTACATTACATTCACTAGTAGCAGTGAGAAAAACATCACGGGGTGGTGCGCATTGTATGGGTGTGTGTTACATTACATTCACTAGTAGGAGTGAGAAAAACATCACGGGGTGGTGCGCATTGTATGGGTGTGTGTTACATTACATTCACTAGTAGGAGTGAGAAAAATATCACGGGGTGGTGCGCATTGTATGGGTGTGTGTTACATTAGATTCACTAGTAGGAGTGAGAAAAACATCAAGGGGTGGTGCGCATTGTATGGGTGTGTGTTACATTACATTCACTAGTAGGAGTGAGAAAAACATCACGGGGTGGTGCGCATTGTATGGGTGTGTGTTACATTACATTCACTAGTAGGAGTGAGAAAAACATCACGGGGTGGTGCGCATTGTATGGGTGTGTGTTACATTAGATTCACTAGTAGGAGTGAGAAAAACATCACGGGGTGGTGCGCATTGTATGGGTGTGTGTTACATGAGATTCACTAGTAGGAGTGAGAAAAACATCACGGGGTGGTGCGCATTGTATGGGTGTGTGTTACATTAGATTCACTAGTAGGAGTGAGAAAAACATAACGGGGTGGTGCGCATTGTATGGGTGTGTGTTACATTAGATTCACTAGTAGGAGTGAGAAAAACATCACGGGGTGGTGCGCATTGTATGGGTGTGTGTTACATTGCATTCCCTAGTAGCAGTGAGAAAAACATCACGGGGTGGTGCGCATTGTATGGGTGTGTGTTACATTACATTCACTAGTAGGAGTGAGGAAAACATCACGGGGTGGTGCGCATTGTATGGGTGTGTGTTACATTACATTCACTAGTAGGAGTGAGAAAAACATCACGGGGTGGTGCGCATTGTATGGGTGTGTGTTACATTACATTCACTAGTAGGAGTGAGAAAAACATCACGGGGTGGTGCGCATTGTATGGGTGTGTGTTACATTAGATTCACTAGTAGGAGTGAGAAAAACATAACGGGGTGGTGCGCATTGTATGGGTGTGTGTTACATTAGATTAACTAGTAGGAGTGCGAAAAACATCATGGGGTGGTGCGCATTGTATGGGTGTGTGTTACATTACATTCACTAGTAGGAGTGAGAAAAACATCGCGGGGTGGTGCGCATTGTATGGGTGTGTGTTACATTACATTCACTAGTAGGAGTGAGAAATACATCGCGGGGTGGTCCGCATTGTATGGGTGTGTGTTACATTACATTCACGAGTAGGAGTGAGAAAAACATCGCGGGGTGGTGCGCATTGTATGGGTGTGTGTTACATTACATTCACGAGTAGGAGTGAGAAAAACATCACGGGGTGCTGCGCATTGTATGGGTGTGTGTTACATTAGATTCACTAGTAGGAGTGAGAAAAACATCACGGGGTGCTGCGCATTGTATGGGTGTGTGTTACATTAGATTCACTAGTAGGAGTGAGAAAAACATCACGGGGTGGTGCGCATTGTAAGGGTGTGTGTTACATTACATTCACTAGTAGGAGTGAGAAAAACATCGCGGGGTGGTGCGCATTGTATGGGTGTGTGTTACATTACATTCACTAGTAGGAGTGAGAAAAACATCACGGGATGGTGCGCATTGTATGGGTGTGTTACATTACATTCACTAGTAGGAGTGAGAAAAACATCACGGGGTGGTGCGCATTGTATGGGTGTGTGTTACATTAGATTCACTAGTAGGAGTGAGAAAAACATCACGGGGTGGTGCGCATTGTATGGGTGTGTGTTACATTAGATTCACTAGTAGGAGTGAGAAAAACATCGCGGGGTGGTGCGCATTGTATGGGTGTGTGTTACATTAGATTAACTAGTAGGAGTGAGAAAAACATCGCGGGGTGGTGCGCATTGTATGGGTGTGTGTTACATTACATTCACTAGTAGGAGTGAGAAAAACATCGCGGGGTGGTGCGCATTGTATGGGTGTGTGTTACATTACATTCACGAGTAGGAGTGAGAAAAACATCGCGGGGTGGTGCGCATTGTATGGGTGTGTGTTACATTACATTCACTAGTAGGAGTGAGAAAAACATCACGGGGTGGTGCGCATTGTATGGGTGTGTGTTACACTACATTCACTAGTAGCAGTGAGAAAAACATCACGGGGTGGTGCGCATTGTATGGGTGTGTGTTACACTGCATTCACTAGTAGGAGTGAGAAAAACAACACGGGGTGGTGCGCATTGTATGGGTGTGTGTTACATTGCATTCACTAGTAGCAGTGAGAAAAACATCACGGGGTGGTGCGCATTGTATGGGTGTGTGTTACATTGCATTCACTAGTAGGAGTGAGAAAAACATCACGGGGTGGTGCGCATTGTATGGGTGTGTGTTACATTACATTCACTAGTAGGAGTGAGAAAAACATCACGGGGTGGTGCGCATTGTATGGGTGTGTGTTACATTACATTCACTAGTAGGAGTGAGAAAAACATCACGGGGTGGTGCGCATTGTATGGGTGTGTGTTACATTACATTCACTAGTAGGAGTGAGAAAAACATCACGGGGTGGTGCGCATTGTATGGGTGTGTGTTACATTACATTCACTAGTAGGAGTGAGAAAAACATCACGGGGTGGTGCGCATTGTATGGGTGTGTGTTACATTACATTCACTAGTAGGAGTGAGAAAAACATCACGGGGTGGTGCGCATTGTATGGGTGTGTGTTACATTACATTCACTAGTAGGAGTGAGAAAAACATCACGGGGTGGTGCGCATTGTATGGGTGTGTGTTACATTACATTCACTAGTAGGAGTGAGAAAAACATCACGGGGTGGTGCGCATTGTATGGGTGTGTGTTACATTGCATTCACTAGTAGGAGTGAGAAAAACATCACGGGGTGGTGCGCATTGTATGGGTGTGTGTTACATTACATTCACTAGTAGGAGTGAGAAAAACATCACGGGGTGGTGCGCATTGTATGGGTGTGTGTTACATTGCATTCCCTAGTAGCAGTGAGAAAAACATCACGGGGTGGTGCGCATTGTATGGGTGTGTGTTACATTACATTCACTAGTAGGAGTGAGAAAAACATCACGGGGTGGTGCGCATTGTATGGGTGTGTGTTACATTACATTCACTAGTAGGAGTGAGAAAAACATCACGGGGTGGTGCGCATTGTATGGGTGTGTGTTACATGAGATTCACTAGTAGGAGTGAGAAAAACATCACGGGGTGGTGCGCAATGTATGGGTGTGTGTTACATGAGATTCACTAGTAGGAGTGAGAAAAACATCACGGGGTGGTGCGCATTGTATGGGTGTGTGTTACATGAGATTCACTAGTAGGAGTGAGAAAAACATCACGGGGTGGTGCGCATTGTATGGGTGTGTGTTACATTAGATTCACTAGTAGGAGTGAGAAAAACATCACGGGGTGGTGCGCACTGTATGGGTGTGTGTTACATTACATTCACTAGTAGGAGTGAGAAAAACATCACGGGGTGGTGCGCATTGTATGGGTGTGTGTTACATTACATTCACTAGTAGGAGTGAGAAAAACATCACGGGGTGGTGCGCATTGTATGGGTGTGTGTTACATTACATTCACTAGTAGGAGTGAGAAAAACATCATGGGCTGGTGCGCATTGTATGGGTGTGTGTTACATTGCATTCACTAGTAGGAGTGAGAAAAACATCACGGGGTGGTGCGCATTGTATGGGTGTGTGTTACATTACATTCACTAGTAGGAGTGAGAAAAACATCACGGGGTGGTGCGCATTGTATGGGTGTGTGTTACATTGCATTCCCTAGTAGCAGTGAGAAAAACATCACGGGGTGGTGCGCATTGTATGGGTGTGTGTTACAATGCATTCACTAGTAGGAGTGAGAAAAACATCACGGGGTGGTGCGCATTGTATGGGTGTGTGTTACATTACATTCACTAGTAGGAGTGAGAAAAACATCACGGGGTGGTGCGCATTGTATGGGTGTGTGTTACATGAGATTCACCAGTAGGAGTGAGAAAAACATCACGGGGTGGTGCGCATTGTATGGGTGTGTGTTACATTAGATTCACTAGTAGGAGTGAGAAAAACATCACGGGGTGGTGCGCATTGTAAGGGTGTGTGTTACATTACATTCACTAGTAGGAGTGAGAAAAACATCACGGGGTGGTGCGCATTGTATGGGTGTGTGTTACATTACATTCACTAGTAGGAGTGAGAAAAACATCACGGGGTGGTGCGCATTGTATGGGTGTGTGTTACATTACATTCACTAGTAGGAGTGAGAAAAATATCACGGGGTGGTGCGCATTGTATGGGTGTGTTACATTACATTCACTAGTAGCAGTGAGAAAAACATCACGGGGTGGTGCGCATTGTATGGGTGTGTGTTACATTAGATTCACTAGTAGGAGTGAGAAAAACATAACGGGGTGGTGCGCATTGTATGGGTGTGTGTTACAATAGATTCACTAGTAGGAGTGAGAAAAACATCATGGGGTGGTGCGCATTGTATGGGTGTGTGTTACATTACATTCACTAGTAGGAGTGAGAAAAACATCGCAGGGTGGTGCGCATTGTATGGGTGTGTGTTACATTACATTCACTAGTAGGAGTGAGAAAAACATCGCGGGGTGGTCCGCATTGTATGGGTGTGTGTTACATTACATTCACGAGTAGGAGTGAGAAAAACATCGCGGGGTGGTGCGCATTGTATGGGTGTGTGTTACATTACATTCACTAGTAGGAGTGAGAAAAACATCGAGGGGTGGTGCGCATTGTATGGGTGTGTGTTACATTACATTCACTAGTAGGAGTGAGAAAAACATCGCGGGGTGGTGCGCATTGTATGGGTGTGTGTTACATTACATTCACTAGTAGGAGTGAGAAAAACATCACGGGGTGGTGCGCATTGTATGGGTGTATGTTACATTACATTCACTAGTAGGAGTGAGAAAAACATCACGGGGTGGTGCACATTGTATGGGTGTGTGTTACATTAGATTCACTAGTAGGAGTGAGAAAAACATCACGGGGTGCTGCGCATTGTATGGGTGTGTGTTACATTAGATTCACTAGTAGGAGTGAGAAAAACATCACGGGGTGTTGCGCATTGTAAGGGTGTGTGTTACATTACATTCACTAGTAGGAGTGAGAAAAACATCACGGGGTGGTGCGCATTGTATGGGTGTATGTTACATTACATTCACTAGTAGGAGTGAGAAAAACATCACGGGGTGGTGCGCATTGTATGGGTGTGTGTTACATTACATTCACTAGTAGGAGTGAGAAAAACATCACGGAGTGGTGCGCATTGTATGGGTGTGTTACATTACATTCACTACTAGCAGTGAGAAAAACATCACGGGGTGGGGCGCATTGTATGGGTGTGTGTTACATTAGATTCACTAGTAGGAGTGAGAAAAACATCACGGGGTGGTGCGCATTGTATGGGTGTGTGTTACATTAGATTCTCTAGTAGGAGTGAGAAAAACATCACGGGGTGGTGCGCATTGTATGGGTGTGTGTTACATTACATTCACTAGTAGGAGTGAGAAAAACATTGCGGGGTGGTGCGCATTGTATGGGTGTGTGTTACATTACATTCACTAGTAGGAGTGAGAAAAACATCGCGGGGTGGTGCGCATTCTATGGGTGTGTGTTACATTACATTCACGAGTAGGAGTGAGAAAAACATCGCGGGGTGGTGCGCATTGTATGGGTGTGTGTTACATTACATTCACTAGTAGGAGTGAGAAAATCATCACGGGGTGGTGCGCATTGTATGGGTGTGTGTTACACTACATTCACTAGTAGCAGTGAGAAAAACATCACGGGGTGGTGCGCATTGTATGGGTGTGTGTTACATTGCATTCACTAGTAGGAGTGAGAAAAACAACACGGGGTGGTGCGCATTGTATGGGTGTGTGTTACATTGCATTCACTAGTAGCAGTGAGAAAAACATGACGGGGTGGTGCGCATTGTATGGGTGTGTGTTACATTGCATTCACTAGTAGGAGTGAGAAAAACAACACGTGGTGGTGCGCATTGTATGGGTGTGTGTTACATTACATTCACTAGTAGGAGTGAGAAAAACATCACGGGGTGGTGCGCATTGTATGGGTGTGTGTTACATTACATTCACTAGTAGGAGTGAGAAAAACATCACGGGGTGGTGCGCATTGTATGGGTGTGTGTTACATTACATTCACTAGTAGGAGTGAGAAAAATATCACGGGGTGGTGCGCATTGTATGGGTGTGTGTTACATTACATTCACTAGTAGGAGTGAGAAAAACATCGCGGGGTGGTGCGCATTGTATGGGTGTGTGTTACATTACATTCACTAGTAGGAGTGAGAAAAACATCACGGGATGGTGCGCATTGTATGGGTGTGTTACATTACATTCACTAGTAGGAGTGAGAAAAACATCACGGGGTGGTGCGCATTGTATGGGTGTGTGTTACATTAGATTCACTAGTAGGAGTGAGAAAAACATCACGGGGTGGTGCGCATTGTATGGGTGTGTGTTACATTAGATTCACTAGTAGGAGTGAGAAAAACATCGCGGGGTGGTGCGCATTGTATGGGTGTGTGTTACATTAGATTAACTAGTAGGAGTGAGAAAAACATCGCGGGGTGGTGCGCATTGTATGGGTGTGTGTTACATTACATTCACTAGTAGGAGTGAGAAAAACATCGCGGGGTGGTGCGCATTGTATGGGTGTGTGTTACATTACATTCACGAGTAGGAGTGAGAAAAACATCGCGGGGTGGTGCGCATTGTATGGGTGTGTGTTACATTACATTCACTAGTAGGAGTGAGAAAAACATCACGGGGTGGTGCGCATTGTATGGGTGTGTGTTACACTACATTCACTAGTAGCAGTGAGAAAAACATCACGGGGTGGTGCGCATTGTATGGGTGTGTGTTACACTGCATTCACTAGTAGGAGTGAGAAAAACAACACGGGGTGGTGCGCATTGTATGGGTGTGTGTTACATTGCATTCACTAGTAGCAGTGAGAAAAACATCACGGGGTGGTGCGCATTGTATGGGTGTGTGTTACATTGCATTCACTAGTAGGAGTGAGAAAAACATCACGGGGTGGTGCGCATTGTATGGGTGTGTGTTACATTACATTCACTAGTAGGAGTGAGAAAAACATCACGGGGTGGTGCGCATTGTATGGGTGTGTGTTACATTACATTCACTAGTAGGAGTGAGAAAAACATCACGGGGTGGTGCGCATTGTATGGGTGTGTGTTACATTACATTCACTAGTAGGAGTGAGAAAAACATCACGGGGTGGTGCGCATTGTATGGGTGTGTGTTACATTACATTCACTAGTAGGAGTGAGAAAAACATCACGGGGTGGTGCGCATTGTATGGGTGTGTGTTACATTACATTCACTAGTAGGAGTGAGAAAAACATCACGGGGTGGTGCGCATTGTATGGGTGTGTGTTACATTACATTCACTAGTAGGAGTGAGAAAAACATCACGGGGTGGTGCGCATTGTATGGGTGTGTGTTACATTACATTCACTAGTAGGAGTGAGAAAAACATCACGGGGTGGTGCGCATTGTATGGGTGTGTGTTACATTGCATTCACTAGTAGGAGTGAGAAAAACATCACGGGGTGGTGCGCATTGTATGGGTGTGTGTTACATTACATTCACTAGTAGGAGTGAGAAAAACATCACGGGGTGGTGCGCATTGTATGGGTGTGTGTTACATTGCATTCCCTAGTAGCAGTGAGAAAAACATCACGGGGTGGTGCGCATTGTATGGGTGTGTGTTACATTACATTCACTAGTAGGAGTGAGAAAAACATCACGGGGTGGTGCGCATTGTATGGGTGTGTGTTACATTACATTCACTAGTAGGAGTGAGAAAAACATCACGGGGTGGTGCGCATTGTATGGGTGTGTGTTACATGAGATTCACTAGTAGGAGTGAGAAAAACATCACGGGGTGGTGCGCAATGTATGGGTGTGTGTTACATGAGATTCACTAGTAGGAGTGAGAAAAACATCACGGGGTGGTGCGCATTGTATGGGTGTGTGTTACATGAGATTCACTAGTAGGAGTGAGAAAAACATCACGGGGTGGTGCGCATTGTATGGGTGTGTGTTACATTAGATTCACTAGTAGGAGTGAGAAAAACATCACGGGGTGGTGCGCACTGTATGGGTGTGTGTTACATTACATTCACTAGTAGGAGTGAGAAAAACATCACGGGGTGGTGCGCATTGTATGGGTGTGTGTTACATTACATTCACTAGTAGGAGTGAGAAAAACATCACGGGGTGGTGCGCATTGTATGGGTGTGTGTTACATTACATTCACTAGTAGGAGTGAGAAAAACATCACGGGGTGGTGCGCATTGTATGGGTGTGTGTTACATTACATTCACTAGTAGGAGTGAGAAAAACATCATGGGCTGGTGCGCATTGTATGGGTGTGTGTTACATTGCATTCACTAGTAGGAGTGAGAAAAACATCACGGGGTGGTGCGCATTGTATGGGTGTGTGTTACATTACATTCACTAGTAGGAGTGAGAAAAACATCACGGGGTGGTGCGCATTGTATGGGTGTGTGTTACATTGCATTCCCTAGTAGCAGTGAGAAAAACATCACGGGGTGGTGCGCATTGTATGGGTGTGTGTTACAATGCATTCACTAGTAGGAGTGAGAAAAACATCACGGGGTGGTGCGCATTGTATGGGTGTGTGTTACATTACATTCACTAGTAGGAGTGAGAAAAACATCACGGGGTGGTGCGCATTGTATGGGTGTGTGTTACATGAGATTCACCAGTAGGAGTGAGAAAAACATCACGGGGTGGTGCGCATTGTATGGGTGTGTGTTACATTAGATTCACTAGTAGGAGTGAGAAAAACATCACGGGGTGGTGCGCATTGTAAGGGTGTGTGTTACATTACATTCACTAGTAGGAGTGAGAAAAACATCACGGGGTGGTGCGCATTGTATGGGTGTGTGTTACATTACATTCACTAGTAGGAGTGAGAAAAACATCACGGGGTGGTGCGCATTGTATGGGTGTGTGTTACATTACATTCACTAGTAGGAGTGAGAAAAATATCACGGGGTGGTGCGCATTGTATGGGTGTGTTACATTACATTCACTAGTAGCAGTGAGAAAAACATCACGGGGTGGTGCGCATTGTATGGGTGTGTGTTACATTAGATTCACTAGTAGGAGTGAGAAAAACATAACGGGGTGGTGCGCATTGTATGGGTGTGTGTTACAATAGATTCACTAGTAGGAGTGAGAAAAACATCATGGGGTGGTGCGCATTGTATGGGTGTGTGTTACATTACATTCACTAGTAGGAGTGAGAAAAACATCGCAGGGTGGTGCGCATTGTATGGGTGTGTGTTACATTACATTCACTAGTAGGAGTGAGAAAAACATCGCGGGGTGGTCCGCATTGTATGGGTGTGTGTTACATTACATTCACGAGTAGGAGTGAGAAAAACATCGCGGGGTGGTGCGCATTGTATGGGTGTGTGTTACATTACATTCACTAGTAGGAGTGAGAAAAACATCGAGGGGTGGTGCGCATTGTATGGGTGTGTGTTACATTACATTCACTAGTAGGAGTGAGAAAAACATCGCGGGGTGGTGCGCATTGTATGGGTGTGTGTTACATTACATTCACTAGTAGGAGTGAGAAAAACATCACGGGGTGGTGCGCATTGTATGGGTGTATGTTACATTACATTCACTAGTAGGAGTGAGAAAAACATCACGGGGTGGTGCACATTGTATGGGTGTGTGTTACATTAGATTCACTAGTAGGAGTGAGAAAAACATCACGGGGTGCTGCGCATTGTATGGGTGTGTGTTACATTAGATTCACTAGTAGGAGTGAGAAAAACATCACGGGGTGTTGCGCATTGTAAGGGTGTGTGTTACATTACATTCACTAGTAGGAGTGAGAAAAACATCACGGGGTGGTGCGCATTGTATGGGTGTATGTTACATTACATTCACTAGTAGGAGTGAGAAAAACATCACGGGGTGGTGCGCATTGTATGGGTGTGTGTTACATTACATTCACTAGTAGGAGTGAGAAAAACATCACGGAGTGGTGCGCATTGTATGGGTGTGTTACATTACATTCACTACTAGCAGTGAGAAAAACATCACGGGGTGGGGCGCATTGTATGGGTGTGTGTTACATTAGATTCACTAGTAGGAGTGAGAAAAACATCACGGGGTGGTGCGCATTGTATGGGTGTGTGTTACATTAGATTCTCTAGTAGGAGTGAGAAAAACATCACGGGGTGGTGCGCATTGTATGGGTGTGTGTTACATTACATTCACTAGTAGGAGTGAGAAAAACATTGCGGGGTGGTGCGCATTGTATGGGTGTGTGTTACATTACATTCACTAGTAGGAGTGAGAAAAACATCGCGGGGTGGTGCGCATTCTATGGGTGTGTGTTACATTACATTCACGAGTAGGAGTGAGAAAAACATCGCGGGGTGGTGCGCATTGTATGGGTGTGTGTTACATTACATTCACTAGTAGGAGTGAGAAAATCATCACGGGGTGGTGCGCATTGTATGGGTGTGTGTTACACTACATTCACTAGTAGCAGTGAGAAAAACATCACGGGGTGGTGCGCATTGTATGGGTGTGTGTTACATTGCATTCACTAGTAGGAGTGAGAAAAACAACACGGGGTGGTGCGCATTGTATGGGTGTGTGTTACATTGCATTCACTAGTAGCAGTGAGAAAAACATGACGGGGTGGTGCGCATTGTATGGGTGTGTGTTACATTGCATTCACTAGTAGGAGTGAGAAAAACAACACGTGGTGGTGCGCATTGTATGGGTGTGTGTTACATTACATTCACTAGTAGGAGTGAGAAAAACATCACGGGGTGGTGCGCATTGTATGGGTGTGTGTTACATTACATTCACTAGTAGGAGTGAGAAAAACATCACGGGGTGGTGCGCATTGTATGGGTGTGTGTTACATTACATTCACTAGTAGGAGTGAGAAAAATATCACGGGGTGGTGCGCATTGTATGGGTGTGTGTTACATTAGATTCACTAGTAGGAGTGAGAAAAACATCACGGGGTGGTGCGCATTGTATGGGTGTGTGTTACATTACATTCACTAATAGGAGTGAGAAAAACATCACGGGGTGGTGCGCATTGTATGGGTGTGTGTTACATTACATTCACTAGTAGGAGTGAGAAAAACATCACGGGGTGGTGCGCATTGTATGGGTGTGTGTTACATTACATTCACTAGTAGGAGTGAGAAAAACATCACGGGGTGGCGCGCATTGTATGGGTGTGTGTTACATTGCATTCACTAGTAGGAGTGAGAAAAACATCACGGGGTGGTGCGCATTGTATGGGTGTGTGTTACATTACATTCACTAGTAGGAGTGAGAAAAACATCACGGGGTGGTGCGCATTGTATGGGTGTGTGTTACATTGCATTCCCTAGTAGCAGTGAGAAAAACATCACGGGGTGGTGCGCATTGTATGGGTGTGTGTTACATTACATTCACTAGTAGGAGTGAGAAAAACATCACGGGGTGGTGCGCATTGTATGGGTGTGTGTTACATTAGATTCACTAGTAGGAGTGAGAAAAACATCACGGGGTGGTGCGCATTGTATGGGTGTGTGTTAAATGAGATTCACTAGTAGGAGTGAGAAAAACATCACGGGGTGGTGCGCATTGTATGGGTGTGTGTTACATTAGATTCACTAGTAGGAGTGAGAAAAACATCACGGGGTGGTGCGCATTGTATGGGTGTGTGTTACATTACATTCACTAGTAGGAGTGAGAAAAACATCACGGGGTGGTGCGCATTGTATGGGTGTGTGTTACATTACATTCACTAGTAGGAGTGAGAAAAACATCACGGGGTGGTGCGCATTGTATGGGTGTGTGTTACATTACATTCACTAGTAGGAGTGAGAAAAATATCACGGGGTGGTGCGCATTGTATGGGTGTGTTACATTACATTCACTAGTAGCAGTGAGAAAAACATCACGGGGTGGTGCGCATTGTATGGGTGTGTGTTACATTAGATTCACTAGTAGGAGTGAGAAAAACATCACGGGGTGGTGCGCATTGTATGGGTGTGTGTTACATTAGATTCACTAGTAGGAGTGAGAAAAACTTCGAGGGGTGGTGCGCATTGTATGGGTGTGTGTTACATTACATTCACTAGTAGGAGTGAGAAAAACATCGCGGGGTGGTGCGCATTGTATGGGTGTGTGTTACATTACATTCACTAGTAGGAGTGAGAAAAACATCGCGGGGTGGTGCGCATTGTATGGGTGTGTGTTACATTACATTCACTAGTAGGAGTGAGAAAAACATCGCGGGGTGGTCCGCATTGTATGGGTGTGTGTTACATTACATTCACGAGTAGGAGTGAGAAAAACATCGCGGGGTGGTGCGCATTGTATGGGTGTGTGTTACATTGCATTCACTAGTAGGAGTGAGAAAAACTTCGAGGGGTGGTGCGCATTGTATGGGTGTGTGTTACATTACATTCACTAGTAGGAGTGAGAAAAACATCGCGGGGTGGTGCGCATTGTATGGGTGTGTGTTACATTACATTCACTAGTAGGAGTGAGAAAAACATCGCGGGGTGGTGCGCATTGTATGAGTGTGTGTTACATTACATTCACTAGAAGGAGTGAGAAAAACATCGCGGGGTGGTGCGCATTGTATGGGTGTGGGTTACATTACATTCACTAGTAGGAGTGAGAAAAACATCACGGGGTGGTGCGCATTGTATGGGTGTGTGTTACATTACATTCACTAGTAGGAGTGAGAAAAACATCACGGTGTCGTGCGCATTGTATGGGTGTGTGTTACATTACATTCACTAGTAGGAGTGAGAAAAACATCACGGGGTGGTGCGCATTGTATGGGTATGTGTTACATTACATTCACTAGTAGGAGTGAGAAAAACATCACGGTGTCGTGCGCATTGTATGGGTGTGTGTTACATTACATTCACTAGTAGGAGTGAGACAAACATCGCGGGGTGGTGCGCATTTTATGGGTGTGTGTTACATTAGATTCACTAGCAGGAGTGAGAAAAACATCACGGGGTGGTGCGCATTGTATGGGTGTGTGTTACATTACATTCACTAGTAGGAGTGAGAAAAACATCACGGGGTGTTGCGCATTGTATGGGTGTGTGTAACATTACATTCACTAGTAGGAGTCAGAAAAACATCACGGGGAGTTGCGCATTGTATGGGGGTGTGTTACATTACATTCACTAATAGGAGTGAGAAAAACATCACGGGGTGGTGCCCATTGTATGGGTGTGTGTTACATTACATTCATTAGTAGGAGTGAGAAAAATATCACGGGGTGGTGTGAATCGGAGGGTCTGAATTAGGATAGGCAGTGATTGGCAATGTAGGATGGAGAAAAACACCGCGGGGTGGTCAGCATGGGGAGGTCAGGGAACATGCAGTGGCAATGTAAGATAGGTTTCTGAAAAACATCGCGGGGTGGTGCGTATTGTATGGGTGTGTGTTACATTAGATTCACTAGTAGGAGTGAGAAAAACATCACGGGGTGGTGCGCATTGTATGGGTGTGTGTTACATTAGATTCACTAGTAGGAGTGAGAAAAACATCACGGGGTGGTGCGCATTGTATGGGTGTGTGTTACATTACATTCACTAGTAGGAGTGAGAAAAACATCGCGGGGTGGTGCGCATTGTATGGGTGTGTGTTACATTACATTCACTAGTAGGAGTGAGAAAAACATCGCGGGGTGGTCCGCATTGTATGGGTGTGTGTTACATTACATTCACGAGTAGGAGTGAGAAAAACATCGCGGGGTGGTGCGCATTGTATGGGTGTGTGTTACATTACATTCACTAGTAGGAGTGAGAAAAACTTCGAGGGGTGGTGCGCATTGTATGGGTGTGTGTTACATTACATTCACTAGTAGGAGTGAGAAAAACATCGCGGGGTGGTGCGCATTGTATGGGTGTGTGTTACATTACATTCACTAGTAGGAGTGAGAAAAACATCGCGGGGTGGTGCGCATTGTATGAGTGTGTGTTACATTACATTCACTAGAAGGAGTGAGAAAAACATCGCGGGGTGGTGCGCATTGTATGGGTGTGGGTTACATTACATTCACTAGTAGGAGTGAGAAAAACATCACGGGGTGGTGCGCATTGTATGGGTGTGTGTTACATTACATTCACTAGTAGGAGTGAGAAAAACATCACGGTGTCGTGCGCATTGTATGGGTGTGTGTTACATTACATTCACTAGTAGGAGTGAGAAAAACATCACGGGGTGGTGCGCATTGTATGGGTATGTGTTACATTACATTCACTAGTAGGAGTGAGAAAAACATCACGGTGTCGTGCGCATTGTATGGGTGTGTGTTACATTACATTCACTAGTAGGAGTGAGACAAACATCGCGGGGTGGTGCGCATTTTATGGGTGTGTGTTACATTAGATTCACTAGCAGGAGTGAGAAAAACATCACGGGGTGGTGCGCATTGTATGGGTGTGTGTTACATTACATTCACTAGTAGGAGTGAGAAAAACATCACGGGGTGTTGCGCATTGTATGGGTGTGTGTAACATTACATTCACTAGTAGGAGTCAGAAAAACATCACGGGGAGTTGCGCATTGTATGGGGGTGTGTTACATTACATTCACTAATAGGAGTGAGAAAAACATCACGGGGTGGTGCCCATTGTATGGGTGTGTGTTACATTACATTCATTAGTAGGAGTGAGAAAAATATCACGGGGTGGTGTGAATCGGAGGGTCTGAATTAGGATAGGCAGTGATTGGCAATGTAGGATGGAGAAAAACACCGCGGGGTGGTCAGCATGGGGAGGTCAGGGAACATGCAGTGGCAATGTAAGATAGGTTTCTGAAAAACATCGCGGGGTGGTGCGTATTGTATGGGTGTGTGTTACATTAGATTCACTAGTAGGAGTGAGAAAAACATCACGGGGTGGTGCGCATTGTATGGGTGTGTGTTACATTAGATTCACTAGTAGGAGTGAGAAAAACATCACGGGGTGGTGCGCATTGTATGGGTGTGTGTTACATTACATTCACTAGTAGGAGTGAGAAAAACATCGCGGGGTGGTGCGCATTGTATGGGTGTGTGTTACATTACATTCACTAGTAGGAGTGAGAAAAACATCGCGGGGTGGTCCGCATTGTATGGGTGTGTGTTACATTACATTCACGAGTAGGAGTGAGAAAAACATCGCGGGGTGGTGCGCATTGTATGGGTGTGTGTTACATTACATTCACTAGTAGGAGTGAGAAAAACTTCGAGGTGTGGTGCGCATTGTATGGGTGTGTGTTACATTACATTCACTAGTAGGAGTGAGAAAAACATCGCGGGGTGGTGCGCATTGTATGGGTGTGTGTTACATTACATTCACTAGTAGGAGTGAGAAAAACATCGCGGGGTGGTGCGCATTGTATGGGTGTGTGTTACATTACATTCACTAGAAGGAGTGAGAAAAACATCGCGGGGTGGTGCGCATTGTATGGGTGTGTGTTACATTACATTCACTAGTAGGAGTGAGAAAAACATCACGGGGTGGTGCGCATTGTATGGGTGTGTGTTACATTACATTCACTAGTAGGAGTGAGAAAAACATCACGGTGTCGTGCGCATTGTATGGGTGTGTGTTACATTACATTCACTAGTAGGAGTGAGAAAAACATCACGGGGTGGTGCGCATTGTATGGGTATGTGTTACATTACATTCACTAGTAGGAGTGAGAAAAACATCACGGTATCGTGCGCATTGTATGGGTGTGTGTTACATTACATTCACTAGTAGGAGTGAGAAAAACATCGCGGGGTGGTGCGCATTTTATGGGTGTGTGTTACATTAGATTCACTAGCAGGAGTGAGAAAAACATCACGGGGTGGTGCGCATTGTATGGGTGTGTGTTACATTACATTCACTAGTAGGAGTGAGAAAAACATCACGGGGTGTTGCGCATTGTATGGGTGTGTGTAACATTACATTCACTAGTAGGAGTCAGAAAAACATCACGGGGAGTTGCGCATTGTATGGGGGTGTGTTACATTACATTCACTAGTAGGAGTGAGAAAAACATCACGGGGTGGTGCCCATTGTATGGGTGTGTGTTACATTACATTCATTAGTAGGAGTGAGAAAAATATCACGGGGTGGTGTGAATCGGAGGGTCTGAATTAGGATAGGCAGTGATTGGCAATGTAGGATGGAGAAAAACACCGCGGGGTGGTCAGCATGGGGAGGTCAGGGAACATGCAGTGGCAATGTAAGATAGGTTTCTGAAAAACATCGCGGGGTGGTGCGTATTGTATGGGTGTGTGTTACATTAGATTCACTAATAGGAGTGAGAAAAACATCACGGGGTGGTGCGCATTGTATGGGTGTGTGTTACATTACATTCACTAGTAGGAGTGAGAAAAACATCACGGGGTGGTGCGCATTGTATGGGTGTGTGTTACATTACATTCACTAATAGGAGTGAGAAAAACATCACGGGGTGGTGCGCACTGTATGGGTGTGTGTTACATTACATTCACTAGTAGGAGTGAGAAAAACATCGCGGGGTGGTGCGCATTGTATGGGTGTGTGTTACATTACATTCACTAGTAGGAGTGAGAAAAACATCACGGGGTGGTGCGCATTGTATGGGTGTGTGTCACATTACATTCACTAGTAGTAGTGAGAAAAACATCACGGGGTGGTGCGCATTGTACGGGTGTGTGTCACATTACATTCACTAATAGGAGTGAGAAAAACATCACGGGGTGGTGCGCATTGTATGGGTGTGTGTCACATTACATTCACAAGTAGGAGTGAGAAAAACATCACGGGGTGGTGGGCATTGTATGGGTGTGTGTCACATTATATTCACTAGTAAGAGTGAGAAAAACATCACGGGGTGGTGCGCATTTTACGGGTGTGTGTCACATTACATTCACTAATAGGAGTGAGAAAAACATCACGGGGTGGTACTCATTGTATGGGTGTGTGTTACATTACATTCACTAGTAGGAGTGAGAAAAACATCACGGGGTGGTGCGCATTGTACGGGTGTGTGTCACATTACATTCACTAGTAGGAGTGAGAAAAACATCACGCGGTGCTGCGCATTGTACGGGTGTGTGTCACATTACATTCACTAGTAGGAGTGAGAAAAACATCACGGGGTGGTTCGCATTGTACGGGTGTGTGTTACATTACATTCACTAGTAGGAGTGAGAAAAACATCACGGGGTGGTGCGCATTGTATGGGTGTGTGTCACATTACATTCACTAGTAGGAGTGAGAAAAACATCACGGGGTGGTGCGCATTGTACGGGTGTGTGTCACATTACATTCACTAGTAAGAGTGAGAAAAACATCACGGGGTGGTGCGCATTGTACGGGTGTGTGTTACATTACATTCACTAGTAGGAGTGAGAAAAACATCACGGGGTGGTGCGCATTGTATGGGTATGTGTTACATTACATTCACTAGTAGGAGTGAGAAAAACATCACGGTGTCGTGCGCATTGTATGGGTGTGTGTTACATTACATTCACTAGTAGGAGTGAGACAAACATCGCGGGGTGGTGCGCATTTTATGGGTGTGTGTTACATTAGATTCACTAGCAGGAGTGAGAAAAACATCACGGGGTGGTGCGCATTGTATGGGTGTGTGTTACATTACATTCACTAGTAGGAGTGAGAAAAACATCACGGGGTGTTGCGCATTGTATGGGTGTGTGTAACATTACATTCACTAGTAGGAGTCAGAAAAACATCACGGGGAGTTGCGCATTGTATGGGGGTGTGTTACATTACATTCACTAATAGGAGTGAGAAAAACATCACGGGGTGGTGCCCATTGTATGGGTGTGTGTTACATTACATTCATTAGTAGGAGTGAGAAAAATATCACGGGGTGGTGTGAATCGGAGGGTCTGAATTAGGATAGGCAGTGATTGGCAATGTAGGATGGAGAAAATCACCGCGGGGTGGTCAGCATGGGGAGGTCAGGGAACATGCAGTGGCAATGTAAGATAGGTTTCTGAAAAACATCGCGGGGTGGTGCGTATTGTATGGGTGTGTGTTACATTACATTCACTAGTAGGAGTGAGAAAAACATCGCGGGGTGGTGCGCATTGTATGGGTGTGTGTTACATTACATTCACTAGTAGGAGTGAGAAAAACATCGCGGGGTGGTCCGCATTGTATGGGTGTGTGTTACATTACATTCACGAGTAGGAGTGAGAAAAACATCGCGGGGTGGTGCGCATTGTATGGGTGTGTGTTACATTACATTCACTAGTAGGAGTGAGAAAAACTTCGAGGGGTGGTGCGCATTGTATGGGTGTGTGTTACATTACATTCACTAGTAGGAGTGAGAAAAACATCGCGGGGTGGTGCGCATTGTATGGGTGTGTGTTACATTACATTCACTAGTAGGAGTGAGAAAAACATCGCGGGGTGGTGCGCATTGTATGGGTGTGTGTTACATTACATTCACTAGAAGGAGTGAGAAAAACATCGCGGGGTGGTGCGCATTGTATGGGTGTGTGTTACATTACATTCACTAGTAGGAGTGAGAAAAACATCACGGGGTGGTGCGCATTGTATGGGTGTGTGTTACATTACATTCACTAGTAGGAGTGAGAAAAACATCACGGTGTCGTGCGCATTGTATGGGTGTGTGTTACATTACATTGACTAGTAGGAGTGAGAAAAACATCACGGGGTGGTGCGCATTGTATGGGTATGTGTTACATTACATTCACTAGTAGGAGTGAGAAAAACATCACGGTGTCGTGCGCATTGTATGGGTGTGTGTTACATTACATTCACTAGTAGGAGTGAGAAAAACATCGCGGGGTGGTGCGCATTTTATGGGTGTGTGTTACATTAGATTCACTAGCAGGAGTGAGAAAAACATCACGGGGTGGTGCGCATTGTATGGGTGTGTGTTACATTACATTCACTAGTAGGAGTGAGAAAAACATCACGGGGTGTTGCGCATTGTATGGGTGTGTGTAACATTACATTCACTAGTAGGAGTCAGAAAAACATCACGGGGAGTTGCGCATTGTATGGGGGTGTGTTACATTACATTCACTAGTAGGAGTGAGAAAAACATCACGGGGTGGTGCCCATTGTATGGGTGTGTGTTACATTACATTCATTAGTAGGAGTGAGAAAAATATCACGGGGTGGTGTGAATCGGAGGGTCTGAATTAGGATAGGCAGTGATTGGCAATGTAGGATGGAGAAAAACACCGCGGGGTGGTCAGCATGGGGAGGTCAGGGAACATGCAGTGGCAATGTAAGATAGGTTTCTGAAAAACATCGCGGGGTGGTGCGTATTGTATGGGTGTGTGTTACATTAGATTCACTAATAGGAGTGAGAAAAACATCACGGGGTGGTGCGCATTGTATGGGTGTGTGTTACATTACATTCACTAGTAGGAGTGAGAAAAACATCACGGGGTGGTGCGCATTGTATGGGTGTGTGTTACATTACATTCACTAATAGGAGTGAGAAAAACATCACGGGGTGGTGCGCATTGTATGGGTGTGTGTTACATTACATTCACTAGTAGGAGTGAGAAAAACATCGCGGGGTGGTGCGCATTGTATGGGTGTGTGTTACATTACATTCACTAGTAGGAGTGAGAAAAACATCACGGGGTGGTGCGCATTGTATGGGTGTGTGTCACATTACATTCACTAGTAGTAGTGAGAAAAACATCACGGGGTGGTGCGCATTGTACGGGTGTGTGTCACATTACATTCACTAGTAGGAGTGAGAAAAACATCACGGGGTGGTGCGCATTGTACGGGTGTGTGTCACATTACATTCACAAGTAGGAGTGAGAAAAACATCACGGGGTGGTGGGCATTGTATGGGTGTGTGTCACATTACATTCACTAGTAAGAGTGAGAAAAACATCACGGGGTGGTGCGCATTGTACGGGTGTGTGTCACATTACATTCACTAATAGGAGTGAGAAAAACATCACGGGGTGGTACTCATTGTATGGGTGTGTGTTACATTACATTCACTAGTAGGAGTGAGAAAAACATCACGGGGTGGTGCGCATTGTACGGGTGTGTGTCACATTACATTCACTAGTAGGAGTGAGAAAAACATCACGCGGTGCTGCGCATTGTACGGGTGTGTGTCACTTTACATTCACTAGTAGGAGTGAGAAAAACATCACGGGGTGGTTCGCATTGTACGGGTGTGTGTTACATTACATTCACTAGTAGGTGTGAGAAAAACATCACGGGGTGGTGCGCATTGTATGGGTGTGTGTCACATTACATTCACTAGTAGGAGTGAGAAAAACATCACGGGGTGGTGCGCATTGTACGGGTGTGTGTCACATTACATTCACTAGTAGGAGTGAGAAAAACATCACGGGGTGGTGCGCATTGTACGGGTGTGTGTTACATTACATTCACAAGTAGGAGTGACAAAAACATCGCTGGGTGGTGCGCATTGTATGGGTATGTGTTACATTACATTCACTACTAGGAGTGAGAAAAACATCACGGGGTGGTGCGCATTGTATGGGTGTGTGTTACATTACATTCACTAGTAGGAGTGAGAAAAGCATCACGGGGTGGTGCGCATTGTATGGTTGTGTGTTACATTACATTCACTAGTAGGAGTGAGAAAAACATCACGGTGTCGTGCGCATTGTATGGGTGTGTGTTACATTACATTCACTAGTAGGAGTGAGAAAAACATCACGGGGTGGTGCGCATTGTATGGGTGTGTGTTACATTAGATTCACTACTAGGAGTGAGAAAAACATCACGGGGTGGTGCACATTGTATGGGTGTGTGTCACATTACATTCACTAGTAGGAGTGAGAAAAACATCACGGGGTGGTGCGCATTGTATGGGTGTGTGTCACATTACATTCACTAGTAGGAGTGAGAAAAACATCACGGTGTCGTGTGCATTGTATGGGTGTGTGTCACATTACATTCACTAGTACGAGTGAGAAAAACATCACGGGGTGGTGCGCATTGTATGGGTGTGTGTCACATTACATTCACTAGTAGGAGTGAGAAAAACATCACGGGGTGGTGCGCATTGTATGGGTGTGTGTCACATTACATTCACAAGTAGGAGTGAGAAAAACATCGCGGGGTGGTGCGCATTGTATGGGTGTGTGTTACATTACATTCACTAGTAGGAGTGAGAAAAACATCGCGGGGTGGTGCGCATTGTATGGGTGTGTGTTACATTACATTCACTAGTAGGAGTGAGAAAAACATCACGGGGTGGTGCGCATTGTATGGGTGTGTGTTACATTACATTCACTAGTAGGAGTGAGAAAAACATCACGGTGTCGTGCGCATTGTATGGGTGTGTGTTACATTACATTCACTAGTAGGAGTGAGAAAAACATCACGGGGTGGTGCGCATTGTATGGGTGTATGTTACATTACATTCACTAGTAGGAGTGAGAAAAACATCACGGTGTCGTGCGCATTGTATGGGTGTGTGTTACATTACATTCACTAGTAGGAGTGAGAAAAACATCGCGGGGTGGAGCGCATTGTATGGGTGTGTGTTACATTACATTCACTAGTAGGAGTGAGAAAAACATCGCGGGGTGGTGCGCATTTTATGGGTGTGTGTTACATTACATTCACTAGTAGGAGTGAGAAAAACATCACGGTGTGGTGCGCATTGTATGGGTGTGTGTTACATTACATTCACTAGTAGGAGTGAGAAAAACATCACGGGGTGTTGCGCATTGTATGGGTGTGTGTTACATTACATTCACTAGTAGGAGTCAGAAAAACATCACGGGGAGGTGCGCATTGTATGGGTGTGTGTTACATTACATTCACTAGTAGGAGGGAGAAAAACATCACGGGGTGGTGCGCATTGTATGGGTGTGTGTTACATTACATTCACTAGTAGGAGTGAGAAAAACATCACGGGGTGGTGTGAATCGGACTGTCTGAATTAGGATAGGCAGTGATTGGCAATGTAGGATGGAGAAAAACACCGCGGGGTGGTCTGCATGGGGAGGTCAGGGAACATGCAGTGGCAATGTAGGATAGGTTTCTGAAAAACATCGCGGGGTGGTGCGTATTGTATGGGTGTGTGTTACATTAGATTCACTAGTAGGAGTGAGAGAAACATCACGGGGTTGTGCGCATTGTATGGGTGTGTGTTACATTACATTCACTAGTAGGAGTGAGAAAAACATCAAGTTGTGGTGCGCATTGTATGGGTGTGTGTTACATTACATTCACTAGTAGGAGTGAGAAAAACATCGCGGGGTGGTGCGCATTGTATGGGTGTGTGTTATATTACATTCACTAGTAGGAGTGAGAAAAACATCGCGGGGTTGTGCGCATTGTATGGGTGTGTGTTACATTACATTCACTAGTAGGAGTGAGAAAAACATCGCGGGGTGGTGCGCATTGTATGGGTGTGTGTTACATTACATTCACTAGTAGGAGTGAGAAAAACTTTACTGGGTGGTGCGCATTGTATGGGTGTGTGTTACATTACATTCACTAGTAGGAGTGAGAAAAACATCACGGTGTGGTGTGAATCGGAGTGTCTGAATTAGGATAGGCAGTGATTGGCAATGTAGGATGGAGAAAAACACCGCAGGGTGGTCTGCATGGGGAGGTCAGGGAACATGCAGTGGCAATGTAGGATAGGTTTCTGAAAAACATCGCGGGTTGGTGCGTATTGTATGGGTGTGTGTTACATTAGATTCACTAATAGGAGTGAGAAAAACATCACTGGGTGGTGCGCATTGTATGGGTGTGTGTTACATTACATTCACTAGTAGGAGTGAGAAAAACATCGCGGGGTGGTGCGCATTGTATGGGTGTGTGTTACATTACATTCACTAGTAGAAGTGAGAAAAACATCACGGGGTGGTGCGCATTGTATGGGTGTGTGTCACATTACATTCACTAGTAGGAGTGAGAAAAACATCACGCGGTGCTGCGCATTGTACGGGTGTGTGTCACATTACATTCACTAGTAGGAGTGAGAAAAACATCACGGGGTGGTTCGCATTGTACGGGTGTGTGTTACATTACATTCACTAGTAGGAGTGAGAAAAACATCACGGGGTGGTGCGCATTGTATGGGTGTGTGTCACATTACATTCACTAGTAGGAGTGAGAAAAACATCACGGGGTGGTGCGCATTGTACGGGTGTGTGTCACATTACATTCACTAGTAGGAGTGAGAAAAACATCACGGGGTGGTGCGCATTGTACGGGTGTGTGTTACATTACATTCACAAGTAGGAGTGACAAAAACATCGCTGGGTGGTGCGCATTGTATGGGTATGTGTTACATTACATTCACTACTAGGAGTGAGAAAAACATCACGGGGTGGTGCGCATTGTATGGGTGTGTGTTACATTACATTCACTAGTAGGAGTGAGAAAAGCATCACGGGGTGGTGCGCATTGTATGGTTGTGTGTGACATTACATTCACTAGTAGGAGTGAGAAAAACATCACGGTGTCGTGCGCATTGTATGGGTGTGTGTTACATTACATTCACTAGTAGGAGTGAGAAAAACATCACGGGGTGGTGCGCATTGTATGGGTGTGTGTTACATTAGATTCACTACTAGGAGTGAGAAAAACATCACGGGGTGGTGCACATTGTATGGGTGTGTGTCACATTACATTCACTAGTAGGAGTGAGAAAAACATCACGGGGTGGTGCGCATTGTATGGGTGTGTGTCACATTACATTCACTAGTAGGAGTGAGAAAAACATCACGGTGTCGTGCGCATTGTATGGGTGTGTGTCACATTACATTCACTAGTACGAGTGAGAAAAACATCACGGGGTGGTGCGCATTGTATGGGTGTGTGTCACATTACATTCACTAGTAGGAGTGAGAAAAACATCACGGGGTGGTGCGCATTGTATGGGTGTGTGTCACATTACATTCACTAGTAGGAGTGAGAAAAACATCGCGGGGTGGTGCGCATTGTATGGGTGTGTGTTACATTACATTCACTAGTAGGAGTGAGAAAAACATCGCGGGGTGGTGCGCATTGTATGGGTGTGTGTTACATTACATTCACTAGTAGGAGTGAGAAAAACATCACGGGGTGGTGCGCATTGTATGGGTGTGTGTTACATTACATTCACTAGTAGGAGTGAGAAAAACATCACGGGGTGGTGCGCATTGTATGGGTGTGTGTTACATTACATTCACTAGTAGGAGTGAGAAAAACATCACGGGGTGGTGCGAATTGTATGGGTGTATGTTACATTACATTCACTAGTAGGAGTGAGAAAAACATCACGGTGTCGTGCGCATTGTATGGGTGTGTGTTACATTACATTCACTAGTAGGAGTGAGAAAAACATCGCGGGGTGGAGCGCATTGTATGGGTGTGTGTTACATTACATTCACTAGTAGGAGTGAGAAAAACATCGCCGGGTGGTGCGCATTTTATGGGTGTGTGTTACATTACATTCACTAGTAGGAGTGAGAAAAACATCACGGTGTGGTGCGCATTGTATGGGTGTGTGTTACATTACATTCACTAGTAGGAGTGAGAAAAACATCACGGGGTGTTGCGCATTGTATGGGTGTGTGTTACATTACATTCACTAGTAGGAGTCAGAAAAACATCACGGGGAGGTGCGCATTGTATGGGTGTGTGTTACATTACATTCACTAGTAGGAGGGAGAAAAACATCACGGGGTGGTGCGCATTGTATGGGTGTGTGTTACATTACATTCACTAGTAGGAGTGAGAAAAACATCACGGGGTGGTGTGAATCGGACTGTCTGAATTAGGATAGGCAGTGATTGGCAATGTAGGATGGAGAAAAACACCGATGGGGTGGTCTGCATGGGGAGGTCAGGGAACATGCAGTGGCAATGTAGGATAGGTTTCGGAAAAACATCGCGGGGTGGTGCGTATTGTATGGGTGTGTGTTACATTAGATTCACTAGTAGGAGTGAGAGAAACATCACGGGGTTGTGCGCATTGTATGGGTGTGTGTTACATTACATTCACTAGTAGGAGTGAGAAAAACATCAAGTTGTGGTGCGCATTGTATGGGTGTGTGTTACATTACATTCACTAGTAGGAGTGAGAAAAACATCGCGGGGTGGTGCGCATTGTATGGGTGTGTGTTATATTACATTCACTAGTAGGAGTGAGAAAAACATCGCGGGGTTGTGCGCATTGTATGGGTGTGTGTTACATTACATTCACTAGTAGGAGTGAGAAAAACATCGCGGGGTGGTGCGCATTGTATGGGTGTGTGTTACATTACATTCACTAGTAGGAGTGAGAAAAACATTACTGGGTGGTGCGCATTGTATGGGTGTGTGTTACATTACATTCACTAGTAGGAGTGAGAAAAACATCACGGTGTGGTGTGAATCGGAGTGTCTGAATTAGGATAGGCAGTGATTGGCAATGTAGGATGGAGAAAAACACCGCAGGGTGGTCTGCATGGGGAGGTCAGGGAACATGCAGTGGCAATGTAGGATAGGTTTCTGAAAAACATCGCGGGGTGGTGCGTATTGTATGGGTGTGTGTTACATTAGATTCACTAATAGGAGTGAGAAAAACATCACTGGGTGGTGCGCATTGTATGGGTGTGTGTTACATTACATTCACTAGTAGGAGTGAGAAAAACATCGCGGGGTGGTGCGCATTGTATGGGTGTGTGTTACATTACATTCACTAGTAGAAGTGAGAAAAACATCACGGGGTGGTGCGCATTGTATGGGTGTGTGTTACATTACATTCACTAGTAGGAGTGAGAAAAACATCGCGGGGTGGTGCGCATTGTATGGGTGTGTGTTACATTACATTCACTAGTAGGAGTGAGAAAAACATCGCGGGGTGGTGCGCATTGTATGGGTGTGTGTTACAGTACATTCACAAGTAGGAGTGAGAAAAACATCGCGGGGTGGTGCGCATTGTATGGGTGTGTGTTACATTACATTCACTAGTAGGAGTGAGAAAAACATCGCGGGGTGGTGCGCATTGTATGGTTGTGTGTCACATTACATTCACTAGTAGGAGTGAGACAAACATCGCGGGGTGGTGCGCATTGTATGGGTGTGTGTCACATTACATTCACTAGTAGGAGTGAGAAAAACATCGCGGGGTGGTGCGCATTGTATGGGTGTGTGTCACATTACATTCACTAGTAGGAGTGAGAAAAACATCACGGTGTCGTGCGCATTGTATGGGTGTGTGTCACATTACATTCACTAGTAGGAGTGAGAAAAACATCACGGGGTGGTGCGCATTGTATGGGTGTGTGTCACATTACATTCACTAGTAGGAGTGAGAAAAACATCACGGGGTGGTGCGCATTGTATGGGTGTGTGTTACATTGCATTCACTAGTAGGAGTGAGAAAAACATCACGGGGTGGTGCGCATTGTATGGGTGTGTGTTACATTGCATTCCCTAGTAGCAGTGAGAAAAACATCACGGGGTGGTGCGCATTGTATGGGTGTGTGTTACATTACATTCACTAGTAGGAGTGAGAAAAACATCACGGGGTGGTGCGCATTGTATGGGTGTGTGTTACATTAGATTCACTAGTAGGAGTGAGAAAAACATCACGGGGTGGTGCGCATTGTATGGGTGTGTGTTAAATGAGATTCACTAGTAGGAGTGAGAAAAACATCACGGGGTGGTGCGCATTGTATGGGTGTGTGTTACATTACATTCACTAGTAGGAGTGAGAAAAACATCACGGGGTGGTGCGCATTGTATGGGTGTGTGTTACATTACATTCACTAGTAGGAGTGAGAAAAACATCACGGGGTGGTGCGCATTGTATGGGTGTGTGTTACATTACATTCACTAGTAGGAGTGAGAAAAATATCACGGGGTGGTGCGCATTGTATGGGTGTGTTACATTACATTCACTAGTAGCAGTGAGAAAAACATCACGTGGTGGTGCGCATTGTATGGGTGTGTGTTACATTAGATTCACTAGTAGGAGTGAGAAAAACATCACGGGGTGGTGCGCATTGTATGGGTGTGTGTTACATTAGATTCACTAGTAGGAGTGAGAAAAACATCACGGGGTGGTGCGCATTGTATGGGTGTGTGTTACATTACATTCACTAGTAGGAGTGAGAAAAACATCGCGGGGTGGTGCGCATTGTATGGGTGTGTGTTACATTACATTCACTAGTAGGAGTGAGAAAAACATGCCGGGGTGGTCCGCATTGTATGGGTGTGTGTTACATTACATTCACGAGTAGGAGTGAGAAAAACATCGCGGGGTGGTGCGCATTGTATGGGTGTGTGTTACATTACATTCACTAGTAGGAGTGAGAAAAACTTCGAGGGGTGGTGCGCATTGTATGGGTGTGTGTTACATTACATTCACTAGTAGGAGTGAGAAAAACATCGCGGGGTGGTGCGCATTGTATGGGTGTGTGTTACATTACATTCACTAGTAGGAGTGAGAAAAACATCGCGGGGTGGTTCGCATTGTATGGGTGTGTGTTACATTACATTCACTAGAAGGAGTGAGAAAAACATCGCGGGGTGGTGCGCATTGTATGGGTGTGTGTTACATTACATTCACAAGTAGGAGTGAGAAAAACATCGCGGGGTGGTGCGCATTGTATGGGTGTGTGTTACATTACATTCACTAGTAGGAGTGAGAAAAACATCGCGGGGTGGTGCGCATTGTATGGTTGTGTGTCACATTACATTCACTAGTAGGAGTGAGACAAACATCGCGGGGTGGTGCGCATTGTATGGGTGTGTGTCACATTACATTCACTAGTAGGAGTGAGAAAAACATCGCGGGGTGGTGCGCATTGTATGGGTGTGTGTCACATTACATTCACTAGTAGGAGTGAGAAAAACATCACGGTGTCGTGCGCATTGTATGGGTGTGTGTTACATTACATTCACTAGTAGGAGTGAGAAAAACATCACGGGGTGGTGCGCATTGTATGGGTATGTGTTACATTACATTCACTAGTAGGAGTGAGAAAAACATCACGGTGTCGTGCGCATTGTATGGGTGTGTGTTACATTACATTCACTAGTAGGAGTGAGAAAAACATCGCGGGGTGGTGCGCATTTTATGGGTGTGTGTTACATTAGATTCACTAGCAGGAGTGAGAAAAACATCACGGGGTGGTGCGCATTGTATGGGTGTGTGTTACATTACATTCACTAGTAGGAGTGAGAAAAACATCACGGGGTGTTGCGCATTGTATGGGTGTGTGTAACATTACATTCACTAGTAGGAGTCAGAAAAACATCACGGGGAGTTGCGCATTGTATGGGGGTGTGTTACATTACATTCACTAGTAGGAGTGAGAAAAACATCACGGGGTGGTGCCCATTGTATGGGTGTGTGTTACATTACATTCATTAGTAGGAGTGAGAAAAATATCACGGGGTGGTGTGAATCGGAGGGTCTGAATTAGGATAGGCATTGATTGGCAATGTAGGATGGAGGAAAACACCGCGGGGTGGTCAGCATGGGGAGGTCAGGGAACATGCAGTGGCAATGTAAGATAGGTTTCTGAAAAACATCGCGGGGTGGTGCGTATTGTATGGGTGTGTGTTACATTAGATTCACTAATAGGAGTGAGAAAAACATCACGGGGTGGTGCGCATTGTATGGGTGTGTGTTACATTACATTCACTAGTAGGAGTGAGAAAAACATCACGGGGTGGTGCGCATTGTACGGGTGTGTGTCACATTACATTCACTAGTAGGAGTGAGAAAAACATCACGGGGTGGTGCGCATTGTATGGGTGTGTGTCACATTACATTCACAAGTAGGAGTGAGAAAAACATCACGGGGTGGTGGGCATTGTATGGGTGTGTGTCACATTACATTCACTAGTAGGAGTGAGAAAAACATCACGGGGTGGTGCGCATTGTACGGGTGTGTGTCACATTACATTCACTAGTAGGAGTGAGAAAAATATCAGGGGGTGGTGCGCATTGTACGGGTGTGTGTCACATTACATTCACTAGTAGGAGTGAGAAAAAACATCACGGGGTGTTGCGCATTGTACGGGTGTGTGTCACATTACATTCACTAGTAGGAGTGAGAAAAACATCACGCGGTGCTGCTCATTGTACGGGTGTGTGTCACATTACATTCACTAGTAGGAGTGAGAAAAACATCACGGGGTGGTTCGCATTGTACGGGTGTGTGTTACATTACATTCACTAGTAGGAGTGAGAAAAACATCACGGGGTGGTGCGCATTGTATGGGTGTGTGTCACATTACATTCACTAGTAGGAGTGAGAAAAACATCACGGGGTGGTGCGCATTGTACGGGTGTGTGTCACATTACATTCACTAGTAGGAGTGAGAAAAACATCACGGGGTGGTGCGCATTGTACGGGTGTGTGTCACATTACATTCACAAGTAGGAGTGAGAAAAACATCACGGGGTGGTGCGCATTGTATGGGTGTGTGTCACATTACATTCACTAGTAAGAGTGAGAAAAACATCACGGGGTGGTGCGCATTGTACGGGTGTGTGTCACATTACATTCACTAGTAGGAGTGAGAAAAACATCAGGGGGTGGTGCGCATTGTACGGGGGTGTGTCACATTACATTCACTAGTAGGAGTGAGAAAAAACATCACGGGGTGGTGCGCATTGTACGGGTGTGTGTCACATTACATTCACTAGTAGGAGTGAGAAAAACATCACGCGGTGCTGCGCATTGTACGGGTGTGTGTCACATTACATTCAGTAGTAGGAGTGAGAAAAACATCACGGGGTGGTGCGCATTGTACGGGTGTGTGTCACATTACATTCACTAGTAGGAGTGAGAAAAACATCACGGGGTGGTGCGCATTGTACGGGTGTGTGTCACATTACATTCACAAGTAGGAGTGAGAAAAACATCACGGGGTGGTGCGCATTGTACGGGTGTGTGTCACATTACATTCACTAGTAGGATTGAGAAAAACATCACGGGGTGGTGCGCATTGTACGGGTGTGTGTCACATTACATTCACTAGTAGGAGTGAGAAAAACATCACGGGGTGGTGCGCATTGTACGGGTGTGTGTCACATTACATTCACTAGTAGGAGTGAGAAAAACATCACGGGGTGGTGCGCATTGTATGGGTGTGTGTTACATTACGTTCACTAGTAGGAGTGAGAAATTCATCACGGGCTGGTGCGCATTGTATGGGTGTGTGTTACATTACGTTCACTAGTAGGAGTGAGAAAAACATCACGGGGTGGTGCGCATTGTATGGGTGTGTGTTACATTACGTTTACTAGTAGGAGTGAGAAAATCATCACGGGGTGGTGCGCATTGTATGGTTGTGTGTTACATTACGTTCACTAGTAGGAGTGAGAAAAACATCACGGGGTGGTGCGCATTGTATGGGTGTGTGTTACATTACGTTCACTAGTAGGAGTGAGAAAAACATCACGGGGTGGTGCGCATTGTATGGGTGTGTATTTACATTACATTCACTAATAGGAGTGAGAAAAACATCACGGGGTGGTACTCATTGTATGGGTGTGTGTTACATTACATTCACTAGTAGGAGTGACAAAAATATCGCGGGGTGGTGCGCATTGTATGGGTGTGTGTTACATTACATTCACTAGTAGGAGTGAGAAAAACATCGCGGGGTGGTGCGCATTGTATGGGTGTGTGTTACATTACATTCACTAGTAGCAGTGAGAAAAACATCGCGGGGTGGTGCGCATTGTATGGGTGTGTGTTACATTACATTCACTAGTAGGAGTGACAAAAACATCGCGGGGTGGTGCGCATTGTATGGGTATGTGTTACATTACATTCACTACTAGGAGTGAGAAAAACATCACGGGGTGGTGCGCATTGTATGGGTGTGTGTTACATTACACTCACTAGTAGGAGTGAGAAAAGCATCACGGGGTGGTGCGCATTGTATGGTTGTGTGTTACATTACATTCACTAGTAGGAGTGAGAAAAACATCACGGTGTCGTGCGCATTGTATGGGTGTGTGTTACATTACATTCACTAGTAGGAGTGAGAAAAACATCACGGGGTGGTGCGCATTGTATGGGTGTGTGTTACATTAGATTCACTACTAGGAGTGAGAAAAACATCACGGGGTGGTGCACATTGTATGGGTGTGTGTCACATTACATTCACTAGTAGGAGTGAGAAAAACATCACGGGGTGGTGCGCATTGTATGGGTGTGTGTCACATTACATTCACTAGTAGGAGTGAGAAAAACATCACGGTGTCGTGCGCATTGTATGGGTGTGTGTCACATTACATTCACTAGTACGAGTGAGAAAAACATCACGGGGTGGTGCGCATTGTATGGGTGTGTGTCACATTACATTCACTAGTAGGAGTGAGAAAAACATCACGGGGTGGTGCGCATTGTATGGGTGTGTGTCACATTACATTCACTAGTAGGAGTGAGAAAAACATCGCGGGGTGGTGCGCATTGTATGGGTGTGTGTTACATTACATTCACTAGTAGGAGTGAGAAAAACATCGCGGGGTGGTGCGCATTGTATGGGTGTGTGTTACATTACATTCACTAGTAGGAGTGAGAAAAACATCACGGGGTGGTGCGCATTGTATGGGTGTGTGTTACATTACATTCACTAGTAGGAGTGAGAAAAACATCACAGTGTCGTGCGCATTGTATGGGTGTGTGTTACATTACATTCACTAGTAGGAGTGAGAAAAACATCACGGGGTGGTGCGCATTGTATGGGTGTATGTTACATTACATTCACTAGTAGGAGTGAGAAAAACATCACGGTGTCGTGCGCATTGTATGGGTGTGTGTTACATTACATTCACTAGTAGGAGTGAGAAAAACATCGCGGGGTGGAGCGCATTGTATGGGTGTGTGTTACATTACATTCACTAGTAGGAGTGAGAAAAACATCGCGGGGTGGTGCGCATTTTATGGGTGTGTGTTACATTACATTCACTAGTAGGAGTGAGAAAAACATCACGGTGTGGTGCGCATTGTATGGGTGTGTGTTACATTACATTCACTAGTAGGAGTGAGAAAAACATCACGGGGTGTTGCGCATTGTATGGGTGTGTGTTACATTACATTCACTAGTAGGAGTCAGAAAAACATCACGGGGAGGTGCGCATTGTATGGGTGTGTGTTACATTACATTCACTAGTAGGAGGGAGAAAAACATCACGGGGTGGTGCGCATTGTGTGGGTGTGTGTTACATTACATTCACTAGTAGGAGTGAGAAAAACATCACGGGGTGGTGTGAATCGGACTGTCTGAATTAAGATAGGCAGTGATTGGCAATGTAGGATGGAGAAAAACACCGCGGGGTGGTCTGCATGGGGAGGTCAGGGAACATGCAGTGGCAATGTAGGATAGGTTTCTGAAAAACATCGCGGGGTGGTGCGTATTGTATGGGTGTGTGTTACATTAGATTCACTAGTAGGAGTGAGAAAAACATCACGGGGTTGTGCGCATTGTATGGGTGTGTGTTACATTACATTCACTAGTAGGAGTGAGAAAAACATCAAGTTGTGGTGCGCATTGTATGGGTGTGTGTTACATTACATTCACTAGTAGGAGTGAGAAAAACATCGCGGGGTGGTGCGCATTGTATGGGTGTGTGTTATATTACATTCACTAGTAGGAGTGAGAAAAACATCGCGGGGTTGTGCGCATTGTATGGGTGTGTGTTACATTACATTCACTAGTAGGAGTGAGAAAAACATCGCGGGGTGGTGCGCATTGTATGGGTGTGTGTTACATTACATTCACTAGTAGGAGTGAGAAAAACATTACTGGGTGGGGCGCATTGTATGGGTGTGTGTTACATTACATTCACTAGTGGGAGTGAGAAAAACATCACGGTGTGGTGTGAATCGGAGTGTCTGAATTAGGATAGGCAGTGATTGGCAATGTAGGATGGAGAAAAACACCGCAGGGTGGTCTGCATGGGGAGGTCAGGGAACATGCAGTGGCAATGTAGGATAGGTTTCTGAAAAACATCGCGGGGTGGTGCGTATTGTATGGGTGTGTGTTACATTAGATTCACTAATAGGAGTGAGAAAAACATCACTGGGTGGTGCGCATTGTATGGGTGTGTGTTACATTACATTCACTAGTAGGAGTGAGAAAAACATCGCGGGGTGGTGCGCATTGTATGGGTGTGTGTTACATTACATTCACTAGTAGAAGTGAGAAAAACATCACGGGGTGGTGCGCATTGTATGGGTGTGTGTTACATTACATTCACTAGTAGGAGTGAGAAAAACATCGCGGGGTGGTGCGCATTGTATGGGTGTGTGTTACATTACATTCACTAGTAGGAGTGAGAAAAACATCGCGGGGTGGTGCGCATTGTATGGGTGTGTGTTACAGTACATTCACAAGTAGGAGTGAGAAAAACATCGCGGGGTGGTGCGCATTGTATGGGTGTGTGTTACATTACATTCACTAGTAGGAGTGAGAAAAACATCGCGGGGTGGTGCGCATTGTATGGTTGTGTGTCACATTACATTCACTAGTAGGAGTGAGACAAACATCGCGGGGTGGTGCGCATTGTATGGGTGTGTGTCACATTACATTCACTAGTAGGAGTGAGAAAAACATCGCGGGGTGGTGCGCATTGTATGGGTGTGTGTCACATTACATTCACTAGTAGGAGTGAGAAAAACATCACGGTGTCGTGCGCATTGTATAGGTGTGTGTCACATTACATTCACTAGTAGGAGTGAGAAAAACATCACGGGGTGGTGCGCATTGTATGGGTGTGTGTCACATTACATTCACTAGTAGGAGTGAGAAAAACATCACGGGGTGGTGCGCATTGTACGGGTGTGTGTCACATTACATTCACTAGTAGGAGTGAGAAAAACATCACGGGGTGGTGCGCATTGTACGGGTGTGTGTCACATTACATTCACAAGTAGGAGAGAGAAAAACATCAGGGGGTTGTGCGCATTGTACGGGTTTGTGTCACATTACATTCACTAGTAGGAGTGAGAAAAACATCACGGGGTGGTGCGCATTGTACGGGTGTGTGTCACATTACATTCACTAGTAGGAGTGAGAAAAACATCACGGTGTCGTGCGCATTGTATGGGTGTGTGTTACATTACATTCACTAGTAGGAGTGAGAAAAACATCACGGGGTGGTGCGCATTGTATGGGTATGTGTTACATTACATTCACTAGTAGGAGTGAGAAAAACATCACGGTGTCGTGCGCATTGTATGGGTGTGTGTTACATTACATTCACTAGTAGGAGTGAGAAAAACATCGCGGGGTGGTGCGCATTTTATGGGTGTGTGTTACATTAGATTCACTAGCAGGAGTGAGAAAAACATCACGGGGTGGTGCGCATTGTATGGGTGTGTGTTACATTACATTCACTAGTAGGAGTGAGAAAAACATCACGGGGTGTTGCGCATTGTATGGGTGTGTGTAACATTACATTCACTAGTAAGAGTCAGAAAAACATCACGGGGAGGTGCGCATTGTATGGGTGTGTGTTACATTACATTCACTAGTAGGAGTGAGAAAAACATCACGGGGTGGTGCCCATTGTATGGGTGTGTGTTACATTACATTCACTAGTAGCAGTGAGAAAAACATCACGGGGTGGTGTGAATCGGAGGGTCTGAATTAGGATAGGCAGTGATTGGCAATGTAGGATGGAGAAAAACACCGCGGGGTGGTCAGCATTGGGAGGTCAGGGAACATGCAGTGGCAATGTAGGATAGGTTTCTGAAAAACATCGCGGGGTGGTGCGTATTGTATTGGTGTGTGTTACATTAGATTCACTAGTAGGAGTGAGAAAAACATCACGGGGTGGTGCGCATTGTATAGGTGTGTGTTACATTACATTCACTAGTAGGAGTGAGAAAAACATCAAGGGGTGGTGCCCATTGTATGGGTATGTGTTACATTACATTCACTAGTAGGAGTGAGAAAAACATCACGGGGTGGTGCGCATTGTATGGGTGTGTGTTACGTTACATTCACTAGTAGGTGTGAGAAAAACATCGCGGGGTGGTGCGCATTGTATGGGTGTGTGTTACATTACATTCACTAGTAGGAGTGAGAAAAACATCACAGGGTGGTGCGCATTGTATGGGTGTGTGTTACATTAGATTCACTAGTAGGAGTGAGAAAAACATCACGGGTTGGTGCGCATTGTATGGGTGTGTGTTACATTACATTCACTAGTAGGAGTGAGAAAAACATCACGGGGTGGTGCGCATTGTATGGGTGTGTGTTACATTACATTCACTAGTAGGAGTGAGAAAAATATCGCGGGGTGGTGCGCATTGTATGGGTGTGTGTTACATTACATTCACTAGTAGGAGTGAGAAAAACATCTTGGGGTGGTGCGCATTGTATGGGTGTGTGTTACATTACATTCACTAGTAGGAGTGAGAAAAACATCACAGGGTGGTGCGCATTGTATGGGTGTGTGTTACATTACATTCACTAGTAGGAGTGAGAAAAACATCGCGGGGTGGTGCGCATTGTATGGGTGTGTGTTACATTACATTCACTAGTAGGAGTGAGAAAAACATCGCGGGGTGGTGCGCATTGTATGGGTGTGTGTTACATTAGATTCACTAGTAGGAGTGAGAAAAACATCACGGGGTGGTGCGCATTGTACGGGTGTGTGTCACATTACATTCACAAGTAGGAGTGAGAAAAACATCAGGGGGTTGTGCGCATTGTACGGGTTTGTGTCACATTACATTCACTAGTAGGAGTGAGAAAAACATCACGGGGTGGTGCGCATTGTACGGGTGTGTGTCACATTACATTCACTAGTAGGAGTGAGAAAAACATCACGGTGTCGTGCGCATTGTATGGGTGTGTGTTACATTACATTCACTAGTAGGAGTGAGAAAAACATCGCGGGGTGGTGCGCATTTTATGGGTGTGTGTTACATTAGATTCACTAGCAGGAGTGAGAAAAACATCACGGGGTGGTGCGCATTGTATGGGTGTGTGTTACATTACATTCACTAGTAGGAGTGAGAAAAACATCACGGGGTGTTGCGCATTGTATGGGTGTGTGTAACATTACATTCACTAGTAAGAGTCAGAAAAACATCACGGGGAGGTGCGCATTGTATGGGTGTGTGTTACATTACATTCACTAGTAGGAGTGAGAAAAACATCACGGGGTGGTGCCCATTGTATGGGTGTGTGTTACATTACATTCACTAGTAGCAGTGAGAAAAACATCACGGGGTGGTGTGAATCGGAGGGTCTGAATTAGGATAGGCAGTGATTGGCAATGTAGGATGGAGAAAAACACCGCGGGGTGGTCAGCATGGGGAGGTCAGGGAACATGCAGTGGCAATGTAGGATAGGTTTCTGAAAAACATCGCGGGGTGGTGCGTATTGTATTGGTGTGTGTTACATTAGATTCACTAGTAGGAGTGAGAAAAACATCACGGGGTGGTGCGCATTGTATAGGTGTGTGTTACATTACATTCACTAGTAGGAGTGAGAAAAACATCAAGGGGTGGTGCGCATTGTATGGGTATGTGTTACATTACATTCACTAGTAGGAGTGAGAAAAACATCACGGGGTGGTGCGCATTGTATGGGTGTGTGTTACGTTACATTCACTAGTAGGAGTGAGAAAAACATCACGGGGTGGTGCGCATTGTATGGGTGTGTGTTACATTACATTCACTAGTAGGAGTGAGAAAAACATCACGGGGTGGTGTGAATCGGAGGGTCTGAATTAGGATAGGCAGTGATTGGCAATTTAGGATTGAGAAAAACACCGCAGGGTGGTCAGCATGGAGAGGTCAGGGAACATGCAGTGGCAATGTAGGATAGGTTTCCGAAAAACATCGCGGGGTGGTGCGTATTGTATGGGTGTGTGTTACATTAGATTCACTAGTAGGAGTGAGAAAAACATCACGGGGTGGTGCGCATTGTATGGGTGTGTGTTACATTACATTCACTAGTAGGAGTGAGAAAAACATCACGGGGTGGTGCGCATTGTATGGGTGTGTGTTACATTACATTCACTAGTAGGAGTGAGAAAAATATCGCGGGGTGGTGCGCATTGTATGGGTGTGTGTTACATTACATTCACTAGTAGGAGTGAGAAAAACATCGCGGGGTGGTGCGCATTGTATGGGTGTGTGTTACATTACATTCACTAGTAGGAGTGAGAAAAACATCACAGGGTGGTGCGCATTGTATGGGTGTGTGTTACATTACATTCACTAGTAGGAGTGAGAAAAACATCGCGGGGTGGTGCGCATTGTATGGGTGTGTGTTACATTACATTCACTAGTAGGAGTGAGAAAAACATCGCGGGGTGGTGCGCATTGTATGGGTGTGTGTTACATTAGATTCACTAGTAGGAGTGAGAAAAACATCACGGGGTGGTGCGCATTGTACGGGTGTGTGTCACATTACATTCACAAGTAGGAGTGAGAAAAACATCAGGGGGTTGTGCGCATTGTACGGGTTTGTGTCACATTACATTCACTAGTAGGAGTGAGAAAAACATCACGGGGTGGTGCGCATTGTACGGGTGTGTGTCACATTACATTCACTAGTAGGAGTGAGAAAAACATCACGGTGTCGTGCGCATTGTATGGCTGTGTGTTACATTACATTCACTAGTAGGAGTGAGAAAAACATCGCGGGGTGGTGCGCATTTTATGGGTGTGTGTTACATTAGATTCACTAGCAGGAGTGAGAAAAACATCACGGGGTGGTGCGCATTGTATGGGTGTGTGTTACATTACATTCACTAGTAGGAGTGAGAAAAACATCACGGGGTGTTGCGCATTGTATGGGTGTGTGTAACATTACATTCACTAGTAAGAGTCAGAAAAACATCACGTGGAGGTGCGCATTGTATGGGTGTGTGTTACATTACATTCACTAGTAGGAGTGAGAAAAACATCACGGGGTGGTGCCCATTGTATGGGTGTGTGTTACATTACATTCACTAGTAGCAGTGAGAAAAACATCACGGGGTGGTGTGAATCGGAGGGTCTGAATTAGGATAGGCAGTGATTGGCAATGTAGGATGGAGAAAAACACCGCGGGGTGGTCAGCATGGGGAGGTCAGGGAACATGCAGTGGCAATGTAGGATAGGTTTCTGAAAAACATCGCGGGGTGGTGCGTATTGTATTGGTGTGTGTTACATTAGATTCACTAGTAGGAGTGAGAAAAACATCACGGGGTGGTGCGCATTGTATAGGTGTGTGTTACATTACATTCACTAGTAGGAGTGAGAAAAACATCAAGGGGTGGTGCGCATTGTATGGGTATGTGTTACATTACATTCACTAGTAGGAGTGAGAAAAACATCACGGGGTGGTGCGCATTGTATGGGTGTGTGTTACGTTACATTCACTAGTAGGAGTGAGAAAAACATCACGGGGTGGTGCGCATTGTATGGGTGTGTGTTACATTACATTCACTAGTAGGAGTGAGAAAAACATCACGGGGTGGTGTGAATCGGAGGGTCTGAATTAGGATAGGCAGTGATTGGCAATTTAGGATTGAGAAAAACACCGCAGGGTGGTCAGCATGGAGAGGTCAGGGAACATGCAGTGGCAATGTAGGATAGGTTTCCGAAAAACATCGCGGGGTGGTGCGTATTGTATGGGTGTGTGTTACATTAGATTCACTAGTAGGAGTGAGAAAAACATCACGGGGTGGTGCGCATTGTATGGGTGTGTGTTACATTACATTCACTAGTAGGAGTGAGAAAAACATCACGGGGTGGTGCGCATTGTATGGGTGTGTGTTACATTACATTCACTAGTAGGAGTGAGAAAAATATCGCGGGGTGGTGCGCATTGTATGGGTGTGTGTTACATTACATTCACTAGTAGGAGTGAGAAAAACATCGCGGGGTGGTGCGCATTGTATGGGTGTGTGTTACATTACATTCACTAGTAGGAGTGAGAGAAACATCGCGGGGTGGTGCGCATTGTATGGGTGTGTGTTACATTACATTCACTAGTAGGAGTGAGAAAAACATCACAGGGTGGTGCGCATTGTATGGGTGTGTGTTACATTACATTCACTACTAGGAGTGAGAAAAACATCGCGGGGTGGTGCGCATTGTATGGGTGTGTGTTACATTACATTCACTAGTAGGAGTGAGAAAAACATCGCGGGGTGGTGCGCATTGTATGGGTGTGTGTTACATTACATTCACTAGTAGGAGTGAGAAAAACATCGCGGGGTGGTGCGCATTGTATGGTTGTGTGTTACGTTACATTCACTAGTAGGAGTGAGAAAAATATCGCGGGGTGGTGCGCATTGTATGGGTGTGTGTTACATTACATTCACTAGTAGGAGTGAGAAAAACATCACGGGGTGGTGCGCATTGTATGGGTGTGTGTCACATTACATTCACTAGTAGGAGTGAGAAAAACATCACGGTGTCGTGCGCATTGTATGGGTGTGTGTCACATTACATTCACTAGTACGAGTGAGAAAAACATCACGGGGTGGTGCGCATTGTATGGGTGTGTGTCACATTACATTCACTCGTAGGAGTGAGAAAAACATCACCGGGTGGTGCGCATTGTATGGGTGTGTGTCACATTACATTCACTAGTAGGAGTGAGAAAAACATCGCGGGGTGGTGCGCATTGTATGGGTGTGTGTTACATTACATTCACTAGTAGGAGTGAGAAAAACATCGCGGGGTGGTGCGCATTGTATGGGTGTGTGTTACATTACATTCACTAGTAGGAGTGAGAAAAACATCACGGGGTGGTGCGCATTGTATGGGTGTGTGTTACATTACATTCACTAGTAGGAGTGAGAAAAACATCACGGTGTCGTGCGCATTGTATGGGTGTGTGTTACATTACATTCACTAGTAGGAGTGAGAAAAACATCACGGGGTGGTGCGCATTGTATGGGTGTGTGTTACATTACATTCACTAGTAGGAGTGAGAAAAACATCGCGGGGTGGTGCGCATTGTATGGGTGTGTGTTACATTACATTCACTAGTAGGAGTGAGAAAAACATCTCGGGGTGGTGGGCATTTTATGGGTGTGTGTTACATTAGATTCACTAGTAGGAGTGAGAAAAACATCACGGGGTGGTGCGCATTGTATGGGTGTGTGTTACATTACATTCACTAGTAGGAGTGAGAAAAACATCGCGGGGTGGAGCGCATTGTATGGGTGTGTGTTACATTACATTCACTAGTAGGAGTGAGAAAAACATCGCGGGGTGGTGCGCATTTTATGGGTGTGTGTTACATTAGATTCACTAGTAGGAGTGAGAAAAACATCACGGGGTGGTGCGCATTGTATGGGTGTGTGTTACATTACATTCACTAGTAGGAGTGAGAAAAACATCACGGGGTGTTGCGCATTGTATGGGTGTGTGTTACATTACATTCACTAGTAGGAGTCAGAAAAACATCACGGGGAGGTGCGCATTGTATGTGTGTGTGTCACATTACATTCACTAGTAGGAGTGAGAAAAACATCACGGGGTGGTGCGCATTGTATGGGTGTGTGTTACATTACATTCACTAGTAGGAGTGAGAAAAACATCACGGGGTGGTGTGAATCGGAGGGTCTGAATTAGGATAGGCAGTGATTGGCAATGTAGGATGGAGAAAAACACCGCGGGGTGGTCAGCATGGGGAGGTCAGGGAACATGCAGTGGCAATGTAGGATAGGTTTCTGAAAAACATGGCGGGGTGGTGCGTATTGTATGGGTGTGTGTTACATTAGATTCACTAGTAGGAGTGAGAAAAACATCACGGGGTGGTGCGCATTGTATGGGTGTGTGTTACATTACATTCACTAGTAGGAGTGAGAAAAACATCAAGGGGTGGTGCGCATTGTATGGGTGTGTGTTACATTACATTCACTAGTAGGAGTGAGAAAAACATCGCGGGGTGGTGCGCATTGTATGGGTGTGTGTTACATTACATTCACTAGTAGGAGTGAGAAAAACATCGTGGGGTGGTGCGCATTGTATGGGTGTGTGTTACATTACATTCACTAGTAGGAGTGAGAAAAACATCGCGGGGTGGTGCGCATTGTATGGGTGTGTGTTACATTACATTCACTAGTAGGAGTGAGAAAAACATCACTGGGTGGTGCGCATTGTATGGGTGTGTGTTACATTACATTCACTAGTAGGAGTGAGAAAAACATCACGGTGTGGTGTGAATCGGAGTGTCTGAATTAGGATAGGCAGTGATTGGCAATGTAGGATGGAGAAAAACACCGCGGGGTGGTCTGCATGGGGAGGTCAGGGAACATGCAGTGGCAATGTAGGATAGGTTTCTCAAAAACATCGCGGGGTGGTGCGTATTGTATGGGTGTGTGTTACATTAGAATCACTAGTCGGAGTGAGAAAAACATCACTGGGTGGTGCGCATTGTATGGGTGTGTGTTACATTACATTCACTAGTAGGAGTGAGAAAAACATCACGGGGTGGTGCGCATTGTATGGGTGTGTGTTACATTATATTCACTAGTAGGAGTGAGAAAATCATCGCGGGGTGGTGCGCATTGTATGGGTGTGTGTTACATTACATTCACTAGTAGGAGTGAGAAAAACATCACGGGGTGGTGCGCATTGTATGGGTGTGTGTTACATTACATTCACTAGTAGGAGTGAGAAAAACATCGCGGGGTGGTGCGCATTGTATGGGTGTGTGTTACATTACATTCACTAGTAGGAGTGAGAAAAACATCACGGGGTGGTGCGCATTGTATGGGTGTGTGTTACATTACATTCACTAGTAGGAGTGAGAAAAACATCGCGGTGTGGTGCGCATTGTATGGGTGTGTGTTACATTACATTCACTAGTAGGAGTGAGACAAACATCGCGGGGTGGTGCGCATTGTATGGGTGTGTGTCACATTACATTCACTAGTAGGAGTGAGAAAAACATCGCGGGGTGGTGCGCATTGTATGGGTGTGTGTCACATTACATTCACTAGTAGGAGTGAGAAAAACATCGCGGGGTGGTGCGCATTGTATGGGTGTGTGTCACATTACATTCACTAGTAGGAGTGAGAAAAACATCACGGTGTCGTGCGCATTGTATGGGTGTGTGTCACATTACATTCACTAGTAGGAGTGAGAAAAACATCACGGGGTGGTGCGCATTGTATGGGTGTGTGTCACATTACATTCACTAGTAGGAATGAGAAAAACATCACGGGGTGGTGCGCATTGTACGGGTGTGTGTCACATTACATTCACTAGTAGGAGTGAGAAAAACATCACGGGGTGGTGCGCATTGTACGGGTGTGTGTCACATTACATTCACAAGTAGGAGTGAGAAAAACATCAGGGGGTTGTGCGCATTGTACGGGTTTGTGTCACATTACATTCACTAGTAGGAGTGAGAAAAACATCACGGGGTGGTGTGCATAGTATGGGTGTGTGTCTCATTAAATTCACTAGTAGGAGTGAGAAAAACATCACGGGGTGGTGCGCATTGTACGGGTATGTGTCACATTACATTCACTAGTAGGAGTGAGAAAAACATCACGGGTTGGTTCGCATTGTACGGGTGTGTGTCACATTACATTCACTAGTAGGAGTGAGAAAAACATCACGGGGTGGTGCGCATTGTACGGGTGTGTGTCACATTACATTCACTAGTAGGAGTGAGAAAAACATCACGTGGTGGTGCGCATTGTACGGGTGTGTGTCACATTACATTGACTAGTAGGAGTTAGAAAAACATCACGGGGTGGTGCGCATTGTACGGGTGTGTGTCACATTACATTCACTAATAGGAGTGAGAAAAACATCACGGGGTGGTGCGCATTGTATGGGTGTGTGTCACATTACATTCACTGCTAGGAGTGAGAAAAACATCACGGGGTGGTGCGCATTGTATGGGTGTGTGTCACAATACATTCACTAGTAGGAGTGAGAAAAACATCACGGGGTGGTGCGCATAGTACGGGTGTGTGTCACATTACATTCACTAGTAGGAGTGAGAAAAACATCACGGGGTGGTGCGCATTGTACGGGTGTGTGTCACATTACATTCACTAGTAGGAGTGAGAAAAACATCACGGGTTGGTTCGCATTGTACGGGTGTGTGTCACATTACATTCACTAGTAGGAGTGAGAAAAACATCACGGGGTGGTGCGCATTGTACGGGTGTGTGTCACATTACATTCACTAGTAGGAGTGAGAAAAACATCACGGGGTGGTGCGCATTGTACGGGTGTGTGTCACATTACATTGACTAGTAGGAGTGAGAAAAACATCACGGGGTGGTGCGCATTGTACGGGTGTGTGTCACATTACATTCACTAATAGGAGTGAGAAAAACATCACGGGGTGGTGCGCATTGTATGGGTGTGTGTCACATTACATTCACTGCTAGGAGTGAGAAAAACATCACGGGGTGGTGCGCATTTTATGGGTGTGTGTCACAATACATTCACTAGTAGGAGTGAGAAAAACATCACGGGGTGGTGCGCATTGTATGGGTGTGTGTCACATTACATTCACTTGTAGGAGTGAGAAAAACATCACGGGGTGGTGCACATTGTATGGGTGTGTGTCACATTACATTCACTAGTAGGAGTGAGAAAAACATCACGGGGTGGTGCGCATTGTATGGGTGTGTGTCACATTACATTCACTAGTAGGAGTGAGAAAAACATCACGGGGTGGTGCGCATTGTATGGGTGTGTGTCACATTACATTCTCTAGTAGGAGTGAGAAAAACATCACGGGGTGGTGCGCATTGTATGGGTGTGTGTCACATTACTTTCACTAGTAGGAGTGAGAAAAACATCACGGGGTGGTGCGCATTGTATGGGTGTGTGCTACATTACATTCACTAGTAGGAGTGAGAAAAACATCACGGGGTAGTGTGAATCGGAAAGTCTGTATTAGGATAGGCAGTGATTGGCAATGTAGGATGGAGAAAAGCACCGCGGGGTGGTCAGCATGGGGAGGTCAGGGAACATGCAGTGGCAATGTAGGATAGGTTTCTGAAAAACATCGCGGGGTGGTGCGCATTGTATGGGTGTGTGTTACATTCACGAGTAGGAGTGAGAAAAACATCACGGGGTGGTGCGCATTGTATGGGTGTGTGTTACATTCGATTCACTAGTAGGAGTGAGAAAAACATCACGGGGTGGTGCGCATTGTATGGGTGTGTGTTACATTAGATTCACTAGTAGGAGTGAGAAAAACATCAAGGGGTGGTGCGCATTGTATGGGTGTGTGTTACATTAGATTCACTAGTAGGAGTGAGAAAAACATCACGGGGTGGTGCGCATTGTATGGGTGTGTGTTACATTACATTCACTAGTAGGAGTGAGAAAAACATCACGGGGTGGTGCGCATTGTATGGGTGTGTGTTACATTACATTCACTAGTAGGAGTGAGAAAAACATCACGTGGAGGTGTGCATTGTGTGGGTGTGTGTTACATTACATTCACTAGTAGGAGTGAGAAAAACATCACGGGGTGGTGCGCATTGTATGGGTGTGTGTTACATTACATTCACTAGTAGCCGTGAGAAAAACATCACGGGGTGGTGCGCATTGTATGGGTGTGTGTTACATGAGATTCACTAGTAAGAGTGAGAAAAACATCACGGGGTGGTGCGCATTGTATGGGTGTGTGTTACATTACATTCACTAGTAGGAGTGAGAAAAATATCACGGGGTGGTGCGCATTGTTTGTGTGTGTGTTACATTACATTCACTCGTAGGAGTGAGAAAAACATCATGGGGTGGTGCGCATTGTGTGGGTGTGTGTTACATTACATTCACTAGTAGGAGTGAGAAAAACATCACGGGGTGGTCCACATTGTATGGGTGTGTGTTACATTACATTCACTAGTAGGAGTGAGAAAAACATCACGTGGTGGTGCGCATTTTATGGGTGTGTGTTACATTAGATTCACTAGTAGGAGTGAGAAAAACATCACGGGGTGGTGCGCATTGTATGGGTGTGTGTTACATTAGATTCACTAGTAGGAGTGAGAAAAACATCACGGGGTGGTGCGCATTGTATGGGTGTGTGTTACATTACATTCACTAGTAGGAGTGAGAAAAACATCACGGGGTGGTGCGCATTGTATGGGTGTGTGTCACATTACATTCACTATTAGGAGTGAGAAAAACATCACGGGTTGGTGCGCATTGTACGGGTGTGTGTCACATTCCATTCACGAGTAGACGTGAGAAAAACATCACGGGGTGGTGCGCATTGTACGGGTGTGTGTCACATTCCATTCACTAGTAGGAGTGAGAAAAACATCACGGGGTGGTGCGCATTGTACGGGTGTGTGTCACATTACATTGACTAGTAGGAGTGAGAAAAACATCACGGGGTGGTACGCATTGTACGGGTGTGTGTCACATTACATTCACTAGTAGGAGTGAGAAAAACATCACGGGGTGGTGCGCATTGTACGGGTGTGTGTCACATTACATTGACTAGTAGGAGTGAGAAAAACATCACGGGGTGGTACGCATTGTACGGGTGTGTGTCACATTACATTCACTAGTAGGAGTGAGAAAAACATCACGGGGTGGTGCGCATTGTATGGGTGTGTGTCACATTACATTCACTGCTAGGAGTGAGAAAAACATCACGGGGTGGTGCGCATTGTATGGGTGTGTGTCACAATACATTCACTAGTAGGAGTGAGAAAAACATCACGGGGTGGTGCGCATTGTATGGGTGTGTGTCACATTACATTCACTTGTAGGAGTGAGAAAAACATCACGGTGTGGGGCACATTGTATGGGTGTGTGTCACATTACATTCACTAGTAGGAGTGAGAAAAACATCACGGGGTGGTGCGCATTGTATGGGTGTGTGTCACATTACTTTCACTAGTAGGAGTGAGAAAAACATCACGGGGTGGTGCGCATTGTATGGGTGTGTGCTACATTACATTCACTAGTAGGAGTGAGAAAAACATCACGGGGTAGTGTGAATCGGAAGGTCTGTATTAGGATAGGCAGTGATTGGCAATGTAGGATGGAGAAAAGCACCGCGGGGTGGTCAGCATGGGGAGGTCAGGGAACATGCAGTGGCAATGTAGGATAGGTTTCTGAAAAACATCGCGGGGTGGTGCGCATTGTATGGGTGTGTGTTACATTCACGAGTAGGAGTGAGAAAAACATCACGGCGTGGTGCGCATTGTATGGGTGTGTGTTACATTAGATTCACTAGTAGGAGTGAGAAAAACATCACGGGGTGGTGCGCATTGTATGGGTGTGTGTTACATTAGATTCACTAGTAGGAGTGAGAAAAACATCAAGGGGTGGTGCGCATTGTATGGGTGTGTGTTACATTAGATTCACTAGTAGGAGTGAGAAAAACATCACGGGGTGGTGCGCATTGTATGGGTGTGTGTTACATTACATTCACTAGTAGGAGTGAGAAAAACATCACGGGGTGGTGCGCATTGTATGGGTGTGTGTTACATTACATTCACTAGTAGGAGTGAGAAAAACATCACGGGGTGGTGCGCATTGTATGGGTGTGTGTTACATTACATTCACTAGTAGGAGTGAGAAAAACATCACGGGTTGCTGCGCATTGTATGGTTGTGTGTTACATTACATTCACTAGTAGGAGTGAGAAAAACATCACGGGGTGGTGCGCATTGTATGGGTGTGTGTTACATTACATTCACTAGTAGGAGTGAGAAAAACATCACGGGGTGGTGCGCATTGTATGGGTGTGTGTTACATTACATTCACTAGTAGGAGTGAGAAAAACATCACGGGTTGGTGCGCATTGTATGGTTGTGTCTTACATTACATTCACTAGTAGGAGTGAGAAAAACATCACGGTGTGGTGCGCATTGTATGGGTGTGTGTTACATTACATTCACTATTAGGAGTGAGAAAAACATCACGGGGTGGTGCGCATTGTATGGGTGTGTGTTACATTACATTCACTAGTAGGAGTGAGAAAAACATCACGGGGTGGTGCGCATTGTATGGATGTTTGTTACATTACATCCACTAGTAGGAGTGAGAAAAACATCGCGGGGTGGTGCGCATTTTATGGGTGTGTGTTACATTAGATTCACTAGCAGGAGTGAGAAAAACATCACGGGGTGGTGCGCATTGTATGGGTGTGTGTTACATTACATTCACTAGTAGGAGTGAGAAAAACATCACGGGGTGTTGCGCATTGTATGGGTGTGTGTAACATTACATTCACTGGTAAGAGTCAGAAAAACATCACGGGGAGGTGCGCATTGTATGGGTGTGTGTTACATTACATTCACTAGTAGGAGTGAGAAAAACATCACGGGGTGGTGCCCATTGTATGGGTGTGTGTTACATTACATTCACTAGTAGCAGTGAGAAAAGCATCACGGGGTGGTGTGAATCGGAGGGTCTGAATTAGGATAGGCAGTGATTGGCAATGTAGGATGGAGAAAAACACCGCGGGGTGGTCAGCATGGGGAGGTCAGGGAACATGCAGTGGCAATGTAGGATAGGTTTCTGAAAAACATCGCGGGGTGGTGCGTATTGTATGGGTGTGTGTCACATTACATTCACTAGTAGGAGTGAGAAAAACATCACGGGGTGGTGCGTATTGTATGGGTGTGTGTCACATTACATTCTCTAGTAGGAGTGAGAAAAACATCACGGGGTGGTGCGCATTGTATGGGTGTGTGTCACATTACTTTCACTAGTAGGAGTGAGAAAAACATCGCGGGGTGGTGCGCATTGTATGGGTGTGTGCTACATTACATTCACTAGTAGGAGTGAGAAAAACATCACGGGGTAGTGTGAATCGGAAGGTCTGTATTAGGATAGGCAGTGATTGGCAATGTAGGATGGAGAAAAGCACCGCGGGGTGGTCAGCATGGGGAGGTCAGGGAACATGCAGTGGCAATGTAGGATAGGTTTCTGAAAAACATCGCGGGGTGGTGCGCATTGTATGGGTGTGTGTTACATTCACGAGTAGGAGTGAGAAAAACATCACGGGGTGGTGCGCATTGTATGGGTGTGTGTTACATTAGATTCACTAGTAGGAGTGAGAAAAACATCACGGGGTGGTGCGCATTGTATGGGTGTGTGTTACATTAGATTCACTAGTAGGATTGAGAAAAACATCAAGGGGTGGTGCGCATTGTATGGGTGTGTGTTACATTAGATTCACTAGTAGGAGTGAGAAAAACATCACGGGGTGGTGCGCATTGTATGGGTGTGTGTTACATTACATTCACTAGTAGGAGTGAGAAAAACATCACGGGATGGTGCGCATTGTATGGGTGTGTGTTACATTACATTCACTAGTAGGAGTGAGAAAAACATCACGGGGTGGTGCGCATTGTATGGGTGTGTGTTACATTACATTCACTAGTAGGAGTGAGAAAAACATCACGGGTTGCTGCGCATTGTATGGTTGTGTGTTACATTACATTCACTAGTAGGAGTGAGAAAAACATCACGGGGTGGTGCGCATTGTATGGGTGTGTGTTACATTACATTCACTAGTAGGAGTGAGAAAAACATCACGGGGTGGTGCGCATTGTATGGGTGTGTGTTACATTACATTCACTAGTAGGAGTGAGAAAAACATCACGGGTTGGTGCGCATTGTATGGTTGTGTCTTACATTACATTCACTAGTAGGAGTGAGAAAAACATCACGGTGTGGTGCGCATTGTATGGGTGTGTGTTACATTACATTCACTATTAGGAGTGAGAAAAACATCACGGGGTGGTGCGCATTGTATGGGTGTGTGTTACATTACATTCACTAGTAGGAGTGAGAAAAACATCACGGGGTGGTGCGCATTGTATGGATGTTTGTTACATTACATCCACTAGTAGGAGTGAGAAAAACATCGCGGGGTGGTGCGCATTTTATGGGTGTGTGTTACATTAGATTCACTAGCAGGAGTGAGAAAAACATCACGGGGTGGTGCGCATTGTATGGGTGTGTGTTACATTACATTCACTAGTAGGAGTGAGAAAAACATCACGGGGTGTTGCGCATTGTATGGGTGTGTGTAACATTACATTCACTAGTAAGAGTCAGAAAAACATCACGGGGAGGTGCGCATTGTATGGGTGTGTGTTACATTACATTCACTAGTAGGAGTGAGAAAAACATCACGGGGTGGTGCCCATTGTATGGGTGTGTGTTACATTACATTCACTAGTAGCAGTGAGAAAAACATCACGGGGTGGTGTGAATCGGAGGGTCTGAATTAGGATAGGCAGTGATTGGCAATGTAGGATGGAGAAAAACACCACGGGGTGGTCAGCATGGGGAGGTCAGGGAACATGCAGTGGCAATGTAGGATAGGTTTCTGAAAAACATCGCGGGGTGGTGCGTATTGTATTGGTGTGTGTTACATTAGATTCACTAGTAGGAGTGAGAAAAACATCACGGGGTGGTGCGCATTGTATGGGTGTGTGTTACGTTACATTCACTAGTAGGAGTGAGAAAAACATCACGGGGTGGTGCGCATTGTATGGGTGTGTGTTACATTACATTCACTAGTAGGAGTGAGAAAAACATCACGGGGTGGTGTGAATCGGAGGGTCTGAATTAGGATAGGCAGTGATTGGCAATTTAGGATTGAGAAAAACACCGCAGGGTGGTCAGCATGGAGAGGTCAGGGAACATGCAGTGGCAATGTAGGATAGGTTTCCGAAAAACATCGCGGGGTGGTGCGTATTGTATGGGTGTGTGTTACATTAGATTCACTAGTAGGAGTGAGAAAAACATCACGGGGTGGTGCGCATTGTATGGGTGTGTGTTACATTACATTCACTAGTAGGAGTGAGAAAAACATCACGTGGTGGTGCGCATTGTATGGGTGTGTGTTACATTACATTCACTAGTAGGAGTGAGAAAAACATCACGGTGTCGTGCGCATTGTATGGGTGTGTGTCACATTACATTCACTAGTACGAGTGAGAAAAACATCAGGGGTGGTGCGCATTGTATGGGTGTGTGTCACATTACATTCACTCGTAGGAGTGAGAAAAACATCACCGGGTGGTGCGCATTGTATGGGTGTGTGTCACATTACATTCACTAGTAGGAGTGAGAAAAACATCGCGGGGTGGTGCGCATTGTATGGGTGTGTGTTACATTACATTCACTAGTAGGAGTGAGAAAAACATCGCGGGGTGGTGCGCATTTTATGGGTGTGTGTTACATTACATTCACTAGTAGGAGTGAGAAAAACATCACGGGGTGGTGCGTATTGTATGGGTGTGTGTTACATTACATTCACTAGTAGGAGTGAGAAAAACATCACGGTGTCGTGCGCATTGTATGGGTGTGTGTTACATTACATTCACTAGTAGGAGTGAGAAAAACATCACGGGGTGGTGCGCATTGTATGGGTGTGTGTTACATTACATTCACTAGTAGGAGTGAGAAAAACATCGCGGGGTGGTGCGCATTGTATGGGTGTGTGTTACATTACATTCACGAGTAGGAGTGAGAAAAACATCGCGGGGTGGTGGGCATTTTATGGGTGTGTGTTACATTAGATTCACTAGTAGGAGTGAGAAAAACATCACGGGGTGGTGCGCATTGTATGGGTGTGTGTTACATTACATTCACTAGTAGTTGTGAGAAAAACATCGCGGGGTGGAGCGCATTGTATGGGTGTGTGTTACATTACATTCACTAGTAGGAGTGAGAAAAACATCGCGGGGTGGTGCGCATTTTATGGGTTTGTGTTACATTAGATTCACTAGTAGGAGTGAGAAAAACATCACGGGGTGGTGCGCATTGTATGGGTGTGTGTTACATTACATTCACTAGTAGGAGTGAGAAAAACATCACGGGGTGTTGCGCATTGTATGGGTGTGTGTTACATTACATTCACTAGTAGGAGTCAGAAAAACATCACGGGGAGGTGCGCATTGTATGTGTGTGTGTTACATTACATTCACTAGTAGGAGTGAGAAAAACATCACGGGGTGGTGCGCATTGTATGGGTGTGTGTTACATTACATTCACTAGTAGGAGTGAGAAAAACATCACGGGGTGGTGTGAATCGGAGGGTCTGAATTAGGATAGGCAGTGATTGGCAATGTAGGATGGAGAAAAACACCGCGGGGTGGTCAGCATGGGGAGGTCAGGGAACATGCAGTGGCAATGTAGGATAGGTTTCTGAAAAACATCGCGGGGTGGTGCGTATTGTATGGGTGTGTGTTACATTAGATTCACTAGTAGGAGTGAGAAAAACATCACGGGGTGGTGCGCATTGTATGGGTGTGTGTTACATTACATTCACTAGTAGGAGTGAGAAAAACATCAAGGGGTGGTGCGCATTGTATGGGTGTGTGTTACATTACACTCACTAGTAGGAGTGAGAAAAACATCGCGGGGTGGTGCGCATTGTATGGGTGTGTGTTACATTACATTCACTAGTAGGAGTGAGAAAAACATCGTGGGGTGGTGCGCATTGTATGGGTGTGTGTTACATTACATTCACTAGTAGGAGTGAGAAAAACATCGCGGGGTGGTGCGCATTGTATGGGTGTGTGTTACATTACATTCACTAGTAGGAGTGAGAAAAACATCACTGGGTGGTGCGCATTGTATGGGTGTGTGTTACATTACATTCACTAGTAGGAGTGAGAAAAACATCACGGTGTGGTGTGAATCGGAGTGTCTGAATTAGGATAGGCAGTGATTGGCAATGTAGGATGGAGAAAAACACCGCGGGGTGGTCTGCATGGGGAGGTCAGGGAACATGCAGTGGCAATGTAGGATAGGTTTCTGAAAAACATCGCGGGGTGGTGCGTATTGTATGGGTGTGTGTTACATTAGAATCACTAGTCGGAGTGAGAAAAACATCACTAGGTGGTGCGCATTGTATGGGTGTGTGTTACATTACATTAACTAGTAGGAGTGAGAAAAACATCACGGGGTGGTGCGCATTGTATGGGTGTGTGTTACATTATATTCACTAGTAGGAGTGAGAAAATCATCGCGGGGTGGTGCGCATTGTATGGGTGTGTGTTACATTACATTCACTAGTAGGAGTGAGAAAAACATCACGGGGTGGTGCGCATTGTATGGGTGTGTGTTACATTACATTCACTAGTAGGAGTGAGAAAATCATCGCGGGGTGGTGCGCATTGTATATGTGTGTGTTACATTACATTCACTAGGAGGAGTGAGAAAAACATCACGGGGTGGTGCGCATTGTATGGGTGTGTGTTACATTACATTCACTAGTAGGAGTGAGAAAAACATGGCGGGGTGGTGCGCATTGTATGGGTGTGTGTTACATTACATTCACTAGTAGGAGTGAGACAAACATCGCGGGGTGGTGCGCATTGTATGGGTGTGTGTCACATTACATTCACTAGTAGGAGTGAGAAAAACATCGCGGGGTGGTGCGCATTGTATGGGTGTGTGTCACATTACATTCACTAGTAGGAGTGAGAAAAACATCACGGTGTCGTGCGCATTGTATGGGTGTGTGTCACATTACATTCACTAGTAGGAGTGAGAAAAACATCACGGGGTGGTGCGCATTGTATGGGTGTGTGTCACATTACATTCACTAGTAGGAGTGAGAAAAACATCACGGGGTGGTGCGCATTGTACGGGTGTGTGTCACATTACATTCACTAGTAGGAGTGAGAAAAACATCACGGGTTGGTTCGCATTGTACGGGTGTGTGTCACATTACATTCACTAGTAGGAGTGAGAAAAACATCACGGGGTGGTGCGCATTGTACGGGTGTGTGTCACATTACATTCACTAGTAGGAGTGAGAAAAACATCACGGGGTGGGGCGCATTGTACGGGTGTGTGTCACATTACATTGACTAGTAGGAGTTAGAAAAACATCACGGGGTGGTGCGCATTGTACGGGTGTGTGTCACATTACATTCACTAATAGGAGTGAGAAAAACATCACGGGGTGGTGCGCATTGTATGGGTGTGTGTCACATTACATTCACTGCTAGGAGTGAGAAAAACATTATGGGGTGGTGCGCATTGTATGGGTGTGTGTCACAATACATTCACTAGTAGGAGTGAGAAAAACATCACGGGGTGGTGCGCATAGTACGGGTGTGTGTCACATTACTTTCACTAGTAGGAGTGAGAAAAACAACACGGGGTGGTGCGCATTGTACGGGTGTGTGTCACATTACATTCACTAGTAGGAGTGAGAAAAACATCACGGGTTGGTTCGCATTGTACGGGTGTGTGTCACATTACATTCACTAATAGGAGTGAGAAAAACATCACGGGGTGGTGCGCATTGTACGGGTGTGTGTCACATTACATTCACTAATAGGAGTGAGAAAAACATCACGGGGTGGTGCGCATTGTATGGGTGTGTGTCACATTACATTCACTGCTAGGAGTGAGAAAAACATCACGGGGTGGTGCGCATTGTATGGGTGTGTGTCACAATACATTCACTAGTAGGAGTGAGAAAAACATCACGGGGTGGTGCGCATTGTATGGGTGTGTGTCACATTACATTCACTTGTAGGAGTGAGAAAAACATCACGGGGTGGTGCACATTGTATGGGTGTGTGTCACATTACATTCACTAGTAGGAGTGAGAAAAACATCACGGGGTGGTGCGCATTGTATGGGTGTGTGTCACATTACATTCACTAGTAGGAGTGAGAAAAACATCACGGGGTGGTGCGCATTGTATGGGTGTGTGTCACATTACATTCTCTAGTAGGAGTGAGAAAAATATCACGGGGTGGTGCGCATTGTATGGGTGTGTGTCACATTACTTTCACTACTAGGAGTGAGAAAAACATCACGGGGTGGTGCGCATTGTATGGGTGTGTGCTACATTACATTCACTAGTAGGAGTGAGAAAAACATCACGGGGTAGTGTGAATCGGAAAGTCTGTATTAGGATAGGCAGTGATTGGCAATGTAGGATGGAGAAAAGCACCGCGGGGTGGTCAGCATGGGGAGGTCAGGGAACATGCAGTGGCAATGTAGGATAGGTTTCTGAAAAACATCGCGGGGTGGTGCGCATTGTATGGGTGTGTGTTACATTCACGAGTAGGAGTGAGAAAAACATCACGGGGTGGTGCGCATTGTATGGGTGTGTGTTACATTCGATTCACTAGTAGGAGTGAGAAAAACATCACGGGGTGGTGCGCATTGTATGGGTGTGTGTTACATTAGATTCACTAGTAGGAGTGAGAAAAACATCAAGGGGTGGTGCGCATTGTATGGGTGTGTGTTATATTAGATTCACTAGTAGGAGTGAGAAAAACATCACGGGGTGGTGCGCATTGTATGGGTGTGTGTTACATTACATTCACTAGTAGGAGTGAGAAAAACATCACGGGGTGGTGCGCATTGTATGGGTGTGTGTTACATTACATTCACTAGTAGGAGTGAGAAAAACATCACGGGGTGGTGTGCATTGTGTGGGTGTGTGTTACATTACATTCACTAGTAGGAGTGAGAAAAACATCACGGGGTGGTGCGCATTGTATGGGTGTGTGTTACATTACATTCACTAGTAGCCGTGAGAAAAACATCACGGGGTGGTGCGCATTGTATGGGTGTGTGTTACATGAGATTCACTAGTAAGAGTGAGAAAAACATCACGGGGTGGTGCGCATTGTATGGGTGTGTGTTACATTACATTCACTAGTAGGAGTGAGAAAAACATCACGGGGTGGTGCGCATTGTGTGGGTGTGTGTTACATTACATTCACTAGTAGGAGTGAGAAAAACATCACGGGGTGGTGCGCATTGTGTGGGTGTGTGTTACATTACATTCACTAGTAGGAGTGAGAAAAACATCACGGGGTGGTCCACATTGTATGGGTGTGTGTTACATTACATTCACTAGTAGGAGTGAGAAAAACATCACGTGGTGGTGCGCATTTTATGGGTGTGTGTTACATTACATTCACTAGTAGGAGTGAGAAAAACATCACGGGGTGGTGCGCATTGTATGGGTGTGTGTTACATTACATTCACAAGTAGGAGTGAGAAAAACATCACGGGGTGGTGCGCATTGTATGGGTGTGTGTTACATTAGATTCACTAGTAGGAGTGAGAAAAACATCACAGGGTGGTGCGCATTGTATGGGTGTGTGTTACATTAGATTCACTAGTAGGAGTGAGAAAAACATCACGGGGTGGTGCGCATTGTATGGGTGTGTGTTACATTAGATTCACTAGTAGGAGTGAGAAAAACATCACGGGGTGGTGCGCATTGTATGGGTGTGTGTTACATTACATTCACTAGTATGAGTGAGAAAAACATCACGGGGTGGTGCGCATTGTATGGGTGTGTGTCACATTACATTCACTATTAGGAGTGAGAAAAACATCACGGGTTGGTGCGCATTGTACGGGTGTGTGTCACATTCCATTCACTAGTAGACGTGAGAAAAACATCACGGGGTGTGCGCATTGTACGGGTGTGTGTCACATTACATTCACTAGTAGGAGTGAGAAAAACATCACGGGGTGGTGCGCATTGTACGGGTGTGTGTCACATTACATTCACTAATAGGAGTGAGAAAAACATCACGGGGTGGTGCGCATTGTATGGGTGTGTGTCACATTACATTCACTGCTAGGAGTGAGAAAAACATCACGGGGTGGTGCGCATTGTATGGGTGTGTGTCACAATACATTCACTAGTAGGAGTGAGAAAAACATCACGGGGTGGTGCGCATAGTACGGGTGTGTGTCACATTACATTCACTAGTAGGAGTGAGAAAAACATCACGGGGTGGTGCGCATTGTACGGGTGTGTGTCACATTACATTCACTAGTAGGAGTGAGAAAAACATCACGGGTTGGTTCGCATTGTACGTGTGTGTGTCACATTACATTCACTAGTAGGAGTGAGAAAAACATCACGGGGTGGTGCGCATTGTACGGGTGTGTGTCACATTACATTCACTAGTAGGAGTGAGAAAAACATCACGGGGTGGTGCGCATTGTACGGGTGTGTGTCACATTACATTGACTAGTAGGAGTGAGAAAAACATCACGGGGTGGTGCGCATTGTACGGGTGTGTGTCACATTACATTCACTAATAGGAGTGAGAAAAACATCACGGGGTGGTGCGCATTGTATGGGTGTGTGTCACATTACATTCACTGCTAGGAGTGAGAAAAACATCACGGGGTGGTGCGCATTGTATGGGTGTGTGTCACAATACATTCACTAGTAGGAGTGAGAAAAACATCACGGGGTGGTGCGCATTGTATGGGTGTGTGTCACATTACATTCACTTGTAGGAGTGAGAAAAACATCACGGGGTGGTGCACATTGTATGGGTGTGTGTCACATTACATTCACTAGTAGGAGTGAGAAAAACATCACGGGGTGGTGCGCATTGTATGGGTGTGTGTCACATTACATTCACTTGTAGGAGTGAGAAAAACATCACGGGGTGGTGCACATTGTATGGGTGTGTGTCACATTACATTCACTAGTAGGAGTGAGAAAAACATCACGGGGTGGTGCGCATTGTATGGGTGTGTGTCACATTACATACACTAGTAGGAGTGAGAAAAACATCACGGGGTGGTGCGCATTGTATGGGTGTGTGTCACATTACATTCTCTAGTAGGAGTGAGAAAAACATCACGGGGTGGTGCGCATTGTATGGGTGTGTGTCACATTACTTTCACTAGTAGGAGTGAGAAAAACATCACGTGGTGGTGCGCATTGTATGGGTGTGTGCTACATTACATTCACTAGTAGGAGTGAGAAAAACATCACGGGGTAGTGTGAATCGGAAAGTCTGTATTAGGATAGGCAGTGATTGGCAATGTAGGATGGAGAAAAGCACCGCGGGGTGGTCAGCATGGGGAGGTCAGGGAACATGCAGTGGCAATGTAGGATAGGTTTCTGAAAAACATCGCGGGGTGGTGCGCATTGTATGGGTGTGTGTTACATTCACGAGTAGGAGTGAGAAAAACATCACGGGGTGGTGCGCATTGTATGGGTGTGTGTTACATTCGATTCACTAGTAGGAGTGAGAAAAACATCACGGGGTGGTGCGCATTGTATGGGTGTGTGTTACATTACATTCACTAGTAGGAGTGAGAAAAACATCACGGGGTGGTGCACATTGTGTGGGTGTGTGTTACATTACATTCACTAGTAGGAGTGAGAAAAACATCACGGGGTGGTGCGCATTGTATGGGTGTGTGTTACATTACATTCACTAGTAGCAGTGAGAAAAACATCACGGGGTGGTGCGCATTGTATGGGTGTGTGTTACATTACATTCACTAGTAGGAGTGAGAAAAACATCACGGGGTGGTGCGCATTGTATGGGTGTGTGTTACATTACATTCACTAGTAGGAGTGAGAAAAACATCACGTGGTGGTGCGCATTGTATGGGTGTGTGTTACATTACATTCACTAGTAGGAGTGAGAAAAACATCACGGGGTGGGGCGCATTGTATGGGTGTGTGTTACATTACATTCACAAGTAGGAGTGAGAAAAACATCACGGGGTGGTGCGCATTGTATGGGTGTGTGTTACATTAGATTCACTAGTAGGAGTGAGAAAAACATCACGGGGTGGTGCGCATTGTATGGGTGTGTGTTACATTAGATTCACTAGTAGGAGTGAGAAAAACATCACGGGGTGGTGCGCATTGTATGGGTGTGTGTTACATTACATTCACTTGTAGGAGTGAGAAAAACATCATGGGGTGGTGCGCATTGTATGGGTGTGTGTTACATTACATTCACTAGTAGGATTGAGAAAAACATCACGGGGTGGTGCGCATTGTATGGGTGTGTGTTACATTACATTCACTAGTAGGAGTGAGAAAAACATCACGGGGTGGTGCGCATTGTATGGGTGTGTGTTACATTACATTCACTAGTAGGAGTGAGAAAAACATCACGGGGTGGTGCGCATTGTATGGGTGTGTGTTACATTACATTCACTAGTAGGAGTGAGAAAAACATCACGGGTTGGTGCGCATTGTATGGTTGTGTGTTACATTACATTCACTAGTAGGAGTGAGAAAAACATCACGGTGTGGTGCGCATTGTATGGGTGTGTGTTACATTACATTCACTAGTAGGAGTGAGAAAAACATCACGGGGTGGTGCGCATTGTATGGGTGTGTGTTACATTACATTCACTAGTAGGAGTGAGAAAAACATCATGGTTTGGTGCGCATTGTATCGGTGTGTGTTACATTACATTCACTATTAAGAGTGAGAAAAACATCACTGGGTGGTGAGCATTGTATGGGTGTGTGTTACATTACATTCACTACTAGGAGTGAGAAAAACATCACGGGGTGGTGTGAATCGGAGGGTCTGAATTAGGATAGGCAGAGAGTGGCAATGTAGGATGGAGTAAAGCACCACGGGGTGGTCAGCATGGGGAGGTCAGGGAACATGCAGTGGCAATGTAGGATAGGTTTCTGAAAAACATCGCGGGGTGGTGCGCATTGTATGGCTGTGTGTTACATTACATTCACTAGTAGGAGTGAGAAAAACATCACGGGGTGGTGCGCATTGTATGGGTGTGTGTTACATTACCTTCACTAGTAGGAGTGAGAAAAACATCACGGGGTGGTGCGCATTGTATGGGTGTGTGTTACATTACATTCACTAGTAGGAGTGAGAAAAACATCACGGGGTGGTGCGCATTGTATGTGTGTGTGTTACATTACATTCACTAGTAGGAGTGAGAAAAACATCACAGGGTGGTGCGCATTGTATGGGTGTGTGTTACATTACATTCACTAGTAGGAGTGAGAAAAACATCACGGGGTGGTGCGCATTATATGGGTGTGTGTTACGTTACATTTACTAGTAGGAGTGAGAAAAACATCGCGGGGTGGTGCGCATTGTATGGGTGTGTGTTACATTACATTCACTAGTAGGATTGAGAAAAACATCGCGGGGTGGTGCGCATTGTATGGGTGTGTGTTACATTACATTCACAAGTAGGAGTGAGAAAAACATCGCGGGGTGGTGCGCATTGTATGGGTGTGTGTTACATTACATTCACTAGTAGGAGTGAGAAAAACATCGCGGGGTGGTGCGCATTGTATGGTTGTGTGTTACATTACATTCACTAGTAGGAGTGAGAAAAACATCGCGGGGTGGTGCGCATTGTATGGGTGTGTGTCACATTACATTCAATAGTAGGAGTGAGAAAAACATCACGGTGTCGTGCGCATTGTATGGGTGTGTGTCACATTACATTCACTAGTAGGAGTGAGAAAAACATCATGGGGTGGTGCGCATTGTATGGGTGTGTGTCACATTACATTCACTAGTAGGAGTGAGAAAAACATCACGGGGTGTTGCGCATTGTACGGGTGTGTGTCACATTACATTCATTAGTAGGAGTGAGAAAAACATCACGGGGTGGTGCGCATTGTACGGGTGTGTGTCACATTACATTCACAAGTAGGAGTGAGAAAAACATCAGGGGGTTGTGCGCATTGTACGGGTATGTGTCACATTACATTCACTAGTAGGAGTGAGAAAAACATCACGGGGTGGTGCGCATTGTATGGGTGTGTGTTACATTACATTCACTAGTAGGAGTGAGAAAAACATCACGGGGTGGTGCGCATTGTATGGGTGTGTGTTACATTACATTCACAAGTAGGAGTGAGAAAAACATCACGGGGTGGTGCGCATTGTATGGGTGTGTGTTACATTAGATTCACTAGTAGGAGTGAGAAATATATCACGGGGTGGTGCGCATTGTATGGGTGTGTGTTACATTAGATTCACTAGTAGGAGTGAGAAAAACCTCACGGGGTGGTGCGCATTGTATGGGTGTGTGTTACATTACATTCACTTGTAGGAGTGAGAAAAACATCATGGGGTGGTGCGCATTGTATGGGTGTGTGTTACATTACATTCACTAGTAGGAGTGAGAAAAACATCACGGGGTGGTGCGCATTGTATGGGTGTGTGTTACATTACATTCACTAGTAGGAGTGAGAAAAACATCACGGGGTGGTGCGCATTGTATGGGTGTGTGTTACATTACATTCACTAGTAGGAGTGAGAAAAACATCACGGGGTGGTGCGCATTGTATGGGTGTGTGTTACATTACATTCACTAGTAGGAGTGAGAAAAACATCACGGGTTGGTGCGCATTGTATGGTTGTGTGTTACATTACATTCACTAGTAGGAGTGAGAAAAACATCACGGGGTGGTGCGCATTGTATGGGTGTGTGTTACATTACATTCACTAGTAGGAGTGAGAAAAACATCACGGGGTGGTGCGCATTGTATGGGTGTGTGTTACATTACATTCACTAGTAGGAGTGAGAAAAACATCATGGTTTGGTGCGCATTGTATGGGTGTGTGTTACATTACATTCACTAGTAAGAGTGAGAAAAACATCACGGGGTGGTGAGCATTGTATGGGTGTGTGTTACATTACATTCACTACTAGGAGTGAGAAAAACATCACGGGGTGGTGTGAATCGGAGGGTCTGAATTAGGATAGGCAGAGAGTGGCAATGTAGGATGGAGTAAAGCACCACGGGGTGGTCAGCATGGGGAGGTCAGGGAACATGCAGTGGCAATGTAGGATAGGTTTCTGAAAAACATCGCGGGGTGGTGCGCCTTGTATGGCTGTGTGTTACATTACATTCACTAGTAGGAGTGAGAAAAACATCACGGGGTGGTGCGCATTGTATGGGTGTGTGTTACATTACATTCACTAGTAGGAGTGAGAAAAACATCACGGGGTGGTGCGCATTGTATGGGTGTGTGTTACATTACATTCACTAGTAGGAGTGAGAAAAACATCACGGGGTGGTGCGCATTTTGTGGGTGTGTGTTACATTACATTCACTAGTAGGAGTGAGAAAAACATCACGGGGTGGTGCGCATTGTGTGGGTGTGTGTTACATTACATTCACTAGTAGGAGTGAGAAAAACATCACGGGGTGGTGCGCATTGTATGTGTGTGTGTTACATTACATTCACTAGTAGGAGTGAGAAAAACATCACGGGGTGGTGCGCATTGTATGGGTGTGTGTTACATTACATTCACTAGTAGGAGTGAGAAAAACATCACGGGGTGGTGCGCATTATATGGGTGTGTGTTACGTTACATTCACTAGTAGGAGTGAGAAAAACATCGCGGGGTGGTGCGCATTGTATGGGTGTGTGTTACATTACATTCACTAGTAGGATTGAGAAAAACATCGCGGGGTGGTGCGCATTGTATGGGTGTGTGTTACATTACATTCACAAGTAGGAGTGAGAAAAACATCGCGGGGTGGGGCGCATTGTATGGGTGTGTGTTACATTACATTCACTAGTAGGAGTGAGAAAAACATCGCGGGGTGGTGCGCATTGTATGGTTGTGTGTTACATTACATTCACTAGTAGGAGTGAGAAAAACATCGCGGGGTGGTGCGCATTGTATGGGTGTGTGTCACATTACATTCAATAGTAGGAGTGAGAAAAACATCACGGTGTCGTGCGCATTGTATGGGTGTGTGTCACATTACATTCACTAGTAGGAGTGAGAAAAACATCACGGGGTGGTGCGCATTGTATGGGTGTGTGTCACATTACATTCACTAGTAGGAGTGAGAAAAACATCACGGGGTGTTGCGCATTGTACGGGTGTGTGTCACATTACATTCATTAGTAGGAGTGAGAAAAACATCACGGGGTGGTGCGCATTGTACGGGTGTGTGTCACATTACATTCACAAGTAGGAGTGAGAAAAACATCAGGGGGTTGTGCGCATTGTACGGGTATGTGTCACATTACATTCACTAGTAGGAGTGAGAAAAACATCACGGGGTGGTGCGCATTGTACGGGTGTGTGTCACATTACATTCACTAGTAGGAGTGAGAAAAACATCACGGGGTGATGCGCATTGTACGGGTGTGTGTCACATTACATTCACTAGTAGGAGTGAGAAAAACATCACGGGGTGGTGCGCATTGTACGGGTGTGTGTCACATTACATTCACCAGTAGGAGTGAGAAAAACATCACGGGGTGGTGCGCATTGTGTGGGTGTGTGTTACATTACATTCACTAGTAGGAGTGAGAAAAACATCACGGGGTGGTGCGCATTGTATGGGTGTGTGTTACATTACATTCACTATTAGGAGTGAGAAAAACATCACGGGGTGGTGCGCATTGTATGGGTGTGTGTTACATTACATTCACTAGTCGGAGTGAGAAAAACATCACTGGGTGGTGCGCATTGTATGGGTGTGTGTTACATTACATTCACTAGTAGGAGTGAGAAAAACATCACGGGGTGGTGCGCATTGTATGGGTGTGTGTTACATTACATTCACTAGTAGGAGTGAGAAAAACATCGCGGGGTGGTGCGCATTGTATGGGTGTGTGTTACATTACATTCACTAGTAGGAGTGAGAAAAACATCACGGGGTTGTGCGCATTGTATGGGTGTGTGTTACATTACATTCACTAGTAGGAGTGAGAAAAACATCGCGGGGTGGTGCGCATTGTATGGGTGTGTGTTACATTACATTCACTAGTAGGAGTGAGAAAAACATCGCGGGGTGGTGCGCATTGTATGGGTGTGTGTTACATTACATTCACAAGTAGGAGTGAGAAAAACATCGCGGGGTGGTGCGCATTGTATGGGTGTGTGTTACATTACATTCACTAGTAGGAGTGAGAAAAACATCGCGGGGTGGTGCGCATTGTATGGTTGTGTGTTACATTACATTCACTAGTAGGAGTGAGACAAACATCGCGGGGTGGTGTGCATTGTATGGGTGTGTGTCACATTACATTCACTAGTAGGAGTGAGAAAAACATCGCGGGGTGGTGCGCATTGTATGGGTGTGTGTCACATTACATTCCATAGTAGGAGTGAGAAAAACATCACGGTGTCGTGCGCATTGTATGGGTGTGTGTCACATTACATTCACTAGTAGGAGTGAGAAAAACATCACGGGGTGGTGCGCATTGTATGGGTGTGTGTCACATTACATTCACTAGTAGGAGTGAGAAAAACATCACGGGGTGGTGCGCATTGTATGGGTGTGTGTTACATTACATTCACTAGTAGGAGTGAGAAAAACATCATGGTGTCGTGCGCATTGTATGGGTGTGTGTCACATTACATTCACTAGTAGGAGTGAGAAAAACATCACGGGGTGGTGCGCATTGTATGGGTGTGTGTCACATTACATTCATTAGTAGGAGTGAGAAAAACATCACGGGGTGGTGCGCATTGTACGGGTGTGTGTCACATTACATTCACAAGTAGGAGTGAGAAAAACATCAGGGGGTTGTGCGCATTGTACGGGTTTGTGTCACATTACATTCACTAGTAGGAGTGAGAAAAACATCACGGGGTGGTGCGCATTGTACGGGTGTGTGTCACATTACATTCACAAGTAGGAGTGAGAAAAACATCAGGGGGTTGTGCGCATTGTACGGGTGTGTGTCACATTACATTCACTAGTAGGAGTGAGAAAAACATCACGGGGTGGTGCGCATTGTACGGGTGTGTGTCACATTACATTCACTAGTAGGAGTGAGAAAAACATCACGGGGTGGTGCGCATTGTACGGGTGTGTGTCACATTACATTCACTAGTAGGAGTGAGAAAAACATCACGGGGTGGTGCGCATTGTACGGGTGTGTGTCACATTACATTCACTAGTAGGAGTGAGAAAAACATCACGGGGTGGTGCGCATTGTACGGGTGCGTGTCACATTACATTCACTAGTAGGAGTGAGAAAAACATCGCGGGGTGGTGCGCATTGTACGGGTGTGTGTCACATTATATTCACTAGTAGGAGTGAGAAAAACATCACGGGGTGGTGCGCATTGTATGGGTGTGTGTCACATTACATTCACTGCTAGGAGTGAGAAAAACATCACGGGGTGGTGCGCATTGTATGGGTGTGTGTCACATTACATTCACTAGTAGGAGTGAGAAAAACATCACGGGGTGGTGCGCATTGTATGGGTGTGTGTCACATTACATTCACTTGTAGGAGAGAGAAAAACATCACGGGGTGGTGCGCATTGTATGGGTGTGTGTCACATTACATTCACTAGTAGGAGTGAGAAAAACATCACGGGGTGGTGCGCATTGTATGGGTGTGTGTCACATTACATTCACTAGTAGGAGTGAGAAAAACATCACGGGGTGGTGCGCATTGTATGGGTGTGTGTCACATTACATTCTCTAGTAGGAGTGAGAAAAACATCACGGGGTGGTGTGCATTGTATGGGTGTGTGTCACATTACTTTCACTAGCAGGAGTGAGAAAAACATCACGGGGTGGTGCGCATTGTATGGGTGTGTGTCACATTACATTCACTAGTAGGAGTGAGAAAAACATCACGGGGTGGTGCGCATTGTATGGGTGTGTGTCACATTACATTCTCTAGTAGGAGTGAGAAAAACATCACGGGGTGGTGTGCATTGTATGGGTGTGTGTCACATTACTTTCACTAGTAGGAGTGAGAAAAACATCACGGGGTGGTGCGCATTGTATGGGTGTGTGCTACATTACATTCACTAGTAGGAGTGAGAAAAACATCACGGGGTAGTGTGAATCGGAGGGTCTGTATTAGGATCGGCAGTGATTGGCAATGTAGGATGGAGAAAAGCACCGCGGGGTGGTCAACATGGGGAGGTCAGGGAACATGCAGTGGCAATGTAGGATAGGTTTCTGAAAAACATCGCGGGGTGGTGCGCATTGTATGGTTGTGTGTTACATTACATTCACTAGTAGGAGTGAGAAAAACATCACGGGGTGGTGCGCATTGTATGGGTGTGTGTTACATTACATTCACTAGTAGGAGTGAGGAAAACATCACGGGGTGGTGCGCATTGTATGGGTGTGTGTTACATTACATTCACTACTAGGAGTGAGAAAAACATCACGGGGTGGTGTGAATCGGAGGGTCTGAATTAGGAGAGGCAGAGAGTGGCAATGTAGGATGGAGTAAAGCACCACGGGGTGGTCAGCATGGGGAGGTCAGGGAACATGCAGTGGCAATGTAGGATAGGTTTCTGAAAAACATCGCGGGGTGGTGCGCATTGTATGGCTGTGTGTTACATTACATTCACTAGTAGGAGTGAGAAAAACATCACGGGGTGGTGCGCATTGTATGGGTGTGTGTTACATTACATTCACTAGTAGGAGTGAGAAAAACATCACGGGGTGGTGCGCATTGTATGGGTGTGTGTTACATTACATTCACTAGTAGGAGTGAGAAAAACATCACGGGGTGGTGCGCATTGTGTGGGTGTGTGTTACATTACATTCACTAGTAGGAGTGAGAAAAACAACACGGGGTGGTGCGCATTGTATGGGTGTGTGTTACATTACATTCACTAGTAGGAGTGAGAAAAACATCACGGGTTGGTGCGCATTGTATGGGTGTGTGCTACATTACATTCACTAGTAGGAGTGAGAAAAACATCGCGGGGTGGTGCGCATTGTATGGGTGTGTGTTACATTACATTCACTAGTAGGAGTGAGAAAAACATCGCGGGGTGGTGCGCATTGTATGGGTGTGTGTTACATTACATTCACAAGTAGGAGTGAGAAAAACATCGCGGGGTGGTGCGCATTGTATGGGTGTGTGTTACATTACATTCACTACTAGGAGTGAGAAAAACATCACGGGGTGGTGTGAATCGGAGGATCTGAATTAGGAGAGGCAGAGAGTGGCAATGTAGGATGGAGTAAAGCACCACGGGGTGGTCAGCATGGGGAGGTCAGGGAAAATGCAGTGGCAATGTAGGATAGGTTTCTGAAAAACATCGCGGGGTGGTGCGCATTGTATGGCTGTGTGTTACATTACATTCACTAGTAGGAGTGAGAAAAACATCACGGGGTGGTGCGCATTGTATGGGTGTGTGTTACATTACATTCACTAGTAGGAGTGAGAAAAACATCACGGGGTGGTGCGCATTGTATGGGTTTGTGTTACATTACATTCATTAGTAGGAGTGAGAAAAACATCACGGGGTGGTGCGCATTGTGTGGGTGTGTGTTACATTACATTCACTAGTAGGAGTGAGAAAAACATCACGGGGTGGTGCGCATTGTATGGGTGTGTGTTACATTACATTCACTAGTAGGAGTGAGAAAAACATCACGGGGTGGTGCGCATTGTATGGGTGTGTGTTACATTACATTCACTAGTCGGAGTGAGAAAAACATCACTGGGTGGTGCGCATTGTATGGGTGTGTGTTACATTACATTCACTAGTAGGAGTGAGAAAAACATCGCGGGGTGGTGCGCATTGTATGGGTGTGTGTTACATTACATTCACTAGTAGGAGTGAGAAAAACATCGCGGGGTGGTGCGCATTGTATGGGTGTGTGTTACATTACATTCACTAGTAGGAGTGAGAAAAACATCACGGGGTGGTGCGCATTGTATGGGTGTGTGTTACATTACATTCACTAGTAGGAGTGAGAAAAACATCGCGGGGTGGTGCTCATTGTATGGGTGTGTGTTACATTACATTCACTAGTAGGAGTGAGAAAAACATCGCGGGGTGGTGCGCATTGTATGGGTGTGTGTTACATTACATTCACAAGTAGGAGTGAGAAAAACATCGCGGGGTGGTGCGCATTGTATGGGTGAGTGTTACATTACATTCACTAGTAGGAGTGAGAAAAACATCGCGGGGTGGTGCGCATTGTATGGTTGTGTGTTACATTACATGCACTAGTAGGAGTGAGACAAACATCGCGGGGTGGTGCGCATTGTATGGGTGTGTGTTACATTACATTCACTACTAGGAGTGAGAAAAACATCACGGGGTGGTGTGAATCGGAGGGTCTGAATTAGGAGAGGCAGAGAGTGGCAATGTAGGATGGAGTAAAGCACCACGGGGTGGTCAGCATGTGGAGGTCAGGGAACATGCAGTGGCAATGTAGGATAGGTTCCTGAAAAACATCGCGGGGTGGTGCGCATTGTATGGCTGTGTGTTACATTACATTCACTAGTAGGAGTGAGAAAAACATCACGGGGTGGTGCGCATTGTATGGGTGTGTGTTACATTACATTCACTAGTAGGAGTGAGAAAAACATCACGGGGTGGTGCGCATTGTATGGGTGTGTGTTACATTACATTCACTAGTAGGAGTGAGAAAAACATCACGGGGTGGTGCGCATTGTGTGGGTGTGTGTTACATTACATTCACTAGTAGGAGTGAGAAAAACAACACGGGGTGGTGCGCATTGTATGGGTGTGTGTTACATTACATTCACTAGTAGGAGTGAGAAAAACATCACGGGGTGGTGCGCATTGTATTGGTGTGTGTTACATTACATTCACTAGTCGGAGTGAGAAAAACATCACTGGGTGGTGCGCATTGTATGGGTGTGTGTTACATTACATTCACTAGTAGGAGTGAGAAAAACATCGCGGGGTGGTGCGCATTGTATGGGTGTGTGTTACATTACATTCACTAGTAGGAGTGAGAAAAACATCGCGGGGTGGTGCGCATTGTATGGGTGTGTGTTACATTACATTCACTAGTAGGAGTGAGAAAAACATCACGGGGTGGTGCGCATTGTATGGGTGTGTGTTACATTACATTCACTAGTAGGAGTGAGAAAAACATCGCGGGGTGGTGCGCATTGTATGGGTGTGTGTTACATTACATTCACTAGTAGGAGTGAGAAAAACATCGCGGGGTGGTGCGCATTGTATGGGTGTGTGTTACATTACATTCACAAGTAGGAGTGAGAAAAACATCGCGGCGTGGTGCGCATTGTATGGGTGTGTGTTACATTACATTCACTAGTAGGAGTGAGAAAAACATCGCGGGGTGGTGCGCATTGTATGGTTGTGTGTTACATTACATTCACTAGTAGGAGTGAGACAAACATCGCGGGGTGGTGCGCATTGTATGGGTGTGTGTCACATTACATTCACTAGTAGGAGTGAGAAAAACATCGCGGGGTGGTGCGCATTGCATGGGTGTGTGTCACATTACATTCACTAGTAGGAGTGAGAAAAACATCACGGTGTCATGCGCATTGTATGGGTGTGTGTCACATTACATTCACTAGTAGGACTGAGAAAAACATCACGGGGTGGTGCGCATTGTATGTGTGTGTGTCACATTACATTCACTAGTAGGAGTGAGAAAAACATCACGGGGTGGTGCGCATTGTACGGGTGTGTGTCACATTACATTCACTAGTAGGAGTGAGAAAAACATCACGGGGTGGTGCGCATTGTATGGGTGTGTGTTACATTACATTCACTAGTAGGAGTGAGAAAAACATCGCGGGGTGGTGCGCATTGTATGGGTGTGTGTTACATTACATTCACAAGTAGGAGTGAGAAAAACATCGCGGGGTGGTGCGCATTGTATGGGTGTGTGTTACATTACATTCACTAGTAGGAGTGAGAAAAACATCGCGGGGTGGTGCGCATTGTATGGTTGTGTGTTACATTACATTCACTAGTAGGAGTGAGACAAACATCGCGGGGTGGTGCGCATTGTATGGGTGTGTGTTACATTACATTCACTACTAGGAGTGAGAAAAACATCACGGGGTGGTGTGAATCGGAGGGTCTGAATTAGGAGAGGCAGAGAGTGGCAATGTAGGATGGAGTAAAGCACCACGGGGTGGTCAGCATGGGGAGGTCAGGGAACATGCAGTGGCAATGTAGGATAGGTTTCTGAAAAACATCGCGGGGTGGTGCGCATTGTATGGCTGTGTGTTACATTACATTCACTAGTAGGAGTGAGAAAAACATCACGGGGTGGTGCGCACTGTATGGGTGTATGTTACATTACATTCACTAGTAGGAGTGAGAAAAACATCACGGGGTGGTGCGCATTGTATGGGTGTGTGTTACATTACATTCACTAGTAGGAGTGAGAAAAACATCACGGGGTGGTGCGCATTGTATGGGTGTGTGTTACATTAGATTCACTAGTAGGAGTGAGAAAAACATCACGGGGTGGTGCGCACTGTATGGGTGTGTGTTACATTACATTCAGTAGTAGGAGTGAGAAAAACATCACGGGGTGGTGCGCATTGTATGGGTGTGTGTTACATTACATTCACTAGTAGGAGTGAGAAAAACATCACGGGGTGGTGCGCATTGTGTGGGTGTGTGTTACATTACATTCACTAGTAGGAGTGAGAAAAACATCACGGGGTGGTGCGCATTGTATGGGTGTGTGTTACATTACATTCACTAGTAGGAGTGAGAAAAACATCACGGGGTGGTGCGCATTGTATGGGTGTGTGTTACATTACATTCACTAGTCAGAGTGAGAAAAACATCACTGGGTGGTGCGCATTGTATGGGTGTGTGTTACATTACATTCACTAGTAGGAGTGAGAAAAACATCACGGGGTGGTGCGCATTGTATGGGTGTGTGTTACATTACATTCACTAGTAGGAGTGAGAAAAACATCGCGGGAGGGTGCGCATTGTATGGGTGTGTGTTACATTACATTCACTAGTAGGAGTGAAAAAAACATCACGGGGTGGTGCGCATTGTATGGGTGTGTGTTACATTACATTCACTAGTAGGAGTGAGAAAAACATCGCGGGGTGGTGCGCATTGTATGGGTGTGTGTTACATTACATTCACTAGTAGGAGTGAGAAAAACATCGCGGGGTGGTGCGCATTGTATGGGTGTGTGTTACATTACATTCACTAGTAGGAGTGAGAAAAACATCGCGGGGTGGTGCGCATTGTATGGGTGTGTGTTACATTACATTCACTAGTAGGAGTGAGAAAAACATCACGGGGTGGTGCGCATTGTATGGGTGTGTGTTACATTACATTCACTAGTAGGAGTGAGAAAAACATCGCGGGGTGGTGCGCATTGTATGGGTGTGTGTTACATTACATTCACTAGTAGGAGTGAGAAAAACATCGCGGGGTGGTGCGCATTGTATGGGTGTGTGTTACATTACATTCACTAGTAGGAGTGAGAAAAACATCGCGGGGTGGTGCGCATTGTATGGGTGTGTGTTACATTACATTCACTAGTAGGAGTGAGAAAAACATCGTGGGGTGGTGCGCATTGTATGGTTGTGTGTTACATTACATTCACTAGTAGGAGTGAGACAAACATCGCGGGGTGGTGCGCATTGTATGGGTGTGTGTTACATTACATTCACTACTAGGAGTGAGAAAAACATCACGGGGTGGTGTGAATTGGAGGGTCTGAATTAGGAGAGGCAGAGAGTGGCAATGTAGGATGGAGTAAAGCACCACGGGGTGGTCAGCATGGGGAGGTCAGGGAACATGCAGTGGCAATGTAGGATAGGTTTCTGAAAAACATCGCGGGGTGGTGCGCATTGTATGGCTGTGTGTTACATTACATTCACTAGTAGGAGTGAGAAAAACATCACGGTGTGGTGCGCATTGTATGGGTGTGTGTTACATTACATTCACTAGTAGGAGTGAGAAAAACATCACGGGGTGGTGCGCATTGTGTGGGTGTGTGTTACATTACATTCACTAGTAGGAGTGAGAAAAACATCACGGGGTGGTGCGCATTGTGTGGGTGTGTGTTACATTACATTCACTAGTAAGAGTGAGAAAAACATCACGGGGTGGTGCGCATTGTATGGGTGTGTGTTACATTACATTCACTAGTAGGAGTGAGAAAAACATCACGGGGTGGTGCGCATTGTATGGGTGTGTGTTACATTACATTCACTAGTCGGAGTGAGAAAAACATCACTGGGTGGTGCGCATTGTATGGGTGTGTGTTACATTACATTCACTAGTAGGAGTGAGAAAAACATCACGGGGTGGTGCGCATTGTATGGGTGTGTGTTACATTACATTCACTACTAGGAGTGAGAAAAACATCGCGGGGTGGTGCGCATTGTATGGGTGTGTGTTACATTACATTCACTAGTAGGAGTGAGAAAAACATCACGGGGTGGTGCGCATTGTATGGGTGTGTGTTACATTACATTCACTAGTAGGAGTGAGAAAAACATCGCGGGGTGGTGCGCATTGTATGGGTGTGTGTTACATTACATTCACTAGTAGGAGTGAGAAAAACATCGCGGGGTGGTGCGCATTGTATGGGTGTGTGTTACATTACATTCACAAGTAGGAGTGAGAAAAACATCGCGGGGTGGTGCGCATTGTATGGGTGTGTGTTACCTTACATTCACTAGTAGGAGTGAGAAAAACATCGCGGGGTGGTGCGCATTGTATGGTTGTGTGTTACATTACATTCACTAGTAGGAGTGAGACAAACATCGCGGGGTGGTGCGCATTGTATGGGTGTGTGTCACATTACATTCACTAGTAGGAGTGAGAAAAACATCGCGGGGTGGTGCGCATTGCATGGGTGTGTGTCACATTACATTCACTAGTAGGAGTGAGAAAAACATCACGGTGTCGTGCGCATTGTATGGGTGTGTGTCACATTACATTCACTAGTAGGACTGAGAAAAACATCACGGGGTGGTGCGCATTGTATGGGTGTGTGTCACATTACATTCACTAGTAGGAGTGAGAAAAACATCACGGGGTGGTGCGCATTGTACGGGTGTTTGTCACATTACATTCACTAGTAGGAGTGAGAAAAACATCACGGGGTGGTGCGCATTGTACGGGTGTGTGTCACATTACATTCACAAGTAGGAGTGAGAAAAACATCAGGGGGTTGTGCGCATTGTACGGGTTTTTGTCACATTACATTCACTAGTAGGAGTGAGAAAAACATCACGGGGTGGTGCGCATTGTACGGGTGTGTGTCACATTACATTCACTAGTAGGAGTGAGAAAAACATCACGGGGTGGTGCGCATTGTACGGGTGTGTGTCACATTACATTCACTAGTAGGAGTGAGAAAAACATCACGGGGTGGTGCGCATTGTACGGGTGTGTGTCACATTACATTCACTAGTAGGAGTGAGAAAAAGATCACGGGGTGGTGCGCATTGAAAGGGTGTGTGTCACATTACATTGACTAGTAGGAGTGAGAAAAAGATCACGGGGTCGTGCGCATTGTACGGGTGTGTGTCACATTACATTGACTAGTAGGAGTGAGAAAAAGATCACGGGGTGGTGCGCATTGTACGGGTGTGTGTCACATTACATTGACTAGTAGGAGTGAGAAAAACATCACGGGGTGGTGCGCATTGTACGGGTGTGTGTCACATTACATTCACTAGTAGGAGTGAGAAAAACATCACGGGGTGGTGCGCATTTTATGGGTGTGTGTCACATTACATTCACTGCTAGGAGTGAGAAAAACATCACGGGGTGGTGCGCATTGTATGGGTGTGTGTCACATTACATTCACTAGTAGGAGTGAGAAAAACATCACGGGGTGGTGCGCATTGTATGGGTGTGTGTCACATTACATTCACTTGTAGGAGTGAGAAAAACATCACGGGGTGGTGCGCATTGTATGGGTGTGTGTCACATTACATTCACTAGTAGGAGTGAGAAAAACATCACGGGGTGGTGCGCATTGTATGGGTGTGTGTCACATTACATTCTCTAGTAGGAGTGAGAAAAACATCACAGGGTGGTGCGCATTGTATGGGTGTGTGTCACATTACTTTCACTAGTAGGAATGAGAAAAACATCACGGGGTGGTGCGCATTGTATGGGTGTGTGCTACATTACATTCACTAGTAGGAGTGAGAAAAACATCACGGGGTAGTGTGAATCGGAGGGTCTGTATTAGGATAGGCAGTGATTGGCAATGTAGGATGGAGAAAAGCACCGCGGGGTGGTCAGCATGGGGAGGTCAGGGAACATGCAGTGGCAATGTAGGATAGGTTTCTGAAAAACATCGCGGGGTGGTGCGCATTGTATGGCTGTGTGTTACATTACATTCACTAGTAGGAGTGAGAAAAACATCACGGGGTGGTGCGCATTGTATGGGTGTGTGTTACATTACATTCACTAGTAGGAGTGAGAAAAACATCACGCGGTGGTGCGCATTGTGTGGGTGTGTGTTACATTACATTCACTAGTAGGAGTGAGAAAAACATCACGGGGTGGTGCGCATTGTATGGGTGTGTGTTACATTACATTCACTAGTAGGAGTGAGAAAAACATCACGGGGTGGTGCGCATTGTATGGGTGTGTGTTACATTACATTCACTAGTAGGAGTGAGAAAAACATCACGTGGTGGTGCGCATTGTGTGGGTGTGTGTTACATTACATTCACTAGTAGGAGTGAGAAAAACATCACGGGGTGGTGCGCATTGTATGGGTGTGTGTTACATTACATTCACTAGTAGGAGTGAGAAAAACATCACGGGGTAGTGCGCATTGTATGGGTGTGTGTTACATTACATTCACTAGTAGGAGTGAGAAAAACATCACGGGGTGGTGCGCATTGTATGGGTGTGTGTTACATTAGATTCACTAGTAGGAGTGAGAAAAAGATCACGGGGTGGTCCGCATTGTATGGGTGTGTGTTACATTACATTCACAAGTAGGAGTGAGAAAAACATCACGGGGTGGTGCGCATTGTATGGGTGTGTGTTACATTAGATTCACTAGTAGGAGTGAGAAAAAGAACACGGGGTGGTGCGCATTGTATGGGTGTGTGTTACATTAGATTCACTAGTAGGAGTGAGAAAAACATCACGGGGTGGTGCGCATTGTATGGGTGTGTGTTACATTAGATTCACTAGTAGGAGTGAGAAAAACATCACGGGGTGGTGCGCATTGTATGGGTGGGTGTTACATTAGATTCACTAGTAGGAGTGAGAAAAACATCACGGGGTGGTGCGCATTGTATGGGTGTGTGTTACATTACATTCTCTAGTAGGAGTGAGAAAAACATCACGGGGTGGTGCGCATTGTATGGGTGTGTGTTACATTACATTCACTAGTAGGAGTGAGAAAAACATCACAGGTTGGTGCGCATTGTATGGGTGTGTGTTACATTACATTCACTAGTAGGAGTGAGAAAAACATCACGGGGTGGTGCGCATTGTATGGGTGTGTGTTACATTACATTCACTAGTAGGAGTGAGAAAAACATCACGGGGTGGTGCGCATTGTATGGGTGTGTGTTACATTACATTCACTAGTAGGAGTGAGAAAAACATCACGGGTTGGTGCGCATTGTATGGTTGTGTGTTACATTACATTCACTAGTAGGAGTGAGAAAAACATCACGGGGTGGTGCGCATTGTATGGGTGTGTGTTACATTACATTCACTAGTAGGAGTGAGAAAAACATCACGGGGTGGTGCGCATTTTATGGGTGTGTGTTACATTACATTCACTAGTAGGAGTGAGAAAAACATCACGGGTTGGTGCGCATTGTATGGTTGTGTGTTACATTACATTCACTAGTAGGAGTGAGAAAAACATCACGGTGTGGTGCGCATTGTATGGGTGTGTGTTACATTACATTCACTAGTAGGAGTGAGAAAAACATCACGGGGTGGTGCGCATTGTATGGGTGTGTGTTACATTACATTCACTAGTAGAAGTGAGAAAAACATCATGGGGTGGTGCGCATTGTATGGGTGTGTGTTACATTACATTCACTAGTAGGAGTGAGAAAAACATCACGGGGTGGTGCGCATTGTATGGGTGTGTGTTACATTACATTCAGTACTAGGAGTGAGAAAAACATCACGGGGTGGTGTGAATCGGAGGGTCTGAGTTAGGATAGGCAGAGAGTGGCAATGTAGGATGGAGTAAAGCACCACGGGGTGGTCAGCATGGGGAGGTCAGGGAACATGCAGTGGCAATGTAGGATAGGTTTCTGAAAAACATCGCGGGGTGGTGCGCATTGTATGGCTGTGTGTTACATTACATTCACTAGTAGGAGTGAGAAAAACATCACTGGGTGGTGCGCATTGTATGGGTGTGTGTTACATTACATTCACTAGTAGGAGTGAGAAAAACATCACGGGGTGGTGCGCATTGTATGGGTGTGTGTTACATTACATTCACTAGTAGGAGTGAGAAAAACATCACGGGGTGGTGCGCATTGTGTGGGTGTGTGTTACATTACATTCACTAGTAGGAGTGAGAAAAACATCACGGGGTGGTGCGCATTGTGTGGGTGTGTGTTACATTACATTCACTAGTAGGAGTGAGAAAAACATCACGGGGTGGTGCGCATTTTATGGGTGTGTGTTACATTACATTCACTAGTAGGAGTGAGAAAAACATCACGGGGTGGTGCGCATTGTATGGGTGTGTGTTACATTACATTCACTAGTAGGAGTGAGAAAAACATCACGGGGTGGTGCGCATTGTATGGGTGTGTGTTACATTACATTCACTAGTAGGAGTGAGAAAAACATCACGGGGTGGTGCGCATTGTATGGATGTGTGTTACATGAGATTCACTAGTAGGAGTGAGAAAAACATCACGGGGTGGTGCGCATTGTATGGGTGTGTGTTACATTACATTCACTAGTAGGAGTGAGAAAAACATCACGGGGTGGTGCGCATTGTATGGGTGTGTGTTACATTACATTCACTAGTAGGAGTGAGAAAAATATCACGGGGTGGTGCGCATTGTATGGGTGTGTGTTACATTACATTCACTAATAGGAGTGAGAAAAACATCACGGGGTGGTGCGCATTGTATGGGTGTGTGTTACATTACATTCACTACTAGGAGTGAGAAAAACATCACGGGGTGGTGTGAATCGGAGGGTCTGAATTAGGATAGGCAGTGAGTGGCAATGTAGGATGGAGTAAAGCACCACGGTGTGGTCAGCATGGGGAGGTCAGGGAACATGCACTGGCAATGTAGGATAGGTTTCTGAAAAACATCGCGGCGTGGTGCGCATTGTATGGCTGTGTGTTACATTAGATGCACTAGTAAGAGTGAGAAAAACATCACGGGGTGGTGTGCATTGTATGGGTGTGTGTCACATTACATTCACTAGTAGGAGTGAGAAAAACATCACGGGGTGGTGCGCATTGTATGGGTGTGTGTTACATTACATTCACTAGTAGGAGTGAGAAAAACATCACGGGGTGGTGCGCATTGTATGGGTGTGTGTTACATTACATTCACTAGTCGGAGTGAGAAAAACATCACGGGGTGGTGCGCATTGTATGGGTGTGTGTTACATTACATTCACTAGTAGGAGTGAGAAAAACATCACGGGGTGGTGCGCATTGTATGGGTGTGTGTTACATTACATTCACTAGTAGGAGTGAGAAAAACATCACGGGGTGGTGCGCATTGTATGGGTGTGTGTTACATTACATTCACTACTGGGAGTGAGAAAAACATCACTGGGTGGTGTGAATCGGAGGGTCTGAATTAGGATCGGCAGTGAGTGGCAATGTAGGATGTAGAAAAGCACCGCGGGGTGGTCAGCATGGGGAGGTCAGGGAACATGCAGTGGCAATGTAGGATAGGTTTCTGAAAAACATCGCAGGGTGGTGCGCATTGTATGGGTGTGTGTTACATTAGATTCACTAGTAGGAGTGAGAAAAACATCACGGGGTGGTGCGAATTGTATGGGTGTGTGTTACATTACATTCACTAGTAGGAGTGAGAAAAACATCACGGGGTGGTGCGCATTGTATGGGTGTGTGTTACATTACATTCACTAGTAGGAGTGAGAAAAACATCACGGGGTGGTGCGCATTGTATGGGTGTGTGTTACATTACATTCACTACTAGGAGTGAGAAAAACATCACGGGGTGGTGTGAATCGGAGGGTCTGAATTAGGATAGGAAGTGAGTGGCAATGTAGGATGGAGTAAAGCACCACGGGGTGGTCAGCATGGGGAGGTCAGGGAACATGCAGTGGCAATGTAGGATAGGTTTCTGAAAAACATCGCGGGGTCGTGCGCATTGTATGGGTGTGTGTTACATTAGATTCACTAGTAGGAGTGAGAAAAACATCAGAGGGTGGTGCGCATTGTATGGGTGTGTGTTACATTACATTCACTAGTAGGAGTGAGAAAAACATCACGGGGTGGTGTGCATTGTATGGGTGTGTGTTACATTACATTCACTAGTAGGAGTGAGAGGAACATCACGGGGTGGTGCGCATTGTATGGGTGTGTGTTACATTACATTCACTAGTAGGAGTGAGAAAAACATCACGGGGTGGTGCGCATTGTATGGGTGTGTGTTACATTACATTCACTAGTAGGAGTGAGAAAAACATCACGGGGTGGTGCGCATTGTGTGGGTGTGTGTTACATTACATTCACTAGTAGGAGTGAGAAAAACATCACGTGGTGGTGCGCATTGTATGGGTGTGTGTTACATTACATTCACTAGTAGGAGTGAGAAAAACATCACGGGGTGGTGCGCATTGTATGGGTGTGTGTTACATTACATTCACTAATAGGAGTGAGAAATACATCACGTGGTGGTGCGCATTGTATGGGTGTGTGTTACATTACATTCACTAGTAGGAGTGAGAAAAACATCACGGGGTGGTGCGCATTGTATGGGTGTGTGTTACATTACATTCACAAGTAGGAGTGAGAAAAACATCACGGGGTGGTGCGCATTGTATGGGTGTGTGTTACATTAGATTCACTAGTAGGAGTGAGAAAAACATCACGGGGTGGTGCGCATTGTATGGGTGTGTGTTACATTAGATTCACTAGTAGGAGTGAGAAAAACATCACGGGGTGGTGCGCATTGTATGGGTGTGTGTTACATTACATTCACTAGTAGGAGTGAGAAAAACATCACGGGGTGGTGCGCATTGTATGGGTGTGTGTTACATTACATTCACTAGTAGGAGTGAGAAAAACATCACGGGGTGGTGCGCATTGTATGGGTGTGTGTTACATTACATTCACTAGTAGGAGTGAGAAAAACATCACGGGGTGGTGCGCATTGTATGGGTGTGTGTTACATTACATTCACTAGTAGGACTGAGAAAAACATCACGGGGTGGTGCGCATTGTATGGGTGTGTGTTACATTACATTCACTAGTAGGAGTGAGAAAAACATCACGGGGTGGTGCGCATTGTATGGGTGTGTGTTACATTACATTCACAAGTAGGAGTGAGAAAAACATCACGGGTTGGTGCGCATTGTATGGTTGTGTGTTACATTACATTCACTAGTAGGAGTGAGAAAAACATCACGGGGTGGTGCGCATTGTATGGGTGTGTGTTACATTACATTCACTAGTAGGAGTGAGAAAAACATCACGGGGTGGTGCGCATTGTATGGGTGTGTGTTACATTACATTCACTAGTAGGAGTGAGAAAAACATCACGGGGTGGTGTGAATCGGAGGGTCTGAATTAGGATAGGCAGAGAGTGGCAATGTAGGATGGAGTAAAGCACCACGGGGTGGTCAGCATGGGGAGGTCAGGGAACATGCAGTGGCAATGTAGGATAGGTTTCTGAAAAACATCGTGGGGTGGTGCGCATTGTATGGCTGTGTGTTACATTACATTCGCTAGTAGGAGTGAGAAAAACATCACGGGGTGGTGCGCATTGTATGGGTGTGTGTTACATTACATTCACTAGTAGGAGTGAGAAAAACATCACGGGGTGGTGCGCATTGTATGGGTGTGTGTTACATTACATTCACTAGTAGGAGTGAGAAAAACATCACGGGGTGGTGCGCATTGTGTGGGTGTGTGTTACATTACATTCACTAGTAGGAGTGAGAAAAACATCAAGGGGTGGTGCGCATTGTGTGGGTGTGTGTTACATTACATTCACTAGTAGGAGTGAGAAAAACATCACGGGGTTGTGCGCATTGTATGGGTGTGTGTTACATTACATTCACTAGTAGGAGTGAGAAAAACATCACGGGGTGGTGCGCATTGTATGGGTGTGTGTTACATTACATTCACTAGTCGGAGTGAGAAAAACATCACTGGGTGATGCGCATTGTATGGGTGTGTGTTACATTACATTCACTAGTAGGAGTGAGAAAAACATCACGGGGTGGTGCGCATTGTATGGGTGTGTGTTACATTACATTCACTAGTAGGAGTGAGAAAAACATCACGGGGTGGTGCGCATTGTATGGGTGTGTGTTACATTACATTCACTACTGGGAGTGAGAAAAACATCACTGGGTGGTGTGAATCGGAGGGTCTGAATTAGGATAGGCAGTGAGTGGCAATGTAGGATGTAGAAAAGCACCGCGGGGTGGTCAGCATGGGGAGGTCAGGGAACATGCAGTGGCAATGTAGGATAGGTTTCTGAAAAACATCGCGGGGTCGTGCGCATTGTATGGGTGTGTGTTACATTAGATTCACTAGTAGGAGTGAGAAAAACATCAGAGGGTGGTGCGCATTGTATGGGTGTGTGTTACATTACATTCACTAGTAGGAGTGAGAAAAACATCACGGGGTGGTGTGCATTGTATGGGTGTGTGCTACATTACATTCACTAGTAGGAGTGAGAAAAACATCACGGGGTAGTGTGAATCGGAGGGTCTGTATTAGGATAGGCAGTGATTGGCAATGTAGGATGGAGAAAAGCACCGCGGGGTGGTCAGCATGGGGAGGTCAGGGAACATGCAGTGGCAATGTAGGATAGGTTTCTGAAAAACATCGCGGGGTGGTGCGCATTGTATGGCTGTGTGTTACATTACATTCACTAGTAGGAGTGAGAAAAACATCACGGGGTGGTGCGCATTGTATGGGTGTGTGTTACATTACATTCACTAGTAGGAGTGAGAAAAACATCACGCGGTGGTGCGCATTGTGTGGGTGTGTGTTACATTACATTCACTAGTAGGAGTGAGAAAAACATCACGGGGTGGTGCGCATTGTATGGGTGTGTGTTACATTACATTCACTAGTAGGAGTGAGAAAAACATCACGGGGTGGTGCGCATTGTATGGGTGTGTGTTACATTACATTCACTAGTAGGAGTGAGAAAAACATCACGTGGTGGTGCGCATTGTGTGGGTGTGTGTTACATTACATTCACTAGTAGGAGTGAGAAAAACATCACGGGGTGGTGCGCATTGTATGGGTGTGTGTTACATTACATTCACTAGTAGGAGTGAGAAAAACATCACGGGGTAGTGCGCATTGTATGGGTGTGTGTTACATTACATTCACTAGTAGGAGTGAGAAAAACATCACGGGGTGGTGCGCATTGTATGGGTGTGTGTTACATTAGATTCACTAGTAGGAGTGAGAAAAAGATCACGGGGTGGTGCGCATTGTATGGGTGTGTGTTACATTACATTCACAAGTAGGAGTGAGAAAAACATCACGGGGTGGTGCGCATTGTATGGGTGTGTGTTACATTAGATTCACTAGTAGGAGTGAGAAAAAGAACACGGGGTGGTGCGCATTGTATGGGTGTGTGTTACTTTAGATTCACTAGTAGGAGTGAGAAAAACATCACGGGGTGGTGCGCATTGTATGGGTGTGTGTTACATTACATTCACTAGTAGGAGTGAGAAAAACATCACGGGGTGGTGCGCATTGTATGGGTGTGTGTTACATTAGATTCACTAGTAGGAGTGAGAAAAACATCACGGGGTGGTGCGCATTGTATGGGTGTGTGTTACATTACATTCTCTAGTAGGAGTGAGAAAAACATCACGGGGTGGTGCGCATTGTATGGGTGTGTGTTACATTACATTCACTAGTAGGAGTGAGAAAAACATCACAGGTTGGTGCGCATTGTATGGGTGTGTGTTACATTACATTCACTAGTAGGAGTGAGAAAAACATCACGGGGTGGTGCGCATTGTATGGGTGTGTGTTACATAACATTCACTAGTAGGAGTGAGAAAAACATCACGGGGTGGTGCGCATTGTATGGGTGTGTGTTACATTACATTCACTAGTAGGAGTGAGAAAAACATCACGGGTTGGTGCGCATTGTATGGTTGTGTGTTACATTACATTCACTAGTAGGAGTGAGAAAAACATCACGGGGTGGTGCGCATTGTATGGGTGTGTGTTACATTACATTCACTAGTAGGAGTGAGAAAAACATCACGGGGTGGTGCGCATTTTATGGGTGTGTGTTACATTACATTCACTAGTAGGAGTGAGAAAAACATCACGGGTTGGTGCGCATTGTATGGTTGTGTGTTACATTACATTCACTAGTAGGAGTGAGAAAAACATCACGGTGTGGTGCGCATTGTATGGGTGTGTGTTACATTACATTCACTAGTAGGAGTGAGAAAAACATCACGGGGTGGTGCGCATTGTATGGGTGTGTGTTACATTACATTCACTAGTAGAAGTGAGAAAAACATCATGGGGTGGTGCGCATTGTATGGGTGTGTGTTACATTACATTCACTAGTAGGAGTGAGAAAAACATCACGGGGTGGTGCGCATTGTATGGGTGTGTGTTACATTACATTCACTACTAGGAGTGAGAAAAACATCACGGGGTGGTGTGAATCGGAGGGTCTGAATTAGGATAGGCAGAGAGTGGCAATGTAGGATGGAGTAAAGCACCACGGGGTGGTCAGCATGGGGAGGTCAGGGAACATGCAGTGGCAATGTAGGATAGGTTTCTGAAAAACATCGCGGGGTGGTGCGCATTGTATGGCTGTGTGTTACATTACATTCACTAGTAGGAGTGAGAAAAACATCACGGGGTGGTGCGCATTGTATGGGTGTGTGTTACATTACATTCACTAGTAGGAGTGAGAAAAACATCACGGGGTGGTGCGCATTGTGTGGGTGTGTGTTACATTACATTCACTAGTAGGAGTGAGAAAAACATCACGGGGTGGTGCGCATTGTGTGGGTGTGTGTTACATTACATTCACTAGTAGGAGTGAGAAAAACATCACGGGGTGGTGCGCATTTTATGGGTGTGTGTTACATTACATTCACTAGTAGGAGTGAGAAAAACATCACGGGGTGGTGCGCATTGTATGGGTGTGTGTTACATTACATTCACTAGTAGGAGTGAGAAAAACATCACGGGGTGGTGCGCATTGTATGAGTGTGTGTTACATTACATTCACTAGTAGGAGTGAGAAAAACATCACGGGGTGGTGCGCATTGTATGGGTGTGTGTTACATGAGATTCACTAGTAGGAGTGAGAAAAACATCACGGGGTGGTGCGCATTGTATGGGTGTGTGTTACATTACATTCACTAGTAGGAGTGAGAAAAACATCACGGGGTGGTGCGCATTGTATGGGTGTGTGTTACATTACATTCACTAGTAGGAGTGAGAAAAATATCACGGGGTGGTGCGCATTGTATGGGTGTGTGTTACATTACATTCACTAATAGGAGTGAGAAAAACATCACGGGGTGGTGCGCATTGTATGGGTGTGTGTTACATTACATTCACTACTAGGAGTGAGAAAAACATCACGGGGTGGTGTGAATCGGAGGGTCTGAATTAGGATAGGCAGTGAGTGGCAATGTAGGATGGAGTAAAGCACCACGGTGTGGTCAGCATGGGGAGGTCAGGGAACATGCACTGGCAATGTAGGATAGGTTTCTGAAAAACATCGCGGGGTGGTGCGCATTGTATGGCTGTGTGTTACATTAGATGCACTAGTAGGAGTGAGAAAAACATCACGGGGTGGTGTGCATTGTATGGGTGTGTGTCACATTACATTCACTAGTAGGAGTGAGAAAAACATCACGGGGTGGTGCGCATTGTATGGGTGTGTGTTACATTACATTCACTACTAGGAGTGAGAAAAACATCACGGGGTGGTGCGCATTGTATGGGTGTGTGTTACATTACATTCACTAGTCGGAGTGAGAAAAACATCACGGGGTGGTGCGCATTGTATGGGTGTGTGTTACATTACATTCACTAGTAGGAGTGAGAAAAACATCACGGTGTGGTGCGCATTGTATGGGTGTGTGTTACATTACATTCACTAGTAGGAGTGAGAAAAACATCACGGGGTGGTGCGCATTGTATGGGTGTGTGTTACATTACATTCACTACTGGGAGTGAGAAAAACATCACTGGGTGGTGTGAATCGGAGGGTCTGAATTAGGATAGGCAGTGAGTGGCAATGTAGGATGTAGAAAAGCACCGCGGGGTGGTCAGCATGGGGAGGTCAGGGAACCTGCAGTGGCAATGTAGGATAGGTTTCTGAAAAACATCGCAGGGTGGTGCGCATTGTATGGGTGTGTGTTACATTAGATTCACTAGTAGGAGTGAGAAAAACATCACGGGGTGGTGCGCATTGTATGGGTGTGTGTTACATTACATTCACTAGTAGGAGTGAGAAAAACATCACGGGGTGGTGCGCATTGTATGGGTGTGTGTTACATTACATTCACTAGTAGGAGTGAGAAAAACATCACGGGGTGGTGCGCATTGTATGGGTGTGTGTTACATTACATTCACTAGTAGGAGTGAGAAAAACATCACGGGGTGGTGCGCATTGTATGGGTGGGTGTTACATTACATTCACTACTAGGAGTGAGAAAAACATCACGGGGTGGTGTGAATCGGAGGGTCTGAATTAGGATAGGAAGTGAGTGGCAATGTAGGATGGAGTAAAGCACCACGGGGTGGTCAGCATTGGGAGGTCAGGGAACATGCAGTGGCAATGTAGGATAGGTTTCTGAAAAACATCGCGGGGTGGTGCGCATTGTATGGGTGTGTGTTACATTACATTCACTAGTAGGAGTGAGAAAAACATCACGGGGTGGTGCGCATTGTATGGGTGTGTGTTACATTACATTCACTAGTAGGAGTGAGAAAAACATCACGGGGTGGTGCGCATTGTATGGGTGTGTGTTACATTACATTCACTATTAGGAGTGAGAAAAACATTACGGGGTGGTGTGAATCGGAGGGTCTGAATTAGGATAGGAAGTGAGTGGCAATGTAGGATGGAGTAAAGCACCACGGGGTGGTCAGCATGGGGAGGTCAGGGAACATGCAGTGGCAATGTAGGATAGGTTTCTGAAAAACATCGCGGGGTCGTGCGCATTGTATGGGTGTGTGTTACATTAGATTCACTAGTAGGAGTGAGAAAAACATCAGAGGGTGGTGCGCATTGTATGGGTGTGTGTTACATTACATTCACTAGTAGGAGTGAGAAAAACATCACAGGGTGGTGTGCATTGTATGGGTGTGTGTTACATTACATTCACTAGTAGGAGTGAGAAAAACATCACGGGGTGGTGCGCATTGTATGGGTGTGTGTTACATTACATTCACTAGTAGGAGTGAGAAAAACATCACGGGGTGGTGCGCATTGTATGGGTGTGTGTTACATTACATTCACTAGTAGGAGTGAGAAAAACATCACGGGGTGGTGCGCATTGTGTGGGTGTGTGTTACATTACATTCACTAGTAGGAGTGAGAAAAACATCACGGGGTGGTGCGCATTGTATGGGTGTGTGTTACATTACATTCACTAGTAGGAGTGAGAAAAACATCACGGGGTGGTGCGCATTGTATGGGTGTGTGTTACATTACATTCACTAATAGGAGTGAGAAAAACATCACGTGGTGGTGCGCATTGTATGGGTGTGTGTTACATTACATTCACTAGTAGGAGTGAGAAAAACATCACGGGGTGGTGCGCATTGTATGGGTGTGTGTTACATTACATTCACAAGTAGGAGTGAGAAAAACATCACGGGGTGGTGCGCATTGTATGGGTGTGTGTTACATTAGATTCACTAGTAGGAGTGAGAAAAACATCACGGGGTGGTGCGCATTGTATGGGTGTGTGTTACATTAGATTCACTAGTAGGAGTGAGAAAAACATCACGGGGTGGTGCGCATTGTATGGGTGTGTGTTACATTACATTCACTAGTAGGAGTGAGAAAAACATCACGGGGTGGTGCGCATTGTATGGGTGTGTGTTACATTACATTCACTAGTAGGAGTGAGAAAAACATCACGGGGTGGTGCGCATTGTATGGGTGTGTGTTACATTACATTCACTTGTAGGAGTGAGAAAAACATCACGGGGTGGTGCGCATTGTATGGGTGTGTGTTACATTACATTCACTAGTAGGAGTGAGAAAAACATCACGGGGTGGTGCGCATTGTATGGGTGTGTGTTACATTACATTCACTAGTAGGAGTGAGAAAAACATCACGGGGTGGTGCGCATTGTATGGGTGTGTGTTACATTACATTCACTAGTAGGAGTGAGAAAAACATCACGGGGTGGTGCGCATTGTATGGGTGTGTGTTACATTACATTCACTAGTAGGAGTGAGAAAAACATCACGGGTTGGTGCGCATTGTATGGTTGTGTGTTACATTACATTCACTAGTAGGAGTGAGAAAAACATCACGGGGTGGTGCGCATTGTATGGGTGTGTGTTACATTACATTCACTAGTAGGAGTGAGAAAAACATCACGGGGTGGTGCGCATTGTATGGGTGTGTGTTACATTACATTCACTAGTAGGAGTGAGAAAAACATCACGGGTGGGTGCGCATTGTATGGTTGTGTGTTACATTACATTCACTAGTAGGAGTGAGAAAAACATCACGGTGTGGTGCGCATTGTATGGGTGTGTGTTACATTACATTCACTAGTAGGAGTGAGAAAAACATCACGGGGTGGTGTGAATCGGAGGGTCTGAATTAGGATAGGCAGAGAGTGGCAATGTAAGATGGAGTAAAGCACCACGGGGTGGTCAGCATGGGGAGGTCAGGGAACATGCAGTGGCAATGTAGGATAGGTTTCTGAAAAACATCGCGGGGTTGTGCGCATTGTATGGCTGTGTGTTACATTACATTCGCTAGTAGGAGTGAGAAAAACATCACGGGGTGGTGCGCATTGTATGGGTGTGTGTTACATTACATTCACTAGTAGGAGTGAGAAAAACATCACGGGGTGGTGCGCATTGTATGGGTGTGTGTTACATTACATTCACTAGTAGGAGTGAGAAAAACATCACGGGGTGGTGCGCATTGTGTGGGTGTGTGTTACATTACATTCACTACTAGGAGTGAGAAAAACATCAAGGGGTGGTGCGCATTGTGTGGGTGTGTGTTACATTACATTCACTAGTAGGAGTGAGAAAAACATCACGGGGTGGTGCGCATTGTATGGGTGTGTGTTACATTACATTCACTAGTAGGAGTGAGAAAAACATCACGGGGTGGTGCGCATTGTATGGGTGTGTGTTACATTACATTCACTAGTCGGAGTGAGAAAAACATCACTGGGTGGTGCGCATTGTATGGGTGTGTGTTACATTACATTCACTAGTAGGAGTGAGAAAAACATCACGGGGTGGTGCGCATTGTATGGGTGTGTGTTACATTACATTCACTAGTAGGAGTGAGAAAAACATCACGGGGTGGTGCGCATTGTATGGGTGTGTGTTACATTACATTCACTACTGGGAGTGAGAAAAACATCACTGGGTGGTGTGAATCGGAGGGTCTGAATTAGGATAGGCAGTGAGTGGCAATGTAGGATGTAGAAAAGCACCGCGGGGTGGTCAGCATGGGGAGGTCAGGGAACATGCAGTGGCAATGTAGGATAGGTTTCTGAAAAACATCGCAGGGTGGTGCGCATTGTATGGGTGTGTGTTACATTAGATTCACTAGTAGGAGTGAGAAAAACATCACGGGGTGGTGCGCATTGTATGGGTGTGTGTTACATTACATTCACTAGTAGGAGTGAGAAAAACATCACGGGGTGGTGCGCATTGTATGGGTGTGTGTTACATTACATTCACTAGTAGGAGTGAGAAAAACATCACAGGGTGGTGCGCATTGTATGGGTGTGTGTTACATTACATTCACTATTAGGAGTGAGAAAAACATTACGGGGTGGTGTGAATCGGAGGGTCTGAATTAGGATAGGAAGTGAGTGGCAATGTAGGATGGAGTAAAGCACCACGGGGTGGTCAGCATGGGGAGGTCAGGGAACATGCAGTGGCAATGTAGGATAGGTTTCTGAAAAACATCGCGGGGTCGTGCGCATTGTATGGGTGTGTGTTACATTAGATTCACTAGTAGGAGTGAGAAAAACATCAGAGGGTGGTGCGCATTGTATGGGTGTGTGTTACATTACATTCACTAGTAGGAGTGAGAAAAACATCACGGGGTGGTGTGCATTGTATGGGTGTGTGTTACATTACATTCACTAGTAGGAGTGAGAAAAACATCACGGGGTGGTGCGCATTGTATGGGTGTGTGTTACATTACATTCACTAGTAGGAGTGAGAAAAACATCACGGGGTGGTGCGCATTGTATGGGTGTGTGTTACATTACATTCACTAGTAGGAGTGAGAAAAACATCACGGGGTGGTGCGCATTGTGTGGGTGTGTGTTACATTACATTCACTAGTAGGAGTGAGAAAAACATCACGGGGTGGTGCGCATTGTATGGGTGTGTGTTACATTACATTCACTAGTAGGAGTGAGAAAAACATCACGGGGTGGTGCGCATTGTATGGGTGTGTGTTACATTACATTCACTAATAGGAGTGAGAAAAACATCACGTGGTGGTGCGCATTGTATGGGTGTGTGTTACATTACATTCACTAGTAGGAGTGAGAAAAACATCACGGGGTGGTGCGCATTGTATGGGTGTGTGTTACATTACATTCACAAGTAGGAGTGAGAAAAACATCACGGGGTGGTGCGCATTGTATGGGTGTGTGTTACATTAGATTCACTAGTAGGAGTGAGAAAAACATCACGGGGTGGTGCGCATTGTATGGGTGTGTGTTACATTAGATTCACTAGTAGGAGTGAGAAAAACATCACGGGGTGGTGCGCATTGTATGGGTGTGTGTTACATTACATTCACTAGTAGGAGTGAGAAAAACATCACGGGGTGGTGCGCATTGTATGGGTGTGTGTTACATTACATTCACTAGTAGGAGTGAGAAAAACATCACGGGGTGGTGCGCATTGTGTGGGTGTGTGTTACATTACATTCACTAGTAGGAGTGAGAAAAACATCACGGGGTGGTGCGCATTGTATGGGTGTGTGTTACATTACATTCACTAGTAGGAGTGAGAAAAACATCACGGGGTGGTGCGCATTGTATGAGTGTGTGTTACATTACATTCACTAGTAGGAGTGAGAAAAACATCACGGGGTGGTGCGCATTGTATGGGTGTGTGTTACATTACATTCACTAGTAGGAGTGAGAAAAACATCACGGGTTGGTGCGCATTGTATGGTTGTGTGTTACATTACATTCACTAGTAGGAGTGAGAAAAACATCACGGGGTGGTGCGCATTGTATGGGTGTGTGTTACATTACATTCACTAGTAGGAGTGAGAAAAACATCACGGGGTGGTGCGCATTTTATGGGTGTGTGTTACATTACATTCACTAGTAGGAGTGAGAAAAACATCACGGGTTGGTGCGCATTGTATGGTTGTGTGTTACATTACATTCACTAGTAGGAGTGAGAAAAACATCACGGTGTGGTGCGCATTGTATGGGTGTGTGTTACATTACATTCACTAGTAGGAGTGAGAAAAACATCACGGGGTGGTGCGCATTGTATGGGTGTGTGTTACATTACATTCACTAGTAGAAGTGAGAAAAACATCATGGGGTGGTGCGCATTGTATGGGTGTGTGTTACATTACATTCACTAGTAGGAGTGAGAAAAACATCACGGGGTGGTGCGCATTGTATGGGTGTGTGTTACATTACATTCACTACTAGGAGTGAGAAAAACATCACGGGGTGGTGTGAATCGGAGGGTCTGAATTAGGATAGGCAGAGAGTGGCAATGTAGGATGGAGTAAAGCACCACGGGGTGGTCAGCATGGGGAGGTCAGGGAACATGCAGTGGCAATGTAGGATAGGTTTCTGAAAAACATCGCGGGGTGGTGCGCATTGTATGGCTGTGTGTTACATTACATTCACTAGTAGGAGTGAGAAAAACATCACGGGGTGGTGCGCATTGTATGGGTGTGTGTTACATTACATTCACTAGTAGGAGTGAGAAAAACATCACGGGGTGGTGCGCATTGTGTGGGTGTGTGTTACATTACATTCACTAGTAGGAGTGAGAAAAACATCACGGGGTGGTGCGCATTGTGTGGGTGTGTGTTACATTACATTCACTAGTAGGAGTGAGAAAAACATCACGGGGTGGTGCGCATTTTATGGGTGTGTGTTACATTACATTCACTAGTAGGAGTGAGAAAAACATCACGGGGTGGTGCGCATTGTATGGGTGTGTGTTACATTACATTCACTAGTAGGAGTGAGAAAAACATCACGGGGTGGTGCGCATTGTATGAGTGTGTGTTACATTACATTCACTAGTAGGAGTGAGAAAAACATCACGGGGTGGTGCGCATTGTATGGGTGTGTGTTACATGAGATTCACTAGTAGGAGTGAGAAAAACATCACGGGGTGGTGCGCATTGTATGGGTGTGTGTTACATTACATTCACTAGTAGGAGTGAGAAAAATATCACGGGGTGGTGTGCATTGTATGGGTGTGTGTTACATTACATTCACTAATAGGAGTGAGAAAAACATCACGGGGTGGTGCGCATTGTATGGGTGTGTGTTACATTACATTCACTACTAGGAGTGAGAAAAACATCACGGGGTGGTGTGAATCGGAGGGTCTGAATTAGGATAGGCAGTGAGTGGCAATGTAGGATGGAGTAAAGCACCACGGTGTGGTCAGCATGGGGAGGTCAGGGAAAATGCACTGGCAATGTAGGATAGGTTTCTGAAAAACATCGCGGGGTGGTGCGCATTGTATGGCTGTGTGTTACATTAGATGCACTAGTAGGAGTGAGAAAAACATCACGGGGTGGTGTGCATTGTATGGGTGTGTGTCACATTACATTCACTAGTAGGAGTGAGAAAAACATCACGGGGTGGTGCGCATTGTATGGGTGTGTGTTACATTACATTCACTAGTAGGAGTGAGAAAAACATCACGGGGTGGTGCGCATTGTATGGGTGTGTGTTACATTACATTCACTAGTCGGAGTGAGAAAAACATCACGGGGTGGTGCGCATTGTATGGGTGTGTGTTACATTACATTCACTAGTAGGAGTGAGAAAAACATCACGGTGTGGTGCGCATTGTATGGGTGTGTGTTACATTACATTCACTAGTAGGAGTGAAAAAAACATCACGGGGTGGTGCGCATTGTATGGGTGTGTGTTACATTACATTCACTACTGGGAGTGAGAAAAACATCACTGGGTGGTGTGAATCGGAGGGTCTGAATTAGGATAGGCAGTGAGTGGCAATGTAGGATGTAGAAAAGCACCGCGGGGTGGTCAGCATGGGGAGGTCAGGGAACCTGCAGTGGCAATGTAGGATAGGTTTCTGAAAAACATCGCAGGGTGGTGCACATTGTATGGGTGTGTGTTACATTAGATTCACTAGTAGGAGTGAGAAAAACATCACGGGGTGGTGCGCATTGTATGGGTGTGTGTTACATTACATTCACTAGTAGGAGTGAGAAAAACATCACGGGGTGGTGCGCATTGTATGGGTGTGTGTTACATTACATTCACTAGTAGGAGTGAGAAAAACATCACGGGGTGGTGCGCATTGTATGGGTGTGTGTTACATTACATTCACTAGTAGGAGTGAGAAAAACATCACGGGGTGGTGCGCATTGTGTGGGTGTGTGTTACATTACATTCACTAGTAGGAGTGAGAAAAACATCACGGGGTGGTGCGCATTGTATGGGTGTGTGTTACATTACATTCACTAGTAGGAGTGAGAAAAACATCACGCGGTGGTGCGCATTGTATGGGTGTGTGTTACATTACATTCACTAATAGGAGTGAGAAAAACATCACGTGGTGGTGCGCATTGTATGGGTGTGTGTTACATTACATTCACTAGTAGGAGTGAGAAAAACATCACGGGGTGGTGCGCATTGTATGGGTGTGTGTTACATTACATTCACAAGTAGGAGTGAGAAAAACATCACGGGGTGGTGCGCATTGTATGGGTGTGTGTTACATTAGATTCACTAGTAGGAGTGAGAAAAACATCACGGGGTGGTGCGCATTGTATGGGTGTGTGTTACATTAGATTCACTAGTAGGAGTGAGAAAAACATCACGGGGTGGTGCGCATTGTATGGGTGTGTGTTACATTACATTCACTAGTAGGAGTGAGAAAAACATCACGGGGTGGTGCGCATTGTATGGGTGTGTGTTACATTACATTCACTAGTAGGAGTGAGAAAAACATCACGGGGTGGTGCGCATTGTGTTGGTGTGTGTTACATTACATTCACTAGTAGGAGTGAGAAAAACATCACGGGGTGGTGCGCATTGTATGGGTGTGTGTTACATTACATTCACTAGTAGGAGTGAGAAAAACATCACGGGGTGGTGCGCATTGTATGGGTGTGTGTTACATTACATTCACTAGTAGGAGTGAGAAAAACATCACGGGGTGGTGCGCATTGTATGGGTGTGTGTTACATTACATTCACTAGTAGGAGTGAGAAAAACATCACGGGTTGGTGCGCATTGTATGGTTGTGTGTTACATTACATTCACTAATAGGAGTGAGAAAAACATCACGGGGTGGTGCGCATTGTATGGGTGTGTGTTACATTACATTCACTAGTAGGAGTGAGAAAAACATCACGGGGTGGTGCGCATTTTATGGGTGTGTGTTACATTACATTCACTAGTAGGAGTGAGAAAAACATCACGGGTTGGTGCGCATTGTATGGTTGTGTGTTACATTACATTCACTAGTAGGAGTGAGAAAAACATCACGGTGTGGTGCGCATTGTATGGGTGTGTGTTACATTACATTCACTAGTAGGAGTGAGAAAAACATCACGGGGTGGTGCGCATTGTATGGGTGTGTGTTACATTACATTCACTAGTAGAAGTGAGAAAAACATCACGGGGTGGTGCGCATTGTATGGGTGTGTGTTACATTACATTCACTAGTAGGAGTGAGAAAAACATCACGGGGTGGTGCGCATTGTATGGGTGTGTGTTACATTACATTCACTACTAGGAGTGAGAAAAACATCACGGGGTGGTGTGAATCGGAGGGTCTGAATTAGGATAGGCAGAGAGTGGCAATGTAGGATGGAGTAAAGCACCACGGGGTGGTCAGCATGGGGAGGTCAGGGAACATGCAGTGGCAATGTAGGATAGGTTTCTGAAAAACATCGCGGGGTGGTGCGCATTGTATGGCTGTGTGTTACATTACATTCACTAGTAGGAGTGAGAAAAACATCACGGGGTGGTGCGCATTGTATGGGTGTGTGTTACATTACATTCACTAGTAGGAGTGAGAAAAACATCACGGGGTGGTGCGCATTGTGTGGGTGTGTGTTACATTACATTCACTAGTAGGAGTGAGAAAAACATCACGGGGTGGTGCGCATTGTGTGGGTGTGTGTTACATTACATTCACTAGTAGGAGTGAGAAAAACATCACGGGGTGGTGCGCATTTTATGGGTGTGTGTTACATTACATTCACTAGTAGGAGTGAGAAAAACATCACGGGGTGGTGCGCATTGTATGGGTGTGTGTTACATTACATTCACTAGTAGGAGTGAGAAAAACATCACGGGGTGGTGCGCATTGTATGAGTGTGTGTTACATTACATTCACTAGTAGGAGTGAGAAAAACATCACGGGGTGGTGCGCATTGTATGGGTGTGTGTTACATGAGATTCACTAGTAGGAGTGAGAAAAACATCACGGGGTGGTGCGCATTGTATGGGTGTGTGTTACATTACATTCACTAGTAGGAGTGAGAAAAACATCACGGGGTGGTGCGCATTGTATGGGTGTGTGTTACATTACATTCACTAGTAGGAGTGAGAAAAATATCACGGGGTGGTGCGCATTGTATGGGTGTGTGTTACATTACATTCACTAATAGGAGTGAGAAAAACATCACGGGGTGGTGCGCATTGTATGGGTGTGTGTTACATTACATTCACTACTAGGAGTGAGAAAAACATCACGGGGTGGTGTGAATCGGAGGGTCTGAATTAGGATAGGCAGTGAGTGGCAATGTAGGATGGAGTAAAGCACCACGGTGTGGTCAGCATGGGGAGGTCAGGGAACATGCACTGGCAATGTAGGATAGGTTTCTGAAAAACATCGCGGGGTGGTGCGCATTGTATGGCTGTGTGTTACATTAGATGCACTAGTAGGAGTGAGAAAAACATCACGGGGTGGTGTGCATTGTATGGGTGTGTGTCACATTACATTCACTAGTAGGAGTGAGAAAAACATCACGGGGTGGTGCGCATTGTATGGGTGTGTGTTACATTACATTCACTAGTAGGAGTGAGAAAAACATCACGGGGTGGTGCGCATTGTATGGGTGTGTGTTACATTACATTCACTAGTCGGAGTGAGAAAAACATCACGGGGTGGTGCGCATTGTATGGGTGTGTGTTACATTACATTCACTAGTAGGAGTGAGAAAAACATCACGGTGTGGTGCGCATTGTATGGGTGTGTGTTACATTACATTCACTAGTAGGAGTGAGAAAAACATCACGGGGTGGTGCGCATTGTATGGGTGTGTGTTACATTACATTCACTACTGGGAGTGAGAAAAACATCACTGGGTGGTGTGAATCGGAGGGTCTGAATTAGGATAGGCAGTGAGTGGCAATGTAGGATGTAGAAAAGCACCGCGGGGTGGTCAGCATGGGGAGGTCAGGGAACCTGCAGTGGCAATGTAGGATAGGTTTCTGAAAAACATCGCAGGGTGGTGCGCATTGTATGGGTGTGTGTTACATTAGATTCACTAGTAGGAGTGAGAAAAACATCACGGGGTGGTGCGCATTGTATGGGTGTGTGTTACATTACATTCACTAGTAGGAGTGAGAAAAACATCACGGGGTGGTGCGCATTGTATGGGTGTGTGTTACATTACATTCACTAGTCGGAGTGAGCAAAACATCACGGGGTGGTGCGCATTGTATGGGTGTGTGTTACATTACATTCACTACTAGGAGTGAGAAAAACATCACGGGGTGGTGTGAATCGGAGGGTCTAAATTAGGATAGGAAGTGAGTGGCAATGTAGGATGGAGTAAAGCACCACGGGGTGGTCAGCATGGGGAGGTCAGGGAACATGCAGTGGCAATGTAGGATAGGTTTCTGAAAAACATCGCGGGGTCGTGCGCATTGTATGGGTGTGTGTTACATTAGATTCACTAGTAGGAGTGAGAAAAACATCAGAGGGTGGTGCGCATTGTATGGGTGTGTGTTACATTACATTCACTACTAGGAGTGAGAAAAACATCACGGGGTGGTGTGCATTGTATGGGTGTGTGTTACATTACATTCACTAGTAGGAGTGAGAAAAACATCACGGGGTGGTGCGCATTGTATGGGTGTGTGTTACATTACATTCACTAGTAGGAGTGAGAAAAACATCACGGGGTGGTGCGCATTGTATGGGTGTGTGTTACATTACATTCACTAGTAGGAGTGAGAAAAACATCACGGGGTGGTGCGCATTGTGTGGGTGTGTGTTACATTACATTCACTAGTAGGAGTGAGAAAAACATCACGGGGTGGTGCGCATTGTATGGGTGTGTGTTACATTACATTCACTAGTAGGAGTGAGAAAAACATCACGGGGTGGTGCGCATTGTATGGGTGTGTGTTACATTACATTCACTAATAGGAGTGAGAAAAACATCACGTGGTGGTGCGCATTGTATGGGTGTGTGTTACATTACATTCACTAGTAGGAGTGAGAAAAACATCACGGGGTGGTGCGCATTGTATGGGTGTGTGTTACATTACATTCACAAGTAGGAGTGAGAAAAACATCACGGGGTGGTGCGCATTGTATGGGTGTGTGTTACATTAGATTCACTAGTAGGAGTGAGAAAAACATCACGGGGTGGTGCGCATTGTATGGGTGTGTGTTACATTAGATTCACTAGTAGGAGTGAGAAAAACATCACGGGGTGGTGCGCATTGTATGGGTGTGTGTTACATTACATTCACTAGTAGGAGTGAGAAAAACATCACGGGGTGGTGCGCATTGTATGGGTGTGTGTTACATTACATTCACTAGTAGGAGTGAGAAAAACATCACGGGGTGGTGCGCATTGTATGGGTGTGTGTTACATTACATTCACTTGTAGGAGTGAGAAAAACATCACGGGGTGGTGCGCATTGTATGGGTGTGTGTTACATTACATTCACTAGTAGGAGTGAGAAAAACATCACGGGGTGGTGCGCATTGTATGGGTGTGTGTTACATTACATTCACTAGTAGGAGTGAGAAAAACATCACGGGGTGGTGCGCATTGTATGGGTGTGTGTTACATTACATTCACTAGTAGGAGTGAGAAAAACATCACGGGGTGGTGCGCATTGTATGGGTGTGTGTTACATTACATTCACTAGTAGGAGTGAGAAAAACATCACGGGTTGGTGCGCATTGTATGGTTGTGTGTTACATTACATTCACTAGTAGGAGTGAGAAAAACATCACGGGGTGGTGCGCATTGTATGGGTGTGTGTTACATTACATTCACTAGTAGGAGTGAGAAAAACATCACGGGGTGGTGCGCATTGTATGGGTGTGTGTTACATTACATTCACTAGTAGGAGTGAGAAAAACATCACGGGTGGGTGCGCATTGTATGGTTGTGTGTTACATTACATTCACTAGTAGGAGTGAGAAAAACATCACGGTGTGGTGCGCATTGTATGGGTGTGTGTTACATTACATTCACTAGTAGGAGTGAGAAAAACATCACGGGGTGGTGTGAATCGGAGGGTCTGAATTAGGATAGGCAGAGAGTGGCAATGTAGGATGGAGTAAAGCACCACGGGGTGGTCAGCATGGGGAGGTCAGGGAACATGCATTGGCAATGTAGGATAGGTTTCTGAAAAACATCGCGGGGTGGTGCGCATTGTATGGCTGTGTGTTACATTACATTCGCTAGTAGGAGTGAGAAAAACATCACGGGGTGGTGCGCATTGTATGGGTGTGTGTTACATTACATTCACTAGTAGGAGTGAGAAAAACATCACGGGGTGGTGCGCATTGTATGGGTGTGTGTTACATTACATTCACTAGTAGGAGTGAGAAAAACATCACGGGGTGGTGCGCATTGTGTGGGTGTGTGTTACATTACATTCACTAGTAGGAGTGAGAAAAACATCAAGGGGTGGTGCGCATTGTGTGGGTGTGTGTTACATTACATTCACTAGTAGGAGTGAGAAAAACATCACGGGGTGGTGCGCATTGTATGGGTGTGTGTTACATTACATTCACTAGTAGGAGTGAGAAAAACATCACGGGGTGGTGCGCATTGTATGGGTGTGTGTTACATTACATTCACTAGTCGGAGTGAGAAAAACATCACTGGGTGGTGCGCATTGTATGGGTGTGTGTTACATTACATTCACTAGTAGGAGTGAGAAAAACATCACGGGGTGGTGCGCATTGTATGGGTGTGTGTTACATTACATTCACTAGTAGGAGTGAGAAAAACATCACGGGGTGGTGCGCATTGTATGGGTGTGTGTTACATTACATTCACTACTGGGAGTGAGAAAAACATCACTGGGTGGTGTGAATCGGAGGGTCTGAATTAGGATAGGCAGTGAGTGGCAATGTAGGATGTAGAAAAGCACCGCGGGGTGGTCAGCATGGGGAGGTCAGGGAACATGCAGTGGCAATGTAGGATAGGTTTCTGAAAAACATCGCAGGGTGGTGCGCATTGTATGGGTGTGTGTTACATTAGATTCACTAGTAGGAGTGAGAAAAACATCACGGGGTGGTGCGCATTGTATGGGTGTGTGTTACATTACATTCACTAGTAGGAGTGAGAAAAACATCACGGGGTGGTGCGCATTGTATGGGTGTGTGTTACATTACATTCACTAGTAGGAGTGAGAAAAACATCACGGGGTGGTGCGCATTGTATGGGTGTGTGTTACATTACTTTCACTATTAGGAGTGAGAAAAACATTACGGGGTGGTGTGAATCGGAGGGTCTGAATTAGGATAGGAAGTGAGTGGCAATGTAGGATGGAGTAAAGCACCACGGGGTGGTCAGCATGGGGAGGTCAGGGAACATGCAGTGGCAATGTAGGATAGGTTTCTGAAAAACATCGCGGGGTCGTGCGCATTGTATGGGTGTGTGTTACATTAGATTCACTAGTAGGAGTGAGAAAAACATCAGAGGGTGGTGCGCATTGTATGGGTGTGTGTTACATTACATTCACTAGTAGGAGTGAGAAAAACATCACGGGGTGGTGTGCATTGTATGGGTGTGTGTTACATTACATTCACTAGTAGGAGTGAGAAAAACATCACGGGGTGGTGCGCATTGTATGGGTGTGTGTTACATTACATTCACTAGTAGGAGTGAGAAAAACATCACGGGGTGGTGCGCATTGTATGGGTGTGTGTTACATTACATTCACTAGTAGGAGTGAGAAAAACATCACGGGGTGGTGCGCATTGTGTGGGTGTGTGTTACATTACATTCACTAGTAGGAGTGAGAAAAACATCACGGGGTGGTGCGCATTGTATGGGTGTGTGTTACATTACATTCACTAGTAGGAGTGAGAAAAACATCACGGGGTGGTGCGCATTGTATGGGTGTGTGTTACATTACATTCACTAATAGGAGTGAGAAAAACATCACGTGGTAGTGCGCATTGTATGGGTGTGTGTTACATTACATTCACTAGTAGGAGTGAGAAAAACATCACGGGGTGGTGCGCATTGTATGGGTGTGTGTTACATTACATTCACAAGTAGGAGTGAGAAAAACATCACGGGGTGGTGCGCATTGTATGGGTGTGTGTTACATTAGATTCACTAGTAGGAGTGAGAAAAACATCACGGGGTGGTGCGCATTGTATGGGTGTGTGTTACATTAGATTCACTAGTAGGAGTGAGAAAAACATCACGGGGTGGTGCGCATTGTATGGGTGTGTGTTACATTACATTCACTAGTAGGAGTGAGAAAAACATCACGGGGTGGTGCGCATTGTATGGGTGTGTGTTACATTACATTCACTAGTAGGAGTGAGAAAAACATCACGGGGTGGTGCGCATTGTGTGGGTGTGTGTTACATTACATTCACTAGTAGGAGTGAGAAAAACATCACGGGGTGGTGCGCATTGTATGGGTGTGTGTTACATTACATTCACTAGTAGGAGTGAGAAAAACATCACGGGGTGGTGCGCATTGTATGGGTGTGTGTTACATTACATTCACTAATAGGAGTGAGAAAAACATCACGTGGTGGTGCGCATTGTATGGGTGTGTGTTACATTACATTCACTAGTAGGAGTGAGAAAAACATCACGGGGTGGTGCGCATTGTATGGGTGTGTGTTACATTACATTCACAAGTAGGAGTGAGAAAAACATCACGGGGTGGTGCGCATTGTATGGGTGTGTGTTACATTAGATTCACTAGTAGGAGTGAGAAAAACATCACGGGGTGGTGCGCATTGTATGGGTGTGTGTTACATTAGATTCACTAGTAGGAGTGAGAAAAACATCACGGGGTGGTGCGCATTGTATGGGTGTGTGTTACATTACATTCACTAGTAGGAGTGAGAAAAACATCACGGGGTGGTGCGCATTGTATGGGTGTGTGTTACATTACATTCACTAGTAGGAGTGAGAAAAACATCACGGGGTGGTGCGCATTGTATGGGTGTGTGTTACATTACATTCACTTGTAGGAGTGAGAAAAACATCACGGGGTGGTGCGCATTTTATGGGTGTGTGTTACATTACATTCACTAGTAGGAGTGAGAAAAACATCACGGGGTGGTGCGCATTGTATGGGTGTGTGTTACATTACATTCACTAGTAGGAGTGAGAAAAACATCACGGGGTGGTGCGCATTGTATGGGTGTGTGTTACATTACATTCACTAGTAGGAGTGAGAAAAACATCACGGGGTGGTGCGCATTGTATGGGTGTGTGTTACATTACATTCACTAGTAGGAGTGAGAAAAACATCACGGGTTGGTGCGCATTGTATGGTTGTGTGTTACATTACATTCACTAGTAGGAGTGAGAAAAACATCACGGGGTGGTGCGCATTGTATGGGTGTGTGTTACATTACATTCACTAGTAGGAGTGAGAAAAACATCACGGGGTGGTGCGCATTGTATGGGTGTGTGTTACATTACATTCACTAGTAGGAGTGAGAAAAACATCACGGGTGGGTGCGCATTGTATGGTTGTGTGTTACATTACATTCACTAGTAGGAGTGAGAAAAACATCACGGTGTGGTGCGCATTGTATGGGTGTGTGTTACATTACATTCACTAGTAGGAGTGAGAAAAACATCACGGGGTGGTGTGAATCGGAGGGTCTGAATTAGGATAGGCAGAGAGTGGCAATGTAGGATGGAGTAAAGCACCACGGGGTGGTCAGCATGGGGAGGTCAGGGAACATGCAGTGGCAATGTAGGATAGGTTTCTGAAAAACATCGCGGGGTGGTGCGCATTGTATGGCTGTGTGTTACATTACATTCGCTAGTAGGAGTGAGAAAAACATCACGGGGTGGTGCGCATTGTATGGGTGTGTGTTACATTACATTCACTAGTAGGAGTGAGAAAAACATCACGGGGTGGTGCGCATTGTATGGGTGTGTGTTACATTACATTCACTAGTAGGAGTGAGAAAAACATCACGGGGTGGTGCGCATTGTGTGGGTGTGTGTTACATTACATTCACTAGTAGGAGTGAGAAAAACATCAAGGGGTGGTGCGCATTGTGTGGGTGTGTGTTACATTACATTCACTAGTAGGAGTGAGAAAAACATCACGGGGTGGTGCGCATTGTGTGGGTGTGTGTTACATTACATTCACTAGTAGGAGTGAGAAAAACATCACGGGGTGGTGCGCATTGTATGGGTGTGTGTTACATTACATTCACTAGTCGGAGTGAGAAAAACATCACTGGGTGGTGCGCATTGTATGGGTGTGTGTTACATTACATTCACTAGTAGGAGTGAGAAAAACATCACGGGGTGGTGCGCATTGTATGGGTGTGTGTTACATTACATTCACTAGTAGGAGTGAGAAAAACATCACGGGGTGGTGCGCATTGTATGGGTGTGTGTTACATTACATTCACTACTGGGAGTGAGAAAAACATCACTGGGTGGTGTGAATCGGAGGGTCTGAATTAGGATAGGCAGTGAGTGGCAATGTAGGATGTAGAAAAGCACCGCGGGGTGGTCAGCATGGGGAGGTCAGGGAACATGCAGTGGCAATGTAGGATAGGTTTCTGAAAAACATCGCAGGGTGGTGCGCATTGTATGGGTGTGTGTTACATTAGATTCACTAGTAGGAGTGAGAAAAACATCACGGGGTGGTGCGCATTGTATGGGTGTGTGTTACATTACATTCACTAGTAGGAGTGAGAAAAACATCACGGGGTGGTGCGCATTGTATGGGTGTGTGTTACATTACATTCACTAGTAGGAGTGAGAAAAACATCACGGGGTGGTGCGCATTGTATGGGTGTGTGTTACATTACATTCACTATTAGGAGTGAGAAAAACATTACGGGGTGGTGTGAATCGGAGGGTCTGAATTAGGATAGGAAGTGAGTGGCAATGTAGGATGGAGTAAAGCACCACGGGGTGGTCAGCATGGGGAGGTCAGGGAACATGCAGTGGCAATGTAGGATAGGTTTCTGAAAAACATCGCGGGGTCGTGCGCATTGTATGGGTGTGTGTTACATTAGATTCACTAGTAGGAGTGAGAAAAACATCAGAGGGTGGTGCGCATTGTATGGGTGTGTGTTACATTACATTCACTAGTAGGAGTGAGAAAAACATCACGGGGTGGTGTGCATTGTATGGGTGTGTGTTACATTACATTCACTAGTAGGAGTGAGAAAAACATCACGGGGTGGTGCGCATTGTATGGGTGTGTGTTACATTACATTCACTAGTAGGAGTGTGAAAAACATCACGGGGTGGTGCGCATTGTATGGGTGTGTGTTACATTACATTCACTAGTAGGAGTGAGAAAAACATCACGGGGTGGTGCGCATTGTGTGGGTGTGTGTTACATTACATTCACTAGTAGGAGTGAGAAAAACATCACGGGGTGGTGCGCATTGTATGGGTGTGTGTTACATTACATTCACTAGTAGGAGTGAGAAAAACATCACGGGGTGGTGCGCATTGTATGGGTGTGTGTTACATTACATTCACTAATAGGAGTGAGAAAAACATCACGTGGTGGTGCGCATTGTATGGGTGTGTGTTACATTACATTCACTAGTAGGAGTGAGAAAAACATCACGGGGTGGTGCGCATTGTATGGGTGTGTGTTACATTACATTCACAAGTAGGAGTGAGAAAAACATCACGGGGTGGTGCGCATTGTATGGGTGTGTGTTACATTAGATTCACTAGTAGGAGTGAGAAAAACATCACGGGGTGGTGCGCATTGTATGGGTGTGTGTTACATTAGATTCACTAGTAGGAGTGAGAAAAACATCACGGGGTGGTGCGCATTGTATGGGTGTGTGTTACATTACATTCACTAGTAGGAGTGAGAAAAACATCACGGGGTGGTGCGCATTGTATGGGTGTGTGTTACATTACATTCACTAGTAGGAGTGAGAAAAACATCACGGGGTGGTGCGCATTGTATGGGTGTGTGTTACATTACATTCACTTGTAGGAGTGAGAAAAATATCACGGGGTGGTGCGCATTGTATGGGTGTGTGTTACATTACATTCACTAGTAGGAGTGAGAAAAACATCACGGGGTGGTGCGCATTGTATGGGTGTGTGTTACATTACATTCACTACTGGGAGTGAGAAAAACATCACTGGGTGGTGTGAATCGGAGGGTCTGAATTAGGATAGGCAGTGAGTGGCAATGTAGGATGTAGAAAAGCACCGCGGGGTGGTAAGCATGGGGAGGTCAGGGAACATGCAGTGGCAATGTAGGATAGGTTTCTGAAAAACATCGCAGGGTGGTGCGCATTGTATGGGTGTGTGTTACATTAGATTCACTAGTAGGAGTGAGAAAAACATCACGGGGTGGTGCGCATTGTATGGGTGTGTGTTACATTACATTCACTAGTAGGAGTGAGAAAAACATCACGGGGTGGTGCGCATTGTATGGGTGTGTGTTACATTACATTCACTAGTAGGAGTGAGAAAAACATCACGGGGTGGTGCGCATTGTATGGGTGTGTGTTACATTACATTCACTATTAGGAGTGAGAAAAACATTACGGGGTGGTGTGAATCGGAGGGTCTGAATTAGGATAGGAAGTGAGTGGCAATGTAGGATGGAGTAAAGCACCACGGGGTGGTCAGCATGGGGAGGTCAGGGAACATGCAGTGGCAATGTAGGATAGGTTTCTGAAAAACATCGCGGGGTCGTGCGCATTGTATGGGTGTGTGTTACATTAGATTCACTAGTAGGAGTGAGAAAAACATCAGAGGGTGGTGCGCATTGTATGGGTGTGTGTTACATTACATTCACTAGTAGGAGTGAGAAAAACATCACGGGGTGGTGTGCATTGTATGGGTGTGTGTTACATTACATTCACTAGTAGGAGTGAGAAAAACATCACGGGGTGGTGCGCATTGTATGGGTGTGTGTTACATTACATTCACTAGTAGGAGTGTGAAAAACATCACGGGGTGGTGCGCATTGTATGGGTGTGTGTTACATTACATTCACTAGTAGGAGTGAGAAAAACATCACGGGGTGGTGCGCATTGTGTGGGTGTGTGTTACATTACATTCACTAGTAGGAGTGAGAAAAACATCACGGGGTGGTGCGCATTGTATGGGTGTGTGTTACATTACATTCACTAGTAGGAGTGAGAAAAACATCACGGGGTGGTGCGCATTGTATGGGTGTGTGTTACATTACATTCACTAATAGGAGTGAGAAAAACATCACGTGGTGGTGCGCATTGTATGGGTGTGTGTTACATTACATTCACTAGTAGGAGTGAGAAAAACATCACGGGGTGGTGCGCATTGTATGGGTGTGTGTTACATTACATTCACAAGTAGGAGTGAGAAAAACATCACGGGGTGGTGCGCATTGTATGGGTGTGTGTTACATTAGATTCACTAGTAGGAGTGAGAAAAACATCACGGGGTGGTGCGCATTGTATGGGTGTGTGTTACATTAGATTCACTAGTAGGAGTGAGAAAAACATCACGGGGTGGTGCGCATTGTATGGGTGTGTGTTACATTACATTCACTAGTAGGAGTGAGAAAAACATCACGGGGTGGTGCGCATTGTATGGGTGTGTGTTACATTACATTCACTAGTAGGAGTGAGAAAAACATCACGGGGTGGTGCGCATTGTATGGGTGTGTGTTACATTACATTCACTTGTAGGAGTGAGAAAAATATCACGGGGTGGTGCGCATTGTATGGGTGTGTGTTACATTACATTCACTAGTAGGAGTGAGAAAAACATCACGGGGTGGTGCGCATTGTATGGGTGTGTGTTACATTACATTTACTAGTAGGAGTGAGAAAAACATCACGGGGTGGTGCGCATTGTATGGGTGTGTGTTACATTACATTCACTAGTAGGAGTGAGAAAAACATCACGGGGTGGTGCGCATTGTATGGGTGTGTGTTACATTACATTCACTAGTAGGAGTGAGAAAAACATCACGGGTTGGTGCGCATTGTATGGTTGTGTGTTACATTACATTCACTAGTAGGAGTGAGAAAAACATCACGGGGTGGTGCGCATTGTATGGGTGTGTGTTACATTACATTCACTAGTAGGAGTGAGAAAAACATCACGGGGTGGTGCGCATTGTATGGGTGTGTGTTACATTACATTCACTAGTAGGAGTGAGAAAAACATCACGGGTGGGTGCGCATTGTATGGTTGTGTGTTACATTACATTCACTAGTAGGAGTGAGAAAAACATCACGGTGTGGTGCGCATTGTATGGGTGTGTGTTACATTACATTCACTAGTAGGAGTGAGAAAAACATCACGGGGTGGTGTGAATCGGAGGGTCTGAATTAGGATAGGCAGAGAGTGGCAATGTAGGATGGAGTAAAGCACCACGGGGTGGTCAGCATGGGGAGGTCAGGGAACATGCAGTGGCAATGTAGGATAGGTTTCTGAAAAACATCGCGGGGTGGTGCGCATTGTATGGCTGTGTGTTACATTACATTCACTAGTAGGAGTGAGAAAAACATCACGGGGTGGTGCGCATTGTATGGGTGTGTGTTACATTACATTCACTAGTAGGAGTGAGAAAAACATCACGGGGTGGTGCGCATTTTATGGGTGTGTGTTACATTACATTCACTAGTAGGAGTGAGAAAAACATCACGGGGTGGTGCGCATTGTGTGGGTGTGTGTTACATTACATTCACTAGTAGGAGTGAGAAAAACATCACGGGGTGGTGCGCATTGTGTGGGTGTGTGTTACATTACATTCACTAGTAGGAGTGAGAAAAACATCACGGGGTGGTGCGCATTGTATGGGTGTGTGTTACATTACATTCACTAGTAGGAGTGAGAAAAACATCACGGGGTGGTGCGCATTGTATGGGTGTGTGTTACATTACATTCACTAGTCGGAGTGAGAAAAACATCACTGGGTGGTGCGCATTGTATGGGTGTGTGTTACATTACATTCACTAGTAGGAGTGAGAAAAACATCACGGGGTGGTGCGCATTGTATGGGTGTGTGTTACATTACATTCACTAGTAGGAGTGAGAAAACATCGCGGGGTGGTGCGCATTGTATGGGTGTGTGTTACATTACATTCACTAGTAGGAGTGAGAAAAACATCACGGGGTGGTGCGCATTGTATGGGTGTGTGTTACATTACATTCACTAGTAGGAGTGAGAAAAACATCGCGGGGTGGTGCGCATTGTATGGGTGTGTGTTACATTACATTCACTAGTCGGAGTGAGAAAAACATCGCGGGGTGGTGCGCATTGTATGGGTGTGTGTTACATTACATTCACAAGTAGGAGTGAGAAAAACATCGCGGGGTGGTGCGCATTGTATGGGTGTGTGTTACATTAGATTCACTAGTGGGAGTGAGAAAAACATCACGGGGTGGTGCGCATTGTATGGGTGTGTGTTACATTAGATTCACTAGTAGCAGTGAGAAAAACATCACGGGGTGGTGCGCATTGTATTGGTGTGTGTTACATTAGATTCACTAGTAGGAGTGAGAAAAACATCACGGGGTGGTGCGCATTGTATGGGTGTGTGTTACATTAGATTCACTAGTAGGAGTGAGAAAAACATCACGGGGTGGTGCGCATTGTATGGGTGTGTGTTACAATAGAGTCACTAGTAGGAGTGAGAAAAATATCACGGGGTGGTGCGCATTGTATGCGTGTGTGTTACATTAGATTCACTAGTGGGAGTGAGAAAAACATCACGGGGTGGTGCGCATTGTATGGGTGTGTGTTACATTAGATTCACTAGTAGCAGTGAGAAAAACATCACGGGGTGGTGCGCATTGTATGGGTGTGTGTTACATTAGATTCACTAGTGGGAGTGAGAAAAACATCACGGGGTGGTGCGCATTGTATGGGTGTGTGTTACATTAGATTCACTAGTAGGAGTGAGAAAAACATCACGGGGTGGTGCGCATTGTATGGGTGTGTGTTACATTAGATTCACTAGTAGGAGTGAGAAAAACATCACGGGGTGGTGCGCATTGTATGGGTGTGTGTTACATTACATTCACTAGTAGCAGTGAGAAAAACATCACGGGGTGGTGCGAATTGTATGGGTGTGTGTTACATTAGATTCACTAGTAGGAGTGAGAAAAACATCACGGGGTGGTGCGCATTGTATGGGTGTGTGTTACATTACATTCACTACTAGCAGTGAGAAAAACATCACGGGTTGGTGCGCATTGTATGGGTGTGTGTTACATTACATTCTCTAGTAGCAGTGAGAAAAACATCACGGGTTGGGGCGCCTTGTATGGGTGTGTGTTACATTAGATTCATAGTAGGAGTGAGAAAAACATCACAGGGTGGTGCGCCTTGTATGGGTGTGTGTTACATTACATTCACCAGTAGGAGTGAGAGAAACATCACGGGGTGGTGCGCATTGTATGGGTGTGTGTTACATTAGATTCACTAGTAGGAGTGAGAAAAACATCACGGGGTGGTGCGCATTGTATGGGTGTGTTACATTAGATTCACTAGTAGGAGTGAGAAAAACATCACGGGGTGGTGCGCATTGTATGGGTGTGTGTTACATTAGATTCACTAGTAGGAGTGAGAAAAACATCACGGGGTGGTGCGCATTGTACGGGTGTGTGTTACATCACATTCACTAGTAGGAGTGAGAAAATCATCACGGTGTGGTGCGCATTGTACGGGTGTGTGTTACATTACATTCATTAGTAGGGGAGAGAAAAACATCACGCGGTGGTGCGCCTTGTATGTGTGTGTGTTACATTACATTCACTAGTAGCAGTGAGAAAAACATCACGGGGTGGTGCACATTGTATGGGTGTGTGTTACATTACATTCACTAGTAGGAGTGAGAAAAACATCACGGGGTGGTGCGCATTGTATGGGTGTGTGTTACATTACATTCACTACTAGGAGTGAAAAAAACATCACGGTGTGGTGCGCGTTGTATGGGTGTGTGTTACATTAGATTCACTAGTAGGAGTGAGAAAAACATCACGGGGTGGTGCGCGTTGTATGGGTGTGTGTTACATTACATTCACTAGTAGGAGTGAGAAAATCATCACGGGGTGGTGCGCGTTGTACGGATGTGTGTTACATAACATTCACTAGTAGGAGTGAGAAAATCATCACTGGGTGGTGTGAATCGGAGGGTCTGAATTAGGATAGGCAGTGAGTGGCAATGTAGGATGTAGAAAAGCACCGCGGGGTGGTCAGCATGGGGAGGTCAGGGAACCTGCAGTGGCAATGTAGGATAGGTTTCTGAAAAACATCGCAGGGTGGTGCGCATTGTATGGGTGTGTGTTACATTAGATTCACTAGTAGGAGTGAGAAAAACATCACGGGGTGGTGCGCATTGTATGGGTGTGTGTTACATTACATTCACTAGTAGGAGTGAGAAAAACATCACGGGGTGGTGCGCATTGTATGGGTGTGTGTTACATTACATTCACTAGTAGGAGTGAGAAAACCATCACGGGGTGGTGCGCATTGTATGGGTGTGTGTTACATTACATTCACTACTAGGAGTGAGAAAAACATCACGGGGTGGTGTGAATCGGAGGGTCTGAATTAGGATAGGAAGTGAGTGGCAATGTAGGATGGAGTAAAGCACCACGGGGTGGTCAGCATGGGGAGGTCAGGGAACATGCAGTGGCAATGTAGGATAGGTTTCTGAAAAACATCGCGGGGTCGTGCGCATTGTATGGGTGTGTGTTACATTAGATTCACTAGTAGGAGTGAGAAAAACATCAGAGGGTGGTGCGCATTGTATGGGTGTGTGTTACAATACATTCACTAGTAGGAGTGAGAAAAACATCACGGGGTGGTGTGCATTGTATGGGTGTGTGTTACATTACATTCACTAGTAGGAGTGAGAAAAACATCACGGGGTGGTGCGCATTGTATGGGTGTGTGTTACATTACATTCACTAGTAGGAGTGAGAAAAACATCACGGGGTGGTGCACATTGTGTGGGTGTGTGTTACATTACATTCACTAGTAGGAGTGAGAAAAACATCACGGGGTGGTGCGCATTGTATGGGTGTGTGTTACATTACATTCACTAGTAGGAGTGAGAAAAACATCACGGGGTGGTGCGCATTGTATGGGTGTGTGTTACATTACATTCACTAATAGGAGTGAGAAAAACATCACGGGGTGGTGCGCATTGTATGGGTGTGTGTTACATTACATTCACTAGTAGGAGTGAGAAAAACATCACGGGGTGGTGCGCATTGTATGGGTGTGTGTTACATTACATTCACAAGTAGGAGTGAGAAAAACATCACGGGGTGGTGCGCATTGTATGGGTGTGTGTTACATTAGATTCACTAGTAGGAGTGAGAAAAACATCACGGGGTGGTGCGCATTGTATGGGTGTGTGTTACATTAGATTCACTAGTAGGAGTGAGAAAAACATCACGGGGTGGTGCGCATTGTATGGGTGTGTGTTACATTACATTCACTAGTAGGAGTGAGAAAAACATCACGGGGTGGTGCGCATTGTATGGGTGTGTGTTACATTACATTCACTAGTAGGAGTGAGAAAAACATCACGGGGTGGTGCGCATTGTATGGGTGTGTGTTACATTACATTCACTTGAAGGAGTGAGAAAAACATCACGGGGTGGTGCGCATTGTATGGGTGTGTGTTACATTACATTCACTAGTAGGAGTGAGAAAAACATCACGGGGTGGTGCGCATTGTATGGGTGTGTGTTACATTACATTCACTAGTAGGAGTGAGAAAAACATCACGGGGTGGTGCGCATTGTATGGGTGTGTGTTACATTACATTCACTAGTAGGAGTGAGAAAAACATCACGGGGTGGTGCGCATTGTATGGGTGTGTGTTACATTACATTCACTAGTAGGAGTGAGAAAAACATCACGGGGTGGTGCGCATTGTATGGGTGTGTGTTACATTACATTCACTAGTAGGAGTGAGAAAAACATCACGGGTTGGTGCGCATTGTATGGTTGTGTGTTACATTACATTCACTAGTAGGAGTGAGAAAAACATCACGGGGTGGTGCGCATTGTATGGGTGTGTGTTACATTACATTCACTAGTAGGAGTGAGAAAAACATCACGGGGTGGTGCGCATTGTATGGGTGTGTGTTACATTACATTCACTAGTAGGAGTGAGAAAAACATCACGGGTGGGTGCGCATTGTATGGTTGTGTGTTACATTACATTCACTAGTAGGAGTGAGAAAAACATCACGTTGTGGTGCGCATTGTATGGGTGTGTGTTACATTACATTCACTAGTAGGAGTGAGAAAAACATCACGGGTGGTGTGAATCGGAGGGTCTGAATTAGGATAGGCAGAGAGTGGCAATGTAGGATGGAGTAAAGCACCACGGGGTGGTCAGCATGGGGAGGTCAGGGAACATGCAGTGGCAATGTAGGATAGGTTTCTGAAAAACATCGCGGGGTGGTGCGCATTGTATGGCTGTGTGTTACATTACATTCGCTAGTAGGAGTGAGAAAAACATCACGGGGTGGTGCGCATTGTATGGGTGTGTGTTACATTACATTCACTAGTAGGAGTGAGAAAAACATCACGGGGTGGTGCGCATTGTATGGGTGTGTGTTACATTACATTCACTAGTAGGAGTGAGAAAAACATCACGGGGTGGTGCGCATTGTGTGGGTGTGTGTTACATTACATTCACTAGTAGGAGTGAGAAAAACATCAAGGGGTGGTGCGCATTGTGTGGGTGTGTGTTACATTACATTCACTAGTAGGATTGAGAAAAACATCACGGGGTGGTGCGCATTGTATGGGTGTGTGTTACATTACATTCACTAGTAGGAGTGAGAAAAACATCACGGGGTGGTGCGCATTGTATGGGTGTGTGTTACATTACATTCACTAGTCGGAGTGAGAAAAACATCACTGGGTGGTGCGCATTGTATGGGTGTGTGTTGCATTACATTCACTAGTAGGAGTGAGAAAAACATCACGGGGTGGTGCGCATTGTATGGGTGTTTGTTACATTACATTCACTAGTAGGAGTGAGAAAAACATCACGGGGTGGTGCGCATTGTATGGGTGTGTGTTACATTACATTCACTAGTGGGAGTGAGAAAAACATCACTGGGTGGTGTGAATCGGAGGGTCTGAATTAGGATAGGCAGTGAGTGGCAATGTAGGATGTAGAAAAGCACCGCGGGGTGGTCAGCATGGGGAGGTCAGGGAACATGCAGTGGCAATGTAGGATAGGTTTCTGAAAAACATCGCAGGGTGGTGCGCATTGTATGGGTGTGTGTTACATTAGATTCACTAGTAGGAGTGAGAAAAACATCACGGGGTGGTGCGCATTGTATGGGTGTGTGTTACATTACATTCACTAGTAGGAGTGAGAAAAACATCACGGTGTGGTGCGCATTGTATGGGTGTGTGTTACATTACATTCACTAGTAGGAGTGAGAAAAACATCACGGGGTGGTGCGCATTGTATGGGTGTGTGTTACATTACATTCACTACTAGGAGTGAGAAAAACATCACGGGGTGGTGTGAATCGGAGGGTCTGAATTAGGATAGGAAGTGAGTGTCAATGTAGGATGGAGTAAAGCACCACGGGGTGGTCAGCATGGGGAGGTCAGGGAACATGCAGTGGCAATGTAGGATAGGTTTCTGAAAAACATCGCGGGGTCGTGCGCATTGTATGGGTGTGTGTTACATTAGATTCACTAGTAGGAGTGAGAAAAACATCACGGGGTGGTGCGCATTGTATGGGTGTGTGTTACATTACATTCACTAGTAGGAGTGAGAAAAACATCACGGGGTGGTGCGCATTGTATGGCTGTGTGTTACATTACATTCACTAGTAGGAGTGAGAAAAACATCACTGGGTGGTGCGCATTGTATGGGTGTGTGTTACATTACATTCACTAGTAGGAGTGAGAAAAACATCACGGGGTGGTGCGCATTGTATGGGTGTGTGTTACATTACATTCACTAGTAGGAGTGAGAAAAACATCACGGGGTGGTGCGCATTGTGTGGGTGTGTGTTACATTACATTCACTAGTAGGAGTGAGAAAAACATCACGGGGTGGTGCGCATTGTGTGGGTGTGTGTTACATTACATTCACTAGTAGGAGTGAGAAAAACATCACGGGGTGGTGCGCATTGTATGGGTGTGTGTTACATTACATTCACTAGTAGGAGTGAGAAAAACATCACGGGGTGGTGCGCATTGTATGGGTGTGTGTTACATTACATTCACTAGTCGGAGTGAGAAAAACATCACTGGGTGGTGCGCATTGTATGGGTGTGTGTTACATTACATTCACTAGTAGGAGTGAGAAAAACATCACGGGGAGGTGCGCATTGTATGGGTGTGTGTTACATTACATTCACTAGTAGGAGTGAGAAAACATCGCGGGGTGGTGCGCATTGTATGGGTGTGTGTTACATTACATTCACTAGTAGGAGTGAGAAAAACATCACGGGGTGGTGCGCATTGTATGGGTGTGTGTTACATTACATTCACTAGTAGGAGTGAGAAAAACATCGCGGGGTGGTGCGCATTGTATGGGTGTGTGTTACATTACATTCACTAGTAGGAGTGAGAAAAACATCGCGGGGTGGTGCGCATTGTATGGGTGTGTGTTACATTACATTCACAAGTAGGAGTGAGAAAAACATCGCGGGGTGGTGCGCATTGTATGGGTGTGTGTTACATTAGATTCACTAGTGGGAGTGAGAAAAACATCACGGGGTGGTGCGCATTGTATGGGTGTGTGTTACATTAGATTCACTAGTGGGAGTGAGAAAAACATCACGGGGTGGTGCGCATTGTATGGGTGTGTGTTACATTACATTCACTACTAGGAGTGAAAAAAACATCACGGTGTGGTGCGCGTTGTATGGGTGTGTGTTACATTAGATTCACTAGTAGGAGTGAGAAAAACATCACGGGGTGGTGCGCGTTGTATGGGTGTGTGTTACATTACATTCACTAGTAGGAGTGAGAAAATCATCACGGGGTGGTGCGCGTTGTACGGGTGTGTGTTACATAACATTCACTAGTAGGAGTGAGAAAATCATCACTGGGTGGTGTGAATCGGAGGGTCTGAATTAGGATAGGCAGTGAGTGGCAATGTAGGATGTAGAAAAGCACCGCGGGGTGGTCAGCATGGGGAGGTCAGGGAACCTGCAGTGGCAATGTAGGATAGGTTTCTGAAAAACATCGCAGGGTGGTGCGCATTGTATGGGTGTGTGTTACATTAGATTCACTAGTAGGAGTGAGAAAAACATCACGGGGTGGTGCGCATTGTATGGGTGTGTGTTACATTACATTCACTAGTAGGAGTGAGAAAAACATCACGGGGTGGTGCGCATTGTATGGGTGTGTGTTACATTACATTCACTAGTAGGAGTGAGAAAACCATCACGGGGTGGTGCGCATTGTATGGGTGTGTGTTACATTACATTCACTACTAGGAGTGAGAAAAACATCACGGGGTGGTGTGAATCGGAGGGTCTGAATTAGGATAGGAAGTGAGTGGCAATGTAGGATGGAGTAAAGCACCACGGGGTGGTCAGCATGGGGAGGTCAGGGAACATGCAGTGGCAATGTAGGATAGGTTTCTGAAAAACATCGCGGGGTCGTGCGCATTGTATGGGTGTGTGTTACATTAGATTCACTAGTAGGAGTGAGAAAAACATCAGAGGGTGGTGCGCATTTTATGGGTGTGTGTTACATTACATTCACTAGTAGGAGTGAGAAAAACATCACGGGGTGGTGTGCATTGTATGGGTGTGTGTTACATTACATTCACTAGTAGGAGTGAGAAAAACATCACGGGGTGGTGCGCATTGTATGGGTGTGTGTTACATTACATTCACTAGTAGGAGTGAGAAAAACATCACGGGGTGGTGCGCATTGTGTGGGTGTGTGTTACATTACATTCACTAGTAGGAGTGAGAAAAACATCACGGGGTGGTGCGCATTGTATGGGTGTGTGTTACATTACATTCACTAGTAGGAGTGAGAAAAACATCACGGGGTGGTGCGCATTGTATGGGTGTGTGTTACATTACATTCACTAATAGGAGTGAGAAAAACATCACGGGGTGGTGCGCATTGTATGGGTGTGTGTTACATTACATTCACTAGTAGGAGTGAGAAAAACATCACGGGGTGGTGCGCATTGTATGGGTGTGTGTTACATTACATTCACAAGTAGGAGTGAGAAAAACATCACGGGGTGGTGCGCATTGTATGGGTGTGTGTTACATTAGATTCACTAGTAGGAGTGAGAAAAACATCACGGGGTGGTGCGCATTGTATGGGTGTGTGTTACATTAGATTCACTAGTAGGAGTGAGAAAAACATCACGGGGTGGTGCGCATTGTATGTGTGTGTGTTACATTACATTCACTAGTAGGAGTGAGAAAAACATCACGGGGTGGTGCGCATTGTATGGGTGTGTGTTACATTACATTCACTAGTAGGAGTGAGAAAAACATCACGGGGTGGTGCGCATTGTATGGGTGTGTGTTACATTACATTCACTTGTAGGAGTGAGAAAAACATCACGGGGTGGTGCGCATTGTATGGGTGTGTGTTACATTACATTCACTAGTAGGAGTGAGAAAAACATCACGGGGTGGTGCGCATTGTATGGGTGTGTGTTACATTACATTCACTAGTAGGAGTGAGAAAAACATCACGGGGTGGTGCGCATTGTATGGGTGTGTGTTACATTACATTCACTAGTAGGAGTGAGAAAAACATCACGGGGTGGTGCGCATTGTATGGGTGTGTGTTACATTACAT